>NW_028270154.1:24038779-24357488 GCF_037043375.1 Chiloscyllium plagiosum
ATGATTGGGGAACAGGTGATGTGTCAGTAGATCGGAGCTCCTAGATACAATTATGATCCGGAGCTAACCCATTTGCGTTAGAGTTTGAAGTTCAAGTAGCTTCAGCTCACAAATTACAAACTGGAGGCTGAACTACAACACTGTGACATATCAGGGAGGGGGAACATAACGTGGATTCTCTGTACCAGGAGGTGATTGGGTTGAGAGAAGGGGTTACAGGGTGATTGAGCAGGCTGACCATGGCACTGTCCTAGATAAAGGGAATCGACGTTTCAGGCACAAGCCCAACATTGATCCCTGCTCCTCGGATGCTGCCTGACCTGCTATGCTTTTCCAGCACTATCCTCTCGACTCTGATCTTCACCGTCTGCAGTCCTCACTTTCCCCTAGTGTGCTAGATCAAACCATTCAAGTTGGTGCAGTAACAAGGATTGCAATAATAGGAGCAAAAAAAATAGCAAAGGGAATTGGTTGTAAGAGCAAGTTTTTTTCTTCAATCTGGAGGCTTCTTCCCATATCATTATTGACAAGCCATTCACCTGCTCAGGAGCCACCAGTGAATTGTCATGCTCATGACTTCTGGCATTCACACTAGTCTCGATTGCACAAGCCAATTACCAATGTGTCACGGGGTAAGGAGAAGCTCAGGCTGGACAACTCCCCTCCCCGAACACATGCATACTTCCATGTTACTCTAATATCCTCGATCTCACCCCCCACTGCTTGAAAAAAGCAACAGTGTAAACACAACTCACAATGCATTCCAGGAACTTGTTTGGAAAATGCAGCAACTCCTTCCATGGTCCATGGGTTCAAATAATCCTTTTCCCAGTTTAGTCCACAGTCTAAATTAAAGAAAAATAGAAAAGTTGTGGTTTTTGTGTGTTAAAAACTAGCTTTTTTCAAAATCTTAATAAGAGCAACTATGTGGGCATGGAAGCTGATCAAGCTGAAAAGAAGTAGTATACTGGTCAAATGGACAGATCAGTGGCAGACATTTAAGGGAATATTTCAGAGTACTTAGAATAAGTATATTCCTACAAGAAAGAAAAATTCTGAAGGGAGAACCCACCATCCATGGTTAACTGCAGAAGTTGGGGAAAGCATCAAACTTAACAGAAAAGCATGTTATTGCACAAAGATGTATAGCAGGAGAGATAATGGGTCAAAATATGAAGAATGGCAAAGTTTAATCAGGAGGAAGAAATTAGAATATGAATGGGTACGAGCTCGGAATTTACAAAATGGATAGCAAGAGTTTCTACAGGAAGGTAAAAACGGAAAATGGAGGTAAAGTGATTGATGGTCCTGTGGAAAGCAAGAACAGGAAGGTTGTAGTAGATAATAAAGGAATAGCAGAAAAAATTAACAAATATTTTGCTTCTGTCTTCACTACAGATGATAAAAGAAGCATTCTAGAAATGAGTTTATTCAAGAGGTGGAAGGGAGAGAGCTTAGTGAAAGTAAAATCACGTGGGAAGTGGTATGAAGCGAACTGGAACTGTGAGCTGACATGTCTTCGGATCTAGATAGACTTCAGCCTAGAGTCTTAACAGACGTTATGAATGTGATAGTAAATACAGTGGTAATAATTTTTCAAAGTTTCCTCAATTCAGGTAAGGTTCCCTTAAACTGGAAAGTAGTAAATTTAACCCTTCTCTCCAAGAAGGAAGGTGGCATAAAACATGGAAGCCATATAGTAGTTAGTAGTCATTTGGGTAACACGAGAACAGACCAATAAACAGATTATGATTGATAACGAGTTTCTCTTCAGCAGTCAGACTGAGAAGTTCTTTATATGCAATGAAGGTGTGACCCTGGGATAATTCGTTGGCAGTGACCTTCACAGCACACAACCACTCTTTACTGTTAAACATAGCCTGGTACACACACAAACTTCAATCTCACAAGCATACTCCTGCAGAGCTGAAACTGTCTTTTTAACCCCTGTGTATTTTTCAAAGAGAAAAATACAAAATGTGCCTGCAGTTTAGGTCATAAACTGCAGAGGTGGCTTGCTGTTGAGCAGGGGTTCTGCAGCCCCTCATTATCTCAAGTTTCTGATTCTCTCTCTCTCTCTCTCTCTTTCTCTCTTTCTCTGTTTGAAGTTCTTCAGATGTTATAGCCCATCGGTTCCACACATTATTTGTGCCAGAGGGGCATAGACTTCATGCCTGCAGTTCATATAGCAGTGCTCATATTAAAAGAAAACAGATTATTGAATTAAAAACTAAAAACTTTTGCAATATTCCAGGGTTTTAATCCATTGTCATAACACCACACAGCATTGTAAGATTGAATTGCAATACCATTTCTTCACTCTAGCTGAGTCAAAATCATAAAACCCCCTTTTGAACAGTGCTGATAGTGTAACAATGTGGTTCAACACCACCTCTTCAAAGGCAAAAAAAAAAGAACTGCAGATGCTTTGAAACAAAAATGGAAAAAGCTGGAGAAACTCAGCAGGTCTGGCAGCGTCTGTGGTGAGAAAGCACAGTCAATGTTTTGGATCCATTGTCCCCTCTGAAGAAGTTTCTACAGTGGTTTCTATTTTTGTTTCTCTTTAAAAACAATGTTTTAGCACTGATGCTCACATCCAACGAAAGATTTAAAACAACTAATGGATATCAGCAGTGTATATATTGAAAGCCCATTTCTTTGATATGTTAGGGAATGGAGGAGTAGCTGAGGGAGGTTAGTTTCACATTAAGAGTTATGGAATGTTTTACAGCAGAGCTGAGTTGAGATAAGATGGGAGATGTGCTGGATGTTTCTCATTTCTGATTCAGATATTTTTAATTGATCTGCTCGGACATTTTATAAAACACCTCTGGAGCAGGTGGAACTTGAACCCAGGCCTCCTGGCCCAAAAGGTAGATACACTACCACTGCTCCATAAGACCCTGTTTGTTCTGGGTTTATCGCAAAGACAGAAATGGAATTTGTCTGCACGAGACTGCTTAAAATCAGCATCCCACTGTGAAAAGTTCAATATCACAATCATTGAAAGGAGAAGATCTGCCAACAGCAACTGTTATCACCTGGTATTAAAAAGCTGGCAATATTATCCCTGTAGCAGCTCCCAGTATGTGAAATCATTTATTAAGAAACCTTTTTTTATTTGAATGGATGACACAGTAGCACATACAACTAGATACTAAAGGATTGTCTGTATTATACAAGTAAATTATACAGAATTCTGCTTCAACATAAGGTTAGCAAACCAAAGCAAAAACACACTTATAAACAACTTTGATTTTGAAACTCTTTAGCTATCACTTGTATCAGGGTTGATTTTCATCCAAATATTTGGGTATCTTAGTTATCTTTCCGAAGTTTCCAGTTGTGTTTTCATTAAGTTGGCATCACACTGATATCAAAACATGTTTTGTTTCAGTATGTAACATTTGTTGTTTGATACATCCAAAGCTGTTTTGAGATTGTGGATCAAGTAATACCTGTTGTCTTTAGGGCCAGAATTGTATTAATTCATCCAGCATGCTTTAAAACATGTTACACCAATTGGCATCAGTCACTGCAATACCCTTACATGCTCACTTTGGCTTTCCACATTCAACAAACAAGTAGAACAAGTGAAAGCAGAAAGTGCTGGATCAACTTAGCAGGCCTGGCAGCATCTGTGGAGGGAAAAGCAGAGTTAATGTTGTTCTTCATAATCTGCAGAATTTGGCTGTCAGCTGAGCAGGTGTTTGTCAGTCCTGATTTGGCAGTCAGAAAATATCACTGTCCAGTCTGTTTGAAGCTTCTTTGACACTTCAAATGTTATATCCCACCAGTTTCCTGAACCACCACTTAACTTCCATTCACAGGTATTTTGCGCTATCAGTCCTCTTTTAAATAAAAAACATATTTTGGTATTTCAAGAATATCCACAATAAGTTGGACTTCTGACCTGTTGGTATAACACTTTTGCACTTTAAACAATAATGTACATTTGTTTTTATATTGAAGGAAGAGGACAAATGCCAGCAGTACCAAGAACTTTATGAATAAAGTACCTGCAGCAATGAGATTGAACAGTTCAGTTCATTCCCTTTCTGAGTCTGAGAGATTGTTAATATTATGCCAATCAATGATCACGTCATTAAAAAGGCACTTAAACTGTTCATTTCCAACTGAAAATTTCTGCAGTGAGTTAAGTATGAAATTATTCTGGAAATTCTGTGCTTCCTTAAAAGTAGAGAGATTAACGGCAAGTTGGTGTTATGTGAAAGTGCGAGTGGAGCTGCATAAATTAACAGCAAATTTTGAAGATTCAAAACTCATGGCATTTCTCTTAAACCCTGGAATTTGTTGAGCAATTTTCTTCTTAATATAAATGTGCACCATTGACATACTATTATTGTTCCAGCAAGGTCTGGCCCATTGAACCTTAAAATAGATGAAACTCCAGGAGCTGATAGTTTCTGCCCCAGAGTATTAAAATGAATAGATGAGAAACTTGTCGATATGATAGACTTATTTTCCAAAGCTTTATTAATTGAGAAATTATACCTTTTGATGTAGAATAATACACGTGTCACTTAATTATTTAAAAATGGTGGAAAGGAAAATGAGTCACAATTATCCCATCAGAGGAACATCAAACTGCGAGGAAGTTCATGGAATTTGACACCAAAGACTGAGGAGAAATTCTGAGATGAGCAAGTGTCAGATTCTGTACATGTGGTGGAGTTAAATAGGTATACATTTCGAGTAAGTTGGGATGTTAACATCAGCCTCCATTTTTTGCTAATATAACAATCAAGCATCCCAACATATTGATGAAGTTGGAAGTTTCAAATGTAACTCACCTGGTAGATTTTCAGTGGCCAATGAATTGTCTTGTGCCTAGGAAACTAACAAGTTCAGCAAGATGAAGAGAGCCTCAGGATACGGTCAGTGTCTTCATTGAAATTGTTGGGGCCGTCAACGCTAACTCCACCCCCGCTCCCCCACCATCAAGTGCCCCTGCACAAACAGATCAGACCCATAACAGGGTTAGGGTTCCTCCCTCATTACTGATCAAACCCCACCAGCTGCTTTGTCTCTGTTTAAAGCCATCAGGAGATCCAATCCCACATCCCTGCTAGTCTAAGATCAAACTTTCCCCTTAAATGGACTGTTGCTCTGAGATTGGGAACAGATCACTCCCACCCTGCACTGGCTCAGAGATCAGATTGATCTGTTCCTGACTCAAATCTGGAAAATCAGGCTCATGTCGCATGCTTAAACTAAAACTCTACAGCCCTTGGAGTTTCTTACCAATTCTCCCAGAAGCCAGCCCATTTCCCTCATGCTACATTGAAAAGTAGAATATCCCCTCAACCACACCATCACAAACAAAATGAATGACCACTTGAACAGCTATGAGCTAATAAATAGAACTCAGCATGGATTAGTGAATTGTGGGTCATGCCGAACTAATCCAGCGAATTATGAGCAAAAATAAAAATACATGGTACAGGAGGTAATGTGTTCTCAGTTGATAATTTGGAGTAAGAGAGAGAAAATCTGAGTAAGGGAGATATTCCCTGGTTGATAGGCAGTCTTTTCTCAATATTTGAAAACGTACAAAATTGACTTGGATGAAGAAATAGGGAGTAATGTGTCCACGTGTGAAGACAAAGCAAACTGCTCAAAAGGGAACTTTAGATTTTATAAGCATGTAACAGACCAAGTGAGTGGATATAACTATGGTCAATGAGAATTAATATACAAAAGTGTGAAGCTATTCACTTTGCATTGAGAAAGGCAAATTGGAACATAAATGATGAGATACTAAAAGCTGTGGAAGAGCAAATGAATTTTGTTCACACGTACAGATTACAAAAAACTAATCTAATGGTGCAGAAAAAAATTTAAAGATACTGTTCACATTACATCCTTTAGTGCTTTTGATAAAAATAATACCAAAATTAGGAAATTTTGCTTCCATCATTTACAGAATTGGTCTAACCCTATCTAGAGTACATGGGGATTTTGGGCAGAGAATCTCAGGAAATTATATATTGGTATTAGAAAAACTACTACGCAGATTCATCCAAATGATATTAGTTTTTAAACAATTAAATCATAAGGGAAATTTGCTTAAGCATGGTTTGTACAACCTGCAGCTGAGATATTCGAGAGTAAATCTAATCAAGGTTTTTAGAACTATAAGGGAATTTGATAGATACTGTTACCCCTGGCAGTAGAATCCAGAATAATGTTACATATCCTCAAAATTAGACCTGGGCTATTAAAGAATAAAATCAGACAAAACGTTTTTTAAGTAAAAGGTATTGGCTGTCATAAATGATGGTGAGCATAGGATCAATGAAATTTTCGAGACTAAGGTTGACCACTTTTTATTAGTGAAATGTGTCAAGGGGTCTGGAGCAACACTGGGTAAACAGATCAGGTACGATCAATTGAATGACAGAATAGATTTAAGATGCTGAGTGGTCTATTCATATTCCTACATAAAACGTTATTTACGAAATATCACAATTCTCAATACTTCCCAAATTGGCGGAACAGTTTTTCTGGCATAATATTTACAACCGACATCACAGCATTTGAAGTTTTTCTTTTCTGTTTTGATACAGCTATTGCGAACATACTCCTACATTTGTTCATTGATGTAGTAATCTCCAAATACGCATCAATTCAGACATCCATCTGTATTGTTAAACCTGGCTTTATAAGTGATAGTCTTTATCAGTCATTCATATACACTGTCAGATCTAAGATTCTGGAAATAAGAAACCTCCCGATACCACTATTTATTAACGTATCTGTTGTTCTCTTGGGGCTCCATGCATAGTGCTACATATCCAAAGTTAATGTCTAATGGAGAGAAATAAGTCTCACTGAAGTGCCTGCATTAGCAGAAAAACCCTCAACTGGGTCAATAACTATTATCATTACATATTGTAATTGTATTTGAATTAATTGTGCTGTCCTTACCTGGCATCTGGTTTAGATTTCTTTCCTCATCAGACTTTTGCCAAAGTGATAGGATTAAGCCATTTTAAAATTATGAAGGAGTGGAACAGGATCAATAGAAACAGATTATTTCAAGTCATTGTTGGATCTAAAGCAAAATGGCACAGATATAAGATTCACAGGCATAATGAATTTAAATAAGAGAACTGCAAAAGTTCTGTTTCAGCTTGAGCCTATGAAGGCATATTTGGTGTTAACAATAAGTGCTGGGTGCACTGATTTTCGTCATTTATATTAGTGATTTGGATGTGAACATAGGGAGTATGTACAGTAACTTTGCAGATGACACCAAAATTGGAAGTGTTGTGGACAGTGAAGAAGGTTGCCTCACTGGCCAGCATTTGTTGCTCATCCTTAGATACCCTTAAACTGATTGGCTTTCTGAGTCATTTCAGAGGGTAGTTAAGAATTAACAACATTGCCGTGGGTCTGAAGTCACATATAGGTTGGACTGGATAAGGATGACAGAATTCATTCCTTCAACTACGTTAGTTAATCAGCTGTATTATAGCCCCACACCAGGTCCTAGCTCCCAGCCCTGCCGTGTTTTCACCATCCCTCCAGACCTACCCCTCTCTGAGGAAACCCCCAGACCTAACCCCGCCCCCACACCCAGCTCCAGCCCCACACCAGGTCCTAGCTCCCAGCCCTGCCGTGTTTTCACCATCCCTCCAGACCTACCCCTCTCTGAGGATGAAAGATCAGTCCTCAGCAGAGGCCTCACCTTCATTCCCCTACACTCCCGGATTGATGAATTCAACACGCGGCGTGACATCAAACGATTCTTCCGCCGCCTTCGCCTCCGCGCCTACTTCTTTAACCAAGACTCCCGCCCACCCTCTGACGACCCCTTCTCCCGCCTCCAACACACCCCATCCACCTGGACACCCCGTGCTGGCCTCCTACCTGCCCTCGACCTCTGCATAGCCAACTGCCGCCGTGATATTAACCGCCACCTGAACTCCCCCACCCCTCTCACCCACTCCAACCTCTCACCCTCGGAACGCGCAGCCCTCCATTCACTCCGTTGCAACCCCAACCTTACTATCAAACCAGCAGACAAGGGAGGCGCGGTAGTAGTTTGGCGCACCGACATCTACACCACTGAGGCCAAACGCCAGCTCGCAGATACTTCCTCCTACTGCCCCCTTGACCATGACCCCACCCCCCACCACCAAACCATCATCTCCCAGACCGTCCATAACCTCATCACCTCGGGGGATCTCCCATCCACCGCCTCCAACCTCATAGTCCCACAACCCCGCCCCTCCCGCTTCTACCTCCTGCCCAAAATCCACAAACCTGACTGCCCCGGCCGACCCATTGTCTCCGCCTGCTCCTGCCCCACCGAACTCATCTCCGCATACCTTGACACCGTCCTGTCCCCCTTAGTCCAAGAACTCCCCACCTACGTTCGGGACACCACCCATGCCCTCCACCTGCTCCATGATTTTCGCTTCCCCGGTCCCCAACGCCTTATTTTCACCATGGACATCCAGTCCCTGTACACCTCCATCCCCCATCACGAAGGACTCAAAGCCCTCCGCTTCTTTCTTTCCCGCCGTACCGACCAGTACCCTTCCACAGACACCCTCCTTCGACTGACTGAACTGGTCCTCACCCTGAACAACTTCTCTTTCCAATCCTCCCACTTCCTCCAAACAAAAGGAGTAGCCATGGGCACCCGCATGGGCCCCAGCTATGCCTGCCTCTTCGTAGGATATGTGGAACAATCCATCTTCCGCAACTACACTGGCCCCACCCCCCACCTTTTCCTCCACTACATCGATGACTGTATCGGTGCCGCCTCGTGCTCCCACGAGGAGGTTGAACAGTTCATCCACTTCACCAACACCTTCCACCCCGACCTCAAATTCACCTGGACAGTCTCAGATTCCTCCCTCCCCTTCCTCGACCTTTCTATTTCTATCTCAGGCGACCGAATCAACACGGACATCTACTACAAACCAACCGACTCCCACAGCTACCTGGACTACACCTCCTCCCATCCTGCCCCCTGTAAAAACGCCATCCCATTCTCCCAATTCCTTCGACTCCGCCGCACCTGCTCCCAGGAGGACCAGTTCCAAAAACACACATCCCAGATGGCCTCCTTCTTCAAGGACTGCAATTTCCCCCCCGACGTGGTCGACGATGCCCTCCACCGCATCTCTTCCACTTCCCGATCCTCCGCCCTTGAACCCCGCCCCTCCAACCGCCACCAGGACAGAACCCCACTGGTCCTCACCTACCACCCCACTAACCTCCATGTACAGCGCATCATCCGCCGCCATTTCCGCCACCTCCAAACGGACCCCAGCACCAAGGATATATTTCCCTCCCCTCCCCTATCAGCATTCCGTAAAGACCACTCCCTCCGTGACTCCCTCGTCAGATCCACACCCCCCACCAACCCAACTTCCACTCCCGGCACCTTCCCCTGCAACCGCAAGAGGTGCAAGACTTGCGCCCACACCTCCCCCCTCACCTCCCTCCAAGGCCCCAAAGGAAACTTCCATATCCGCCACAGATTCACCTGTACCTCCACACATATCATCTATTGCATCCTTTGCACCCGATGTGGCCTCCTCTATATTGGGGAGACAAGCCGCCTACTTGCGGAGCGTTTCAGAGAACACCTCTGGGACACCCGGACCAACCAACCCAACCACCCTGTAGTTCAACATTTCAATTCCCCCTCCCACTCCACCAAGGATATGCAGGTCTTTGGACTCCTCCATCGTCAGACCACAGCGAAACGACGGTTGGAGGAAGAACGCCTCATCTTCCGGCTAGGAACCCTCCAACCACAAGGGATGAACTCGGATTTCACCAGTTTCCTCATTTCCCCTCCCCCCAGCCTGTCTCAGTCAAATCCATCAAATTCAGCACCGCCTTCCTAACCTGCAATCTTCTTCCCGACCTCTCCGCCCCCACCCCAGTCTGACCTATCACCCTCACCTTGACCTCTTTCCACCTATCACATTTCCGACGCCCCTCCCCCAAGTCCCTCCTCCCTATCTTTTATCTTAGCCTGCTGGACCAACTTTCCTCATTCCTTAAGAAGGGCTAATGCCCGAAACGTCGATTCTCCTGTTCCCTAGATGCTGCCTGACCTGCTGCGCTTTTCCAGCAACACATTTCCATCTCTGTATTTTATAATAATCAACACTATTTACATGGTTGCCATTAGACTCGCTTTTAATTCCAGATTTTATTTTAATTCAAGTTCTAACAGTTGCCTTGGTAGGATTCAAATCCATGTCCTCAGAGCATTAGTCTGGGCCTCTGGATTACTAATCCAATGATATTACCACGAAACAATCATCTCCCCTATGTATCTAATATATTCTTGCTTATGTAAGGAGCCACCATGTGCTATTACTTCCCTAGCACATAGACTTCTCTATTTGCATATTCCATCTCTTTTGCATATATATCCCATCCTTTTTTATGTCTTTTTATTTGGACGGTGGATTAAATAATGGAATACTTTCAACTAAGGAGACTGTGTGTTAGAATGTCTGCAATTTTAAAAGTCATGTTTAATGGAGCACATTGTCCATTGTACACAGTGATGCATTTTTCCCGGAATAGAGAGTCCAAAGCAGACATCACAGAATTGGGTTTCAAAATAAGGTTCCTGGTGAGATGACTATGGCCTGTGTGGGGCTATTGGAACAGACAGCCATCCATACAGCAAAAAAAAGCATTTAAAAAATCTCTGTGTCTCTCTTAAGTATTGGATGTACTAGAAAATGTCAATTAACAGCTCGCTGTCTTCTACTCATTTCTCTCTCTGGAAATCCCCTTTTCAAGGAGGAAAAAGACTACCTTCAATGACAGTGAATGGATGAATTCTCAACAAGTTAATGAAATAGTGCATAGGTATGAAAAGAACCTTGTGCAAAAGCAAATAAAGTAAAAGATTGAAAAGAATAGAAAGAGAACAACTCACTAAATCCTATGGCCTAAACTAGTGTTATCAAACTGTTTCTCCATTTTATTTTATTTTCCAACTGTATATCCATGTTTTGACCATCTTTATGTATCTGTATATGAAAGAAGGAATTTAAGAAGACGGAGATTTGGGTTAATAGGGGCATTTTCAGGATGGCACCTTCTAACAAGTCAATTATCTCAGGAAATCTATTCGAGATCCACAATTATTTGTGATATATATTAACAATTTGGGTGGGAGACGCTAATTTACTATTGCCAACTTGACAGATCAAGCAAAAATAGTTGGAAGCCAAAGGTGAGGATGACACAAGCAGTCTGCAGAAGGATGTGCACAGATTAATTGAATGGGTAAAAACTAGACAGGTTCAATATAACATGGAAAAACATGAGATTGTGCACTTTGTCAGGAAGAATAGTGGACCTGAGTATGATTGAAATGGAGAAATAGCACAGAAAGCCCCAGCACAGAGGGATTTGGGAAGATAGAATCTCTACAGTGTGGAAACAAGCCATTCAGCCCAACAAGTGCTTACCGACTCTCTAAATTTTGGACTGTGGGAGGAAACCAGAGCACCCAGAGGAAGTCTGTGCAGACATGGGCGAATGTGCAAACTCCAAACAGACTATCATCTGAGGCTGGAATTGAACCCAGGTTCTTGGCACTGTGAAACAGCAATGCTAACCATTGAGCCACCCATACATAACTTTGCACTAACTCCTTAGAAGCTAACATCCAACTTCAGTGGGTAATAGGGAAGGCAAATGGAATGTTGGCCTTTATTTCAAAGTGAATGGAATATTAAAAACAATGATTAAACTGGAAAAGGTACTAATTAGGCCACACCTAGAATATTGTGAATAGTATTGGTCCCCTTTACTAATGAATAATATATGGCATTGGAGGCAGTCCAGAGAAGGTTCACTCAGTTGATACCTGCTTTGGGAGAATTTTCTTATGAGGAGAGGCTGAGTAGTTGGGCCTGAACAAATTGGAATTTATAAGAATGAGAGGCAACCATATTGAAGCACACAACATTTTTAGGGCCTTGACAGGCTTGATGCTGAGAGGTAGTTTAACCTCATGTGAGACTGTATGACCAGAGGGCATTATGTCAGAGTAAGGGCTCGCCCATTTAAGACAGTGATGAGGATTTTCTTCTCTGAGGATGATGAATCTGTGGATTATTTTTCTAACTGCAGAAGGCTGTAGAAACTGAATCATCAAGTATATATGATTCTTAAATAGACAAATTATTAATCAGTATGGAAATGAAGGTTAATGGAGAAAAGGCAAGAAGTTACAGTTGAGGATTATGAGATCATCTGTGATTTCATTAAATAGCAGAGTAAACCCGATGGGCCAAGTGGCTTACTTTTGCTCCTGTGCCTTCTAGTTTAATGGCCTGAAACAAATTACTTGTTCAAAATCTCTGCCATTTCCTTTTTTCACCATTTTAATTTCTCTGACTCACCTGGACCAATTCTTCTTGCTGCACCATTTTTCCTTTACATAAACTTGTGGAGGTTTTTCCTGTATATTTTATATCTTTCACTAATTTTCTCTTGTATTGAAATTTTCAAGTCTTCCTTTCCTGGTTCCTAATATTTTCCTTTTGTTTTTGGCCTCTCATAAACTTGTGTAGCATTCTACATCTTTTTCAATTTGATACACTCCTTAAATTTCCTTGTTAGCCACAGATGCTGTTTCTCATGAAGGTCGTTCATTCTCAGTGGGATGCATCTTTAATGAAAGTTTATGAAATATCCCTGAAATGTCTGCCATTATTTTTCTACAGTCTTATAATTCAACATATCTTTGCTATCTACTTTAGCCAACTCTATCTTCATACTCTATTTTTATCTTTATTTTAAGAGTTTGATGAGTTTCAGACTTGTAGAATATATATGATGAGAATATAATTTACAGCACAAGCAAAGTTGTTGACAACCAGAATCTTTTTCCTTAATGGGTTGGTGGATTAAAGAAATGTATGTAATATTAACTAATTCTTTTAAAGAATTTCAAACAATCGGCCTACAATATATTCAAAACGAGGTCAAACATTTGGAATGACAGTATCTAATTAACTTTATCACACAATCCCTGTAATAAGCTCTTTAGTTCCATCTGTAGGGGAATTGAAACATGATTTTAAAAGAGCACAACCTTTTCCGTGATCCTATTAATGATCTGTCAAATTAAAAATAAAGTTGTATGGATAAAATGTGAGATGTAGACAAAGAGGCTTGTCAGATTTGCATTGAACTACTTTTGAAATATATATAAAAATATTAAACAAAATGATGCATGTGTCTTTCCAGAGAATTATTTAATAAACAGATACATTGCTTCTTCTGAATTGTTTATTATATCACAGAAGCATAGTGTGCTGTGGTTTAGACAAATTTGAGAAATAGCCAGAAGCTGGCTTTTATCAGATTGGAAATATACTGTCCCTGCTTTACTGGGATATTTACAGATTATTCTATTTGATTGTTGGAAAAATAAATAGGAAGCTTTTAAACTAAATGTGATTATTTTCCTCCTATATGAGACCTGTGCAACAAATTGAAGGTCACTGAAATAGAGATTTCCAGGCAAACCATACACTTAGCCTGCATCCATATAACTGATAAAAGTATCATGACACACTTGAAATTTTTTTTTCCCTTATTTAAAATTAAACTTGCAGTAACATTTTCCTCATTATCTACAACCCAATGGTAGCAATGGTTTTTATTTACTTGTATCACCTCTCTCTCAGAAACCACAGAAATCCTGAGGGCTGGGCTTGAAATATGTGGTTGCTACTTGTTTGAGTCAACCACTCCCATCCCCAAAGACCAGAAAGAGTCCATTCAATTGCTTTGCTGTTTTTGTTTTTTATAATTTTGCATTTAATTTTCAATTCCACAGCAACAGTGAAAAATAAGGCATTATTCTCTTTTAAAGAATACATCAGCCTACCAAATTCCCTACGACTATTTTTAATGTGCCATATATTGAGTATTCTTTGTGCTGATGCAATAGATCTTTATCCCAGCATTACCTTCAAATTGCTACTTAATCAAATGTATAATGATTAATGTACAGTCCATGGCTTAAATTTGATCTTTAGAAGGTGTTTGGCAAAATTCTTCATGAAAGGTTTTTCGGGAAAATTAAGGTAAAACAAGGACAAATAATGTGTTGGATTTGCTTTCCAATTGAAATCAAAAATAACCTAAGTGGAAATTAAAAGTTTCAGTCTTAGAAATAGTTCCTAGCTGCAGTATGTGTGGCCTTTTCCACATCCTCTTTATCTAGCCATCAGTGAGAGTAAGAAGGTAATTGATGATGCTAGAATAAAATTTACTGATGACAGCGACTTGTGGAGCATGATGACCAGTGCAGGAGAGGGTGATAGCACTCAAAGAGTCTTGAGCTCATGTAAGTTGGAAGACCAATTTTAATGAGATTGAAGGACAAGTTTTAATTATTTTGGTTCCTTCATTGCTGATGTCATCAGAATGATTATGGAAAACAATTTGTCAGAATAATATTGATTTTCAGAAACTTGGTATCCTAATGTTTTATATATTATCTGTGAATTGGAAAAAATCATTTATTTTCTCAGAATTGTTATTATTGATTTTCAGAAACTTAGTATCCTCATACTACTTAGGGGTGGCACAGTGGTTAGCATTGCTGTCTCACAGCGCCGGGGCCCTGGGTTCCATTCCACTCTCTGGTGACTGTCTATGTGGAGTCATAGTCATAAAATCATAAATTATGAAAATAGACCCTTCAGTCCAACCATAATCCCAAATTAAATTAGTGCTACCTGCCTGCACTTGGCCCGTGTCCCTCCAATATTTCTTATTCATATCCTTATCCAAATGTCTTTTAAACATTGTAACTGTACCCACATTCACCACTTCCTCTGGAACTTCATTCCAAACACTAACCATGTTCTGTGTGAAAAAAAAATTACCCCTAATGTCTTTTATTAAAATCTTAATCCTCTTGCCTTATAAATATGGCCTGTAATCTTGAAATCCCCCAATTTAGGGAAAAGATATCTGCCATTCACCTTATCTATAATCCTCATTATTTTATAAACTTCCATAAGGTCACCCCTCAACTTGCTACATTTCAGTGAAAATAGTCCCAGCCTATCCAGCTTCTCTTTTATAACTCAAACTTTCCATTCCCGGCAACATGCTGGTAAATCGCTTCTTAACCATCTACAGCTTAATAATATCCTTCCTATAACAAGGAGACCAGAACTGGACAGAGTACTCCAGAAGAGGTCTCACCAATGCTCTGTAGAATCTCAGCATAACATCCCAACTCCCTGCGCCTGCATGGGTTTCCTCCAGATGCTCCAGTTTTCTTCCACAGTCCAAAGATGTGCAGGTTAGGTGGATTGGCCATGCTAAATTGTTCATTGCATCCAGTGATATGCAGGCTGAGTAGATTTGCCATGGGAAATTGTTATGGACCAGGCCAGACATCCTCAAAACATTTCAAGAAAGTGACCCAGACACCCTCAAAACATTTCAAGGAAATGACCCAGACCCTAACTTTGTTAATTATTTTATGCACATGTAACATGGATATTTCAGGAGTGATGCAGCTGGCCCAACCCATTTAGTTTCAAACAAGAGATTCTGGGTAATCCAAGATGGAGGATGGGAAAAATTTCTGGCTGTAACAGCTGCTCCTTTTTGAGGTATTTTAGGTGCTGGAGGTGATTTCCTTGAATTCCAGGAGCAGCAATTACTGTTTTATATGCTGTTACTTTGTTTTGGAACTTTGAAAAAAAAGTCAAAACCACAGCAGTTTTAAAAGGGAGAAGAACAGCCAAAGGAAGCACATGGTGAGGTCAGTGCAGGAGAGAGATAAAAAGCAACTGATACTGCCTTTGTTGTCCAGAGGAAGTAGTGGAGGCTGGTACAATTGCAACATTTAAGAGGCATTTGGATGGGTATATGAATAGGAAGGGTTTGGAGGGATATGGGCCGGGTGCTGGCACATGGGACTAGATTGGGTTGGGATATCTGGTTGGCATGGATGGGTTGGACCAAGGGTCTGTTTACATGCTGTACATCTTTATGACTCTATGACTGTAAAACAATTTATTTACAACAATACAGAAGGAAACACAAACAAAAGAATACAAAATAACTTAAACAATCCAAAAACCCAATAGATCATCCGAACTTAATGATGCTGTTCCAAATACTTGCACAATCCCCATAAACACCCCTTGGCACAAAAGGTAAAATCAAACCTTTTATGAGAAGTCAGAGAGAGAGAAGCATGGACCTGCTTCTTTGGTGTCCAGCAGCTTTTACACACTCCTGCTAAAAATCAAACCACAACTAGAGGGAAGCTGAATGTTTTTTATTAACTTAAAAGCCTTTGCCTGAGGCAGTATCTGTTAGCTATAATCCAATTGGCCCTAAAATCCTTCAACTTAGACTTTTTGGAGTCTGTGTCTTTACTCCTCTCTGAAAAACAAATCCAAGGCCAACATAACCTTGTTAAAGGAGCAGCATTGTCGCAAAATGCAGGGTCACAAGGATAAGGTAGGGTCAGTGTCTGAGTTGGATGCTTTTCAGAGAGTCAGTGCAGACTCGATGGGTCGAATAACCTGCTTCCACATTCTAGAGATTTATGATTCTTCTCTGATTGTATCATGTTTAATATATTATCTGTGAATTGGAAAAACTCCTTTATCTTCTCATGAGTGTTATTATGGTCACTAGGCTGTATAGCCTTCCACAACATTGGAGTTGTTGGGATACTCATCTCATGAACCTGGGCAGAATTCTCAGTAATGAAAGGACATACTATTAGTGACTGCACCAGCACGTCTCAAAATTAGGCCATAATCAGATTAGATTAGATTACTTACAGTGTGGAAACAGGCCCTTCGACCCTTCGACCCGCCAAAGCGCAACCCACCCATACCCCTACATTTCCCCCTTACCTAACACTACCGGCAATTTAGCATGGCCAATTCACCTGACCTGCACATTTTTGGACTGTGGGAGGAAACCGGAGCACCCGGCGGACACTGGGAGAATGTGCAAACTCCACACAGTCAGTCGCCTGAGGCGGGAATTGAACCCGGGTCTCTGGCGGTGTGAGGCAGCAGTGCTAACCACTGTGCCACCGTGCCGCCCATTGAGCAAAGTAACAAAGGCATACCCAGTCAATGTAGTTATTGCAAATATATACGGGCTAACAAAGTTATGCAGTAGTGCCAAAATGTGGTGCACAATGACATGAGATATGTTTGCACAAGAAACTTGTACTTTTCAACTCAGAATGAGATGGAATTTGTAGCCTGAAGAACTAAAGGAGAATTTATTATTAGTCATGGTGTAGCTGAACTTCAAAGAGTAGATTTTTTTTCAAAAGTATTTTCTATTTTATTAATTTCAGAAAATATGACCTACAACCTTTAACAGCGTTACATTGTTAATTGGGGAAAATAGAAAATAGTTTCTGTCAATCATCGTTTTAGCTAGAGTCATCCACAATGTGACATTTTGGCAATAAATGCAACAAATTATATTTGTTACTCAGTGGTGTTGAATGGTCAAGGGTTCATTTCCATTGGAGAATGACAGTATGAAGAGAATGAATACAGCAACTTACTTTTGTAAAACAATCTTTAATGTGAAAAACGGCACCAAACTTTTCACAGAGATATAATGGAAAATAAATGCTTACTGAGCCAGAAAAAGGAGATATTAGAGTTGTGCAAACAAGCTTGACCAATGTGTTGTCTTTTAAATAGACTGTCAAGTAGCAATGGAAGATCAACAGAAATTAAGGTTTGGGTAAGGATTTTCGTAAGGTGGGCTCATGTGACCAATGATGTGAGTGCCACTGATCGAGTGAAGGGAGGTTTGAATGTATAGAGAGCTGGTTTCAGAAGAATGTCAGAGGGAAGGGGCTGTTACAGCCTAGAGAGATGAGGGTAGAATAAGTCCTAAAAGCATTGAAATGCAAGGATGAATATTTCAAATTTGAAATAAACCGGATGCCAGTAGTTAGTATTCCAGAACAAAGTGATGCTGAGCAGAACCTGGTGTGAGATAGAAATATTTTTATTCATTATCGAATGTGAGTGTCTCTAGCTAGGCCAGCATTTACTGCCAATCCCTAATTGCCAAGAGAAATCACTTGTGAACTGCTTTCTTAAACAGTATAGGCCATGTCATGTTGTTTAGAGGGGAGTTCCAGTATTTTGACCCAGAATTGATAGGGTTCCCATGCATCAGCTCCCTCATCCTTCCAGGTGATAGAGGTTGTGAATTTAGAAGGTGCTGTCCAAGGTGGCTTGTTAAGTTACTGCAGTACAGAGAGCCACAGAGTTCAGCAGCACAGAAACAGACCCTTTGATCCAACCAGTCCATACCGAAAATAAAAGTTGATACCCATGGTATCGTTTACTGGTAAGAAGGGGAGTGAATGTCGAAGTTGGCATATGGAGTTGCTAATCAACTTAGATGCTTTGTCCTGAATCACATCAAACACTTAATTATTGTTGGAGCTGCACCCATCTTGGCAACTGGCATGAATTCCATCACATTCCTGGCTTGTGCTCTGTATATGATGGGGAGAGAGCAGGTAAATAACTCGCTGCAGAATTCCCAGCCTCTGATCTATATGTCATTGAAGAAGCAATTGAAGATGTTTAAGCTTCAGACACTACTCTGCAGTCATGTTCCGAGGTTAAGCTTAATAATCTAAAAAAAAATCACCTTTTTACGTTAGCAATGCCTTTCAGCCAGCAGAGATTTCCCTGATTCCAATTTCCTCCAGTTTTTATAGTGCCTGCTTGACCTGCTGTGCTTTTTCAGCACCACACTCTCGACTCTAATCTGCAGTCCTCACTTTCACCTACTCTAGTTTTTATCCGTCTCTTTGATGCCAATCTTGGTTCAATATTACAATGCTTATAAGAACAGTCACTGTACCTCACCTGTGGAGTTCAGCTCTCTTGTACATGTTTGGATGAAATTGGATTCCACAATCATTCAGATGAAATCACCAGATTAGAATGGAGTAAGCCCTTGTAGGACACAAACTCAGAGTCAGTAAGCAGGTTATTTTTTTACAAGTGACATTTGATAGCACTGTCAACAGTCCCTTATATCACTCTGCTGATGATCAAGAGCAGAATGACAAGGTAGTATTTGGCTGAGTAGGATTTGTCCCAAACCTGGACAATTTTCAGTCTTGTTGGTAAATGCCAGTGTTGTAGCTGTCATGGAACAGCTTGACTGGGGTTGCAGTGAGATCTGGAGCTCATATCTTCAGTGCTATTGCTGGAATATTGTTAGGGCTCACAGTCTTTGCAACATTGAGCGTCATTCGCCATTTCTTGACATCACATTGAGTTAATTGATCTGGCTGAAGACTGGCATATATAATGTCGTGGACCTAAGGATGAGGCAAGGTGGATCATCCACATGGTAATTCTGGCTGAAGGTGTATCTTAAATGATACAGTCTTGTCTTTTGTACTGATGTGCTGGACCCCCTTATCATTGAAGATGGGGATATTGATGGAACCTCCTCCTCCTGTCAGCTGTCCAATTGTCAAAAACCATTCACAAAGTCAAGTGGTAGGTCTGTAGAGTTGAGATATGTTGTTTGTGGGATCAACTACTTCTGATGACTCACAGCACCTCACAGGTGTCCAGTTTTCAGTTCCTAGATCAATTTGAATTCTATCCAATTCATCGTTGTGATGGTGTCACACAACGCAACAAAGATTGTCTGTCATGTACAGTCAGAACTTTGTGTCCACAATGGCTGTTACTCATACTGTCAAATACAGATGCATCTGGTGTGGATGTAGGTAAGTAAGTTGTTTTTCCTTTCTTGGTTCCCCCACCATTTGCTACAGACGCAGTCCTGCAACTAACTATCTTTTCAGCCTCAGCCAGCCTAGTCAGTAGTGATGCTACCTGACTTCTCTTTGCGATGGACATTGACATGCCTCATTCAAAGTACATTTTGTTCTCTTGTCATTCTCAATGCTTCCTCCAAGTGGTGTTCAATGGAGTACTGATTCATCATCCGAGGGTGGTAGGTAGTAATCTGGTTTTCCTTGCCCATGTTTGTCACCACATCATGAGACTTCAGTGAGACTAAAAGCAGATGAAGTGGCAAAGTGGAATTGGAGTAGTAACTCAGAACTCCAGGCTTGTGATCTGTTAATATAGGTTCAAGTTGCAGTGTGGTAAATGGTAAAATTTGAATTTAATAACATTTGGAATTAACAAAACCTCAGCTAGTGTGGGATTATGTAATCATTGTTGGTTGTTGTGAAACATTGTTGTAACATCTGGTATACTAAAATCCTTTAGGGAAGGATTCTACTTTGTTCATTTTGCCTGGTTTCTATGTGATTCCAGACCTATAGCAATATATTTGACTCTTAACCACCCACTGAAATGACCTAATCATTGTACACATGAAGCAAAGTTTTGATGGGCCAAGATGGGTTAAGGTGATAGATTTGATCATAAGAACAGTCAAGGCAAGGCATGTCTCCCAATAGTGTCATCAAATGGCAACATGTAGATGAAGCAGAGGGACTGTGGATAAAGTCTGCCATGGTTGCCAAACTGACATTGTGGAGGCCATGGTAAATATTACTGGATAGATCAGAGTGGATTCAACCAGAGCAGATTTGCTAAGACTGACAAGCAATCAAGATGTCAAGAGAGAACGGTCAAGTTGACCTCAAAGACAGCAAAGTAAGTTAAGAAAGAAAGACTTGCATTTGTATAGTGCCTTTCACGACCACGGAATATTGCAAAGTGCTTTATAAACTACTATACACTGTTGTGTTGTCGGATACACAGCAGCTAATTTTCATTTGGCAAGTTCCCATAAATAACAACGTAACAATGACCAGATGGTTGAGAACTGTCACTTGAAAGATTGAAGAGTATGGGGAGTGAACATGAACCAAGGCCAAAGTCACAGTGACAAAGTCAAATGGCACTTTGGTTAATTTTGTGGAATGGGAGGGCTGATTAGCTGATATGAAAAATTCAAATAAAACATTACAAGAAAAGTGGGAATAGATCTGGATGGCAAAAGTATTTTCAAGGAGACTGGAAACGCAAAAGAGGTTGGACATCAGATATTCATTTGTCAAAAAGGAAGACAGATATTTTGAAGAGAGAATAGTGATGGCTGTCTTCAAAAAAGAGGGAGAAGGAAAATTTATCACACCTGGCAGTAGCAGCTGTGGCAGGAAAATAAGCTAGGTGCTGTGTAATAGAATCACAAGGCTAGTTGTCCAGAGTTATGGCCAATTTGAGATTACAGTGGGCAATGAGGAAAATATGATAGAAATTAACGAGAAGGTGGGAGATGTGTTTAGAGATAAGTTAGGGTAGGTACTCGGGGTCATCATCATCACCATCATCAGCAATCACTCGCTAATGGGTCGACCTCTAAAATTGCATTTTGCTGGTCAGAGATTCTGTACATCCTTGCATGGCTGATGAGTCCAATCCGAAAACTACAACTCCAACCTCACATTTGGAGGGTGTTTCTGGGAGGTGGGTTTAGTTCTTGGCTTTGCGATCAGAGGCGTTCCTTTCTCTGGTTCCTTTTCTGTACTTTCTCTTGCCAATGGGTGTTCTCAAAGAATTGTGTCCCTTCATGCAGGAGGTTCCTCCAAGTTGCTTTCTTCTGATCAAGGGTCTCCTGAGCACTGCATCTATATTGCATTTCTTGAGGGAAGCCTTCAGGGAGTCTTTGAAGCATTTCCTTTGGCCTCCTTTCACTGCATTTTTCCCCATGTGCAAATCTAAATTCCCTGAAATGCTGACAGACATGGTATGTTGAGATTAGAATAGTGCTGGAAAAGCAGCATCCGAGGAGCAGGTAAATCGACATTTCAAAAATCAAAACCTCGATTTTCCTGCTCTTCGGATTCTGCCTGACTTGCTGTGCTTTTCCAGCACTACTTTAATCTTGACTCTAATCTTGTGCGTGTGCAGTACTCACTTTCGCCTAGACCTGTTGTATTGCTAATTTCCTCTTTTTTCAAAATTCTGAAATTTGTCCTTATTTTTATTCAGTCATATCCAGTACCAGCTATGTGTCATAAGCTATTATGGATATCTCTTTAAAATGTAGGGGAAAACAAATCTAAAAAGCAGAAAGTTAAGTGCAGCATAAAAGCTGTTAGTTCCACCAAATTAATGCCACACTGCAGGAAAATAGAGGGCTCAGCAGAGCATCATCAGGAATGGTGCAAGTGGAAAGAGCAGAAAATTAGGAGGAACATTTTGCTAATGCATTAAAAGTGAATATATTTACACTGCAACCCATTTCACACATTATTCTCAGGGGTTATCCTGGGTCATGGCTACAAGGTCTAGACTCTAAAGCAGTATTTGAGATTAACACTAATGGTGAGCAAATCTGTTAACAACTTTTTAGATTGTCATTAAGGAAACATAATATGTTAGCCCCCTTGCTGTGATACTTTGATGTAAAATGACCTCCACTATAATGGCTCTGTTTGTGTCTCCTCATTAACACAGAAACCAGATAGAATAGCATATTCTGAAAATAACCAGACTTTCAGCCTGGTTAATATTTGTCACCTATTTGGGTGATCAGAGAAGCAAACAACCAAGTAACAGAGAGCACAGCTTTTTAACATGCTGCTGGAAGGCAATTTTTAAGAAATGAAATAGTGAAAGTATATTTTAAAATTATTTATTCAAACTGCATGTAATATAAAGTATGCATTTTAACTGGAAGAATGATTTTAAACTTACAATTTTTTCCAAACTCAGATATTAGTGAACACATTTCCATGCTTAAAGAGCAATGGTGACCTATTTCTCCCAGTCAGTTCCTTGTTGCTTATGATGTACACTCCCTGCCTTAGTTGAAGTGCTGGATTTCTGTCCTGCCCATTTCCTTTTAGCAACACTGCGGTTTTGCATCACCTCTTTCTATATCAAATGATCAAGTCAAACTGGAGGAAGATGAAATTGGCAATGGACATAAGGTATCATGGCAAAGCTATGGAAATCCTTGTGCATGTCTAAGAAATCTCTATCTGCTATATTTCAGTGGAAATGGTTAAAGTCCAAAGCATTTTGAAATTGTCACACCTCTGCAACATTTTGAAAACAAGAAAACCATTAAAATCATACGCAGTTTAACACTGTAACACTAATATTGAATTCAGAGTGAAAAAATAAGCAAAATGGTAATTCACAAGTAAATCATCAGGGTGCAGTTTATTAATCATCCAATATATTTGAAAGTTACTTTTGAAAATAGTGAGGGGGAAGGTTAGCTATATCTTCTCAGGATTCTTAATGGAGCTGGGTCAAACTTTAATTTGCAGTTCTAGATTGAAAGTGACACTGGTGTGACAATATTAAGATCAACCTGAACGAACTCTATATCCATCACTTGCTCTCGGATAATTTTAATTTAATCAGTGACTTGTATAAATACAGCCTTCCCCTGACAAAACCAATTCCATTCTGCCCTTTCTTAATTCAGAAATTGTTCCACCATTCCATTTGAGATAGAGCCTTCTTTGTCATCATTTGAATTGCTCTTGGCAATCTGCTGCGCTACTACACTGTCACTCACAGTTGTTCTGGCTCTTTTATCATTACTGCCATCGCTTATGTTCTTCACTTCTTGTGCTTTTGGCTCCTCATTAACCTTTATTCTGATTTCTTACTCATTGCTACTTTTGACACTGTGTAGTGTGTACTTTAAAATTGCATTGTCCAGTGCATGACTGCTAGTATCTTTCCTGATCCAAAATTTATGGTCACTCAAAATCAGGAAGGCAAATAGGGACCCTAAAGCTTTGCCTTTTTCTGTTTGGATCAGGATATCATTGATTCACATATTTGTTCAGTTGTAATAAATAGAGTCGTAGAGTCATACAGCATGGAAACAGAATCTTCAATCCAACTAGTCCACACCAACCACGTTCCCAAAATTAATTAGTCCCACTGGTCTTCCTTTGGCCCATATTCCTCCAAACCTTTCCTATTCATGTGCTTATCCAAATGTCTTTTAAGGATTATGACTGTACCTGTATCCATCACTTCCTCTGGCAGTTCATTTCACACACAATCCACTCACTATATAAAAATGTTGCCCCTCTTGTCCTTTTTAGAACTTGCTGCTCTCACCTTAAAAATATGCCACCTAGTTTTGAACCCACCCACCCTAGAGAAACGATCCTTGCTATTCACCTTATCTGTGCCACTTATGAATTTATAATGATCAGATTCGATTCACAAAATGAGGCAGAGATGCTTCTCTGAATCAAGATGGGGAAGGAGAAACTTCAAGCTCAGATGCAATTGTTGAATTTTAACTTGCTTGCACTCGTTTTTATCCATGATCAGTAGAACACATTTAGCTGAAACTAGATAGCAGGAATTCTCCTGTTACAGAAAAATGCTACTGAGGTATAGATATTAAATTGGGATGGTGAAAAAGAAAGCTACATATATTATAAACACTTCAATGTTTTATAATGTGCTGCAAAATGGGAAAATAATCCCTAGTCAATGTATTATCATAATGTTGCAGAGTAACTTGAAGAAATAGCTCAAAATAAATGTCATAAATATTTCATAAATGTACCAGAAATGTACATAGATGCATTCCAAGCATATCTATGTAATGCCCATCAGATCCATTTCTGTCTATTCATTTCTCACGGCATAATTGATTATATTGTTCATGTTCAAATAATTCAGCATCCTTGACGGTAAACTGCAGCAGTGTTATCAGGGATGTGCAAGTTTAATTTTTTCACCTTGTAAACTAATTTGCTAGTGCATGGAGGAAATAGTATGAAAACCAGAAAGAGGCAATTGGTAATGTTGAATATTTTCTTGTCTTTAGAGTTTATCCCAGTTGATTTTTACAGAGAGCATCATCTTTGTGATAAAATAGTTAGCAACATGGTAATGAAGAAGCAAAGATAGAAAATGCTCTAAATTTATGGCATGTGAGTCAGTGAGTGAAAAGAGAAAAGGTAGGTTGATCTTGCAAGTTATCCCTTTAACAGTACATTAACTGACAAAGGGTTCACACTCGACATGTCAATCTAAATTTTCTCTTCATGGCAACTGTGTATCTACAGCCATTTTCATACAAGGGATATGGAGCCCATCCATATTAACTTCTTTCCTACGCTTTTCATGCCTATTGGAGAGAATAAAAAATCCCTGTTTTATCTGTCATTGTGGTGTTTTTTCCCTGAATTTCTGGGGGAAAAAGAAAGGAATCTCCGTGAATCTGTTCATATTTTGGAAGGGGGTCCATCAAACAAAAAAGTCTGAAAAACTTCAATATTGATTGACCAGAAATGTTACAGTCCAAAGACATCTGCATTTGAAACCCAGTAAGATTCTATAATAAATGTAGAAAATTCTGAAAATGATGTGTTTTTGTACCCAGATTTCGAGCATGCATAGTAATTTATTCTTTAAAGCAACAAGCTCTGGACAGCTACATCGATAGGAAAGGTTTAGAGGGATGTGGGTTAAATGCAGGCAAATGGGACGAGTTCGGTTTAGGAAGCCAGGTCAGCGTGGACAAATTGGGCTGAAGGATCTGTTTCTGTGTGATATGACTTTTGAGTCAATGATAATATCCCTTGAATATTTTTCCATGTAGAAATCAGTCAACCCGGCCACCACAAGAAACCCTGAATGATATTGGACAGAAAAAAGAATCTCAGCCTTGATAATATTTGAGGTCTCGTCACCATATTCTAAAATTAATGAATTATATTTTTTCAGCATGGCCTAATAGATAACAGGAGCAAAACTTCTCTTTGATGGTACCACTGTGTTCCTTTGATATTTTGGGATGAGGTCAACATAGTACATTGGTCAAGTGTTCATGCTATTTTCAGTGTACTTGGATCACTGTCTATTTTGGGAGGGGAGTGAAAGGAATTGCACTCCGATGCTTTGCTCTAGCATTGCTGGACACAAAGGGATTTAACATTTGCATAAAATTTTAAAAGCAAGCAATGATGTCTTCTTCTACTCGTTCTGGTAATGCAGTTCATCTGGAATCAATTACCTCACCAAAATCATTCTAAGAATTTGGACTGACTCCCTCAACCCCACCCTGAAAGCATACTCCTAGTAATGCTGGGCATAATTGATTCTCAGTCATCCTTTGCTAAGGCCCAAGTGAGGAATATTTTATTTTATTCACATTACTTTATAGTATACAATCAAACATCTAGCAAGACTGTCATCATTGTTGAAGGGTTCATAATAAACAAAAACTTTTATATCCTGTTGACTGAACCCTTGTGTCATTTTCTAAGGGGCTTTCTGCTGGTAATAGGTTTGCAGTTTATGGGCTTATTATTAGTCTTAAAGAAGACTGCAGTATTATGTCAGCCAGCACCTAGGAAGCCACATGTAAGATATCGATCACTATTGGCAAAAAGTAATTGATGTGATACAGGAGTTCACCCATCTTTGAAGTATGTTGTCTAATGATGCAGGAATCAATACAAGAATGACGGCATGGTCTTTAGTGTACTGTCTCAGTATATTTAGAATCAGCGTAGTATCAAGGTTGCTACTAACTGGAAGCTTGAAGTGTTTCATTGACTAAACTTGGCTAGACGACAGTTGGAGAATTATTTGCTGTTCGATTTGCCATATTATAAATAAAAGATGGAGAGGTAGTGGAGAGGATCCAAAGAGGATTTGCAAGGATGATACCAGAAATGTGAAGATACACCTCATGGACTCAAAGATATTTACAGCATAGAGGGGGGCCAATCGACCTATCCTGACCATCCCTGTGAACAAAGATCTGACTGCATTCATTTGATTTTACAGCTTTTGGCCCAGGAATCCTTAGCACTATGTGTAAATAATGTTTAAAAGTTAAGCGAGCTTTTGACTCAACCACTGTTTCAGGCAGTGAGTTTCAAACTTCTATGATGGTGAGTGAAAAAATCTCAACTTTGCTCTGAGTCTTCAACCTCTTTTCTTAAATCTTATGGCCCATGTTTTTGACTCCACTACTAATTAAAAAAAAGTCTTCTTCTCCACCCTGTCTGTGTCTCTCATAGTCTTATATACTGTTTCCAGGTTCCCTCGCAACCTATGCTGCTCCAGTGAGAATTATGAGGCTTATCCAGTCTTTTCCCATTGTTTATACTGTCAAACCAGAACGTCCTGGTAAATTTCCTTATACAACCTTTCCTGATTAGGTTCATTCATTCACGTATGCTCTGCTTGAAGGTCCTTGGCAGTTGATTATTCATCCTGAGTCATTTTCTTGGCATTTTGTGTCAATGGTGGTTTGTTATTGCCTTTACTCTCAGGGACAGAGGGAGAGGAGGCAGATCTTATATTTACCTCAGGGGAGGCGATGGCCTTGTGGTATAATCATTAGATTCTTAATCCAGTGACCCATGTAATGTTCTAGAGACCCGGATTCAAATCCCACGATGGTAGATAGTGGAATTTGAATTCAATAAAATAAACTGTAACTAGGAGTCCAATGATGACCACGAAACAATTGTCAATTGTCAGAAAAACACATTCGGTTCACTAATACCCTTCAGGTATGATCACATCTTTCCTACAATGTGGTGACCAAAATTGCATGTAATACTCCAGTTGTTGTGTAGCTAGCATTCTGTAAAATTCCAGCATAACATCCTTGCTTTTGTGTTCTGTGCCTCAGCTAACAAATGGAAATAACCTACATGTGATCTTATCTACCTTGTTGAAACTTTATTGCTGGAACAGCACAGCAGGTCAGGCAGCATCCAGGGAACAGGAGATTCGACGTTTCGGGCACAGGCCCTTCTTCAGGAATGAGCAGAGAGTGTTCAGCAGGAGAAGATAAAAGGTAGGGAGGAGGGACTTGGAGGAGGGGCGTTGGAAATGTGATAGGTGGAAAGAGGTCAAGGTGAGGGTGATAGGTCGGAGTAGGATGGAGGCGGAGAGGTCAAGAAGAAGACTGCAGGTCAGGAAGGCGGTGCCGGGCTGGAGGGATTCGGCTGAGACAAGGTGGGGGGAGGTAGATGATCTTATCTACCTTGCCCTGCAATCTCCAGGAATCTATGGATATGCACACCTTGTTCCCTCTGATCTTCAGTAGTTTCCAGGGTCCTACCGCTCAGAGTGAAATCCTCTGCCATGTCAGCTCTCCACAATTTTCTGAGTTGAATTTAATTTTCCATTCTTCTGTTCAGCTGACTAGTCTGTTGATAGCTCCTGCAACTTATAATTATCCTTCTCACCATTTCCAAACCCAAGAATGTTTGTGTCATCCATGAAGTTTTTGATTCTACCCTCAATACTCAGACTGCTAGGAGTCTCTAGGATTTCCCATATCTTGCAGGATGTGCAGGTCATGGCTCTGAGCTGTCCAGATATTCTTGGACTAAATAGAATATAGACCTTGCTTTTATGTTACTCTTTCTCCTACATAAGTATGAACTTTCAAAATTGTGTTCTTCTTTATGTCTTGATTCCCACTCAGGTCCACTGTGCATACTTTGCTGCAAGGATCATCACCTCACTCGCTCCTCTGAGTGCCTGCCATAGAGTCTTTGTCCTTCACCTGCTCCTCACTTCCCATACTTAGCAGGAAAGGGCTGGTTAGCTCCGTTAGCTAGATTATTGTGTGCTTCAGAATGATGCCAGTAGTTTGGGTTTGATTCCTGTCACTTTTCTATTCATTGTCAGGATGAGGGCATTACTGGGTATGCCAGCATTTATTGCCCATCCCTAATTGCCCAGAGGGAAGTTAAGCATCAACCACATTGCTGTGGGTCTGGAATCACATGGAGACCAGACCAGGGAAGGATGGCAGTTTCCTTCCCTGAAGGGTATTAGTGAACCGAATGTGTTTTTCCGACAATCGACAATTGTTTCGTGGTCATCATTGGACTCCTAGTTACAGTTTATTTTATTGAATTCAAATTCCACTATCTACCATCGTGGGATTTGAATCCGGGTCTCTAGAACATTACATGGGTCACTGGATTAAGAATCTAATGATTATACCACAAGGCCATCGCCTCCCCTGAGGTAAATATAAGATCTGCCTCCTCTCCCTCTGTCCCTGAGAGTAAAGGCAATAACAAACCACCATTGACACAAAATGCCAAGAAAATGACTCAGGATGAATAATCAACTGCCAAGGACCTTCAAGCAGAGCATACGTGAATGAATGAACCTAATCAGGAAAGGTTGTACAAGCTGCATTTCTTTTCTTGAAAAGAGAAGGCTCAAGGTTAACCTACTTGAACATTATGAAACGTTTGCATAGAATAGACACAGAGAACGTTCTTTCCACTTGCAGGGAAGAGAAAAAACATGAAGGCCATCAACGTGTGATAGTCACCATGAAAACAAGCAGAGAATTCAGACAAAACCTCTTTACAGAGAGTGGTGAAAATGTTGAACCTATTATCACAGCGAATGGCTGACACAAAGTATTGGTGCATTTAATATTGACAGGCTGGCTAAAACGTATATGGGAGAAAGAAAATTATGTGTGTAAAGATTGGGTGAGGAGGGGTCACAACTCTCCTCTTTTTTGTAATCCCTTTCAGTCGGATGTAACAATTTAAAAAAAAATGATTTTGCCCACAGCTGTCCCATTTCAATTAATTAATTTAATCAAAAATGAAGATCGATTTCCAAGGTTTTTAAAATCTAAAAACAGTGGAGTTTTATAAGCCCCCAAAGTATAACAGAACATGGCAACTACACACAAAAATAATTACAGGGAGGGACTGCAAAGGCAGCCGTGGTTTACAGTTTTTTTGTTAGGTTTGCAGGAATGAAAATACCTGAAGATATGAACATTTGAACTAGGAGTGGAAAAGGCCATTCAGCCTTTGAACCTTCTCAACCTTTTCACAACATCATGTGACCTGATGAGAACTCTAAATCACCCCCTTGCTTACCAAAGTCTATCCATTTCTGCCTTCAAACTTATTAAACTGTCTTTTCAGGAAGAGAATTCCAAAGTCTCCCAACCTTCTGAGAAAAAGAGAACAAAGTTCTCCCCATCTTCATTGGCAATGGTCAGTCTTTATGTTGACACAATAACCGTTGGTTTGAGATTCTCCGAGAAAAAGAAATTTGCACTTCAAATCTATCCTGTCATGATCCTTTAGGATCTGATATGTTCGATTCAAGCCACTCTTTCTCCATCTAAGCCTGTCCAAAGCTTTTTTCTAAGACATGCTGCCCAGTCCAGGTATTAGTCTGATAAACACACACTAAACTACCGCTGAAAAGTTCACATCCTTCCCTAAAAAAGGTGACTAATACTGTGCAAAGTTCTTCACATGTGTTCTCACCAGTACTCTGTGAAACTGAAGCATAAAGTTCCGAGCTTTGTATTCAATTCTCCTCAATCACCAACATTACATGTGTCTTCCTATTTGCTATATTTGCAAACTAGCCTTTTGAGATTCAAGCAGTAGGAACACCCAGATCCCTCCAGATCTTAGAGCTGCGTAATTTCTCACTATTTACCTAATTTTTTTTATTCTTCTTATTGAAATGGACAATCTCACATTCTCCCACCTTTTCCACCATTTGCCAGATACTTGCCCATTCACTAAACCTGACAGTATCTTACTATAGCCTCATGTCATTTTCACAACTTACTTTCCTTTGAATCCTTATGTTATCAGATACTTTAGCAAATATGCCTTGATCAAATCATCCAAGTCATTTATTAGTCCCAACTGTAGTTTAGTTGTTATCACATTTCTTTCCAGATGGTAGAGCTGTAGATCTCCTGAAGATCGCAGTTGTTGGTGTTCCAAGTTGCTTTTCATTACCAAGTGCCTGAACTTAAAGTTGAGAAATACAGGAAATGTGTGTCTACAAACTGAAACTTCCTCCTCTGTGCAACATGGAGGAGCAAAGTAATATCTCCTCCTTTCCTTTTTTTTCATTCCATGAGGGGAGGGGCAAAACTGTGCATCTGCAACAACTGAAGGGAGAGGAAGTGAATCCAGCAGGGTACAGATGCTGGAAAGTTTGGTTCCTATTTCTGTCTCTTTTACAGATGTTGACATCCTATGCTTCCTCAGTTTGACACACTTTTTGTGTGGCTCAAAGGATGACCTCTTTTTTAATATTCATAATCAAAAGAATTGACAGTCAGCCGTAATGTGGTTGATGTGCCCGAGCAGAACTCTGGTGATCGTTGACATTGGCGTCACGGAAGTGGCTGGTAGCCTGGAGTGGTACCAGAGGGGAACTCTGCTCGCCTGTGGTGAGGTGGCTGTTGACCCTGACTGGCAATTGGCAACGAGATGGCAGTGCAGAGGCATGGGAGAGAGATCGAGCCCTCATGGAGAAGACTCTGTGTGGAGTGACTGTGATTTGGAAATTTTATTTCTTAATTACTACTTTATACTGAGAAGAATTGTAATGCTGAACTTTCAATTTATTTATTTATGCAAGGTTTATGAAGGTTTGTAGCTCAGGTTGGGGTTTAGGGTGTAGGTTTGCTCGCTGAGCTGTAGGTTTGATATCCAGACGTTTCATTACCTGGCGAGGTAACATCATCAGTGGCGACCTCCAAGTGAAGCGAAGCTGTTGTCTCCTGCTTTCTATTTATATCTTTCTCCTGGATGGGGTTCATGGGGTTTGTGGTGATGTCATTTCCTGTTCGTTTTCTGAGGGATTGATAGATGGCATCTAGATCTATGTGTTTGTTTATGGCGTTGTGGTTGGAATGCCAGGCCTCTAGGAATTATCTGGCATGTCTTTGCTTAGCTGTCCTAGGATAGATATATTGTCCCAGTCGAAATGGTGGTTTTTTTCATCCGTGTGTAGGGCTATGAGGGAGGGAGGGTCGTGTCTTTTTGTGGCTAGCTGGTGTTCATGTATCCTGGTGGCTAACTTTCTTCCTGTTTGTCCTACGTAGTGTTTGTGGCAGTCCTTGCATGGAATTTTGTAGATGACGTTGGTTGTAAAAAGACACAACCCTCCCTCCCTCATAGCCCTACACACGGATGAAAGAAGCCACCATTTCGACTGGGACAACATATCTATCCTAGGACAGGCTAAGCAAAGACATGCCAGAGAATTCCTAGAGGCCTGGCACTCCAACCACAATGCCATAAACAAACACATAGATCTAGATGCCATCTATCAACCCCTCAGAAAACGAACAGGAAATGACATCACCACAAACCCCATGAACCCCATCCAGGAGAAAGATATAAATAGAAAACAGGAGATAACAGCTTCGCTTCACTTGGAGGTCGCCACTGATGATGTTACCTAGCCAGGTAATGAAACGTCTGGATATCAAACCTACAGCTCAGCTAGCAAACTTATTTATTTACTTTCTACTTTATAACCGAAAATATTGTACCTAAGATGGCGCCATGAATGACGACATTGTAAACTTTTCACTGTACTCCTGTATCCCTAGACTTGAGTACATGTGACAAGAAAACCTAATTCTAATTCTACTTTTGTTTACAAATCCTTTTTCTCTTCTCTGTTGTTCACAAGAAGCTGTTGATAACATAGAATGTAGAACATTACGGTGCATTACAGGTCCTTTGCAGATGCTGGAAACCAGATTCTAGACTAGAGTGGTGCTGGAAAAGTACAGCAGTTCAGGCAGCATCCGAGGAGTTGCACCAACCTGTGTCACCAATCTGAATTCCATCCAATTTAAACTATTTCATTTTCATCCATATGTTTACCCAATGACCATTTAAATGCTCTTAAAGTTGGTGAGCCCACTCCTGTTGCAGGCTGGGAATTCCACACCCTGACTACTCTCAGAGTAAAGGAAGTACCTCTGACATCTGTCCTATATCTATCACCCCTCAATTTAAAGCTATGTCCCCTCATGCTGGCCATCACCATCCATGAAAAAAGGCTCTCACTGTCCACCCTATCTAACCCTCTGATTATCTGATATGTCTCAATTAAGTCACCTCTCAACCTTCTATCTAATGAAAACAGCTCAACTCCCTCAACCTCTCCTCATAAGGCTTTCACTCCATACCAGGCAACATCCTAGTAAATCTCCTCTGAACCCTTTCCAAAGATTCCACATCCTTCCTACAATGTGGTGACTAGAACTGCACACAATACTCAAAGTGCAGCCACACCAGAGCTTTGTACAGCTGCAACATGACCTCATGGCTCTGAAACTCAGTCCCTCTACAAACAAAAGTCAACACACCATGTGCCTTCTTAACAACTCAATCAACCTGGGTGGCAATTTTCAGGGATCTATGCACATGGACACCAAGATCTCTCCACTCATTTACACTACCAAGAATCTTACCATTAGCAGCAGTACTCTGTATTCCTGTTACTCCTTCCAAAGTGAATCACTTCACACTCTTCCACATTAATCTCCATTTGTCAACTCTTAGCCCAGCTCTGCAGATTATCTATGTCCCTCTGTAACCTGCAACATCCTTCGGCACTATCCACAACTCCACCGACTTTAGTGGCATCTGCAAATTTACTAACACATCCTTCCACGCCCTTATCCAGGTCATTTATAAAAATGACAAACAGCAGTGGCCCCAAAACAGATTCTTGCAGTACACCACTAGTAACTGAACTCCAGGATAGACATCTCTCATCAATCACCACCCTTTGTCTTCTTTCAGCTAGCAAATTTCTGATCCAAACCGCTAAATCACCCTCAATCCCATGCCTCTGTATTTTGTGCAATAGCCTACCATGGGGAACCTTATCAAATAGCCTTACTGAAATCCAGAGACACCACATCAATCGCTTTACCCTCATCCACCTGTTTGGTCACCTTCTCAAAGAACGCAGTAAAGTTTGTGAGGCATGACTTACCTTCACCCGTGTTGACTGTCCGTAATCAAATTATTCCTCTCCAGATGATTATAAATCCTATCTCTTATAACCTTTTCCAACACTTTACCCATAACCAAAGTAAGGCTCACTGGTCAATAATTACCAGGGTTGTCTCTACTCCCCTTCTTGAACAAGTGTGTTTTTTTCCAGTGTGAATACTGATGAAAAATATTAATTTTGCACTTCTCCTATCTCCTCTGACTCCATACACAACTTCCCTGTCCTTAATTGGCCATAACCTTACTCTCATCATTCTTTTATTCCTGACATACCTATAGAAAGCTTTAGGGTTTTCCTTGATCCTAACTGCCAATGACTTCTCATGTCTCCTTCTGGCTCTTCTTAGCTCTCTCTTTCGTTCTTTCCTGGGTAACTTGTAACTCTCAAGTGCCCTAACTGAGCTTTCACGTCTCATCTTCACATAAGCCTTCTTGACCCAATGACCATTTAAATGCCCTTAAATTTGGTGAGCCCACTCCTGTTGCAGGCTGGGCATTCCACACCCTGACTACTCTCAGAAGATTCAATTTCTTTCGTAAACCATGATTTCCTCACTCGACCAGTTCCTCCCTGCCTGACAGGTACATACTTATCAAGGACACGGTGTAGTTGTTCCTTGAATAAGCTCGACATTTCAATCGTGCCCATCCCCTGAGGTTTCTTTCCTCATCCAATACATCCTAAATCTTGCCTAATCACATCATAATTGCTTTTCCCCCAGCTATAACTTTTGTCCTGTGGCATATACCTAATCCTTTCCATCGCTAAAGTAAACATAACTGAATTGTGGTCACTATCACCTACCTCCAAATCTAACACCTGGCTTATTTCATTGCCCAGTACCGAATCTAATGCGGTCTCACCTCTTGTTGGCCTGTCTACATACTGTGGAGAAAGTGAGGACTGCAGGTACTGGAGTATCATTCATGATGAAGGGCTTATGCCTGAAACATTGATTCTCCTGCTTCTAGGATGCTAACTGACTTCTGTGTTTTTTTTCCAGCATCACACTCTCGACTCTGTCTACATACTGTGTCATGAAACCCTCCTGCACACATTGGACAAAAACTGACCTATCTAATGCACTCAAACTATAGTATTTCCAGTCGATATTTGGAAAGTTAACGTCCCCATAACAATAATCCTGTTACACTCACTTCTATCCAGAATTATCTTTGCTATCCTTTCCCCTACATCTCTGGAACTATTCAGAGAAGACTTCCAACAGGGTGACCTCTCCTTTCCTGTTTCTAACCTCAGCCCATATTACCTCAGTAGATGTGTCCTCAAACATCCTTTCTGCCACCATAATACCATCCTTGACTAACAATGCTACATCTTCCCCCTCTTTTACCACCTTCCCTGTTCTTACTGAAACATCTAAATCCCAGAACCTGCTAGAACCATTCTTGTTCCTGCGCTATCCATATCTCTGAAATGGCCACATCATCGAAGTTCCAGGTACCAACCCATGCTTCAAGTTCACCCACCTTTTTCCGGATTCTCCTGGCATTGAAGTAGACACACTTCAAACCACCTTCCGGCTTGCTTATGTAAAATTCAATTTATATATTCCTGTGCATGCCCGGGAACATAAACATGTGAGGTCTGTGATGCAATGTCTTTCATGTAGTGCCATTCATAGTCATCAATGCACTCACCTAACCTTTGCTCCATTTTATTATCATTGTTGTCTTTAAGCATATGTGGTACATACTACAGTTTTTTTAAAAAAATCATCCATTTGTTTGAGAGTACATGCGCAATTCTAAAGAGCTCATTTGAAAAGCAGCAGAACCACACAGATCAGATTTAAATTTCTAATTGTCATCTTGCTGCTGTTTTGAGTATATATATATATATTTATTATGTGTGTGTGTGCGCGTGTATAAAAGCTGCTTTTTAAACCAAATATTAGATCGATAAAGCTGATACATTTGTGTATAAATTACAAAAAGGACAAAGCAATCTGGATTTGTTACAGCCTAATAGATGTATGAATTGTATTGATAAGAAATCTTGCCTTTGATGTGCAAATAAATTACCCTTTGATAAACCACAATGAACCTCTCTAATTACAGCTGTAGCAAGGTTTCATAAGCCCTAAATGGAATGTTCATACATTATTGTAATAAACTGTGTGTCATGATGCGTTTCTTACTGCAGTTGTGGGAAGCATTAACTGCTGTTTTGGTAAAGGCTGTTCAATTATTCACCAATGTTCTAGAATAGGTTTGAAAGTAGTCAAAGAGTTTTTGATGAAAGCCTGGAAATGTTCTTCTGGTTGATAAGTGTGAGGCAAGCTATCTTAACAGCATCTTACACCTGAGGGCTTGAATAATGTTTTGGGTTTTTGTGTTAATTTTGTAGAGCTTTGGTTGCAAAGTGTTTTGCAGCAGTGTATCCTTGAAACCATGAATAATTTTGAGTTTCACAAATATTCTGTGGTGCTATAACATTACATTTGTCTATATTGTAAATTGTGTGTGTCATCTATCTTAAGCATCTGTGGGAGGGGAAAGGATTCAAACTTAGTTAAAGTTCTAAATTCTAAAGGAAATTAGCATGATAATGTGAGAAGTGCTTTATTCTCATTCATGGCAGGAGATTCCTAAGAAGACAATAAAAAACGTTTGGAGGAAGAGCAGGTGTTTTTTCCTGGCTTAAGTAAAAGCAAAATACTATGGATGTTGGAGACCTGAAATAAAAGCAGGAAGTGCTGGAGAAACCCAGTAGGTCGATAAATATGTGTGGAGAGAGAAACAATATTGACTCGAATATGAATCTTCTTCGCAACCGAAATGGCCTGGGAAATAACTTTTTTTTTATGCTGTTGAGAAATGAGAGGAAGAACAAGCAGAACAGATAGCTAAGGTACCCACAGAAAAATGCAAAGGGAGTGTTAATGGTAATAGAGAAGTGATTTGGTGAAGAATAGGCATTAATGGTAGATGCTGGTAGCAGAAAATAGATCAGATGTGATTTGAGCAAACTGAAATAGGAAGCCAGTGTTTATGCTCTGAAGTTGTTGAAGATAAGGTTGAGTCGCAAAGATTGAAAAATGCCTAAACACACTCAAGTTAATTTTCTGTCAGAGTCCTGTTGCAGTGTTCAGTGAAGCTCAATACAACCTCAAGCAACAATGCCTCAGTTTATACTTACGTACTTTCAGCCTTCAGAACTTAATATTGAAATTTTCCAGCACTTTCTGTTTTTATTTCAGATCACCATCGTTCACAGTACTTTGCTTTTATTTGACTGAGGGAAATATTTTAGGGATGTGTTCGACCCATTCATGAAGGAATTCATAAATTCACACTTGCTCATGTGAGCCCCTGTCTTTTGACCAATTGAAATGAAGCAGGTCCAGTCAGGAAATCACCAAGCAGATCGTGAAATTTTGTCAGGGCCATGCAAAAGCAAAGTTGAGATGTTGGCACACAAATCTACAAACAATTCATCCACCCAATCCATCAAGCACCATCTGCCTGCAAAGAGGCACAGACTTCCAATTGTAAATTGGATTTATATGCCATCCTAGAACCCATTGACTCAGAGTCAAAGCTTGTCATTCTTGATCTCAAAGGGCTGCCTAAGAAGAAGTATTTTCAAAATGGACCAACAACATAATCATCAGTCAATGAAACCTCACAACAAATGTTACTTCAAAGGGTTATTAAGTACCTGGCAAACTTTTTTTGTTTGATTGCCAAATATTTGAATTGAACATCGTATTTTACATCAAAATCTTTGTACAATGACATTTTTGTCATAATACAAGTGGTGAACAGATGTTTGTATATTATTTCTCCTCAAAGTGAATGATGTGCCTTATTAATAACAAACAACCATTTGACACTTGGGATCATTTTAATTTGAGATGAGATTGGCAATTTGTGCCATGATTTTGGAGTTAGTTGGAACATTCAAAAAGGAATATTTTAAAATCTCTTGATTCAAAAGACTTATACCAGAGCAGACAGAAGCTAAAAATGGTGTTCAGTCGCTCATTTGTGAAAGCCAACCAGTTGATTCCCACTTCTATCTTCTCTTAAAATCTGAGTATTATCCCCAGAGATCTTTTATCTATTAAAATCAGTGAGCATCTTCAACATTACAACATTTTTCACTGCATTTTGTAACAAAATGCATGTGACAATAAGGGAATAAATCAAGATTCAAAGTTTTTTTACAAGATGTTCAATCTTGTCACCCTATCTAAAGAAGATTTTATCTTAAAATAAAAATTTTAGTCCATTATCACTCTACAGGTAACTCCTACTCTACAATATGCAGGTCAATGTTCATCCAAATCCATGGTCTGCTTTCAGAAATCAGTTCTAAAATTAAATCAACTGATCCACGGTCTTTTTTTTCTGACCAAGAATCAATAGAGACATAGAATAAGAAATCTATTAGTATTATACACAGTTTGACAGCAAGAAAGGAACAGAATTTACCATGACAAGAGAGAGATGTGTCGAGATTAATGATTCAAGAAAATTCACAACTAGGAGCAGGAGTAGACCAATTAACCCCGCAATCCTGCTCCACTGTTCAATAAAAACATGGCTGATCCAATTGTGACCTTAACATCACCTTCCTGCCTAGCCCTTTCATGCTTGACTCACATGTCAATAAAAAAACTGTCACACTCAGCTTTGAATATATTCAATAACTCTGTCTCCACTGATCCCAGGAGAAGAGATTTCCAAACACTGACGATCCTCAGAGAAGAAGTTCCTTCCTTTGTTTTAAAATGTGTCCCTTGTTCTAGATTCCCTCATGAGGGGGCAACGTGTTCTCAACATCAAGCCTGGCTAGGCTGCTCAAAATCTTATTTGTTTCAATATGATCACGTCTTATTCTTTGAATCTCCAATGAGTATAAGCCCAACCTGTTCGACCTTTCCTGATAAGGAAAGCCCTTTGGCCCTTGACTCATGTGAGTAAACCTTCTTTGAACTGCTTCCATTGCGGTAAAATAAAGTGGAGCTTAGGGCACATAGGCATGCAACCATTTGCAGGTGGAAAGAGTAGAGGACAGATTTGAAGACGAAAAATGAAAGAATTATGACAGTTCAATAAGAGGTTAGTCAGTCCATTGTATCTGCACTGGTTCTCTGAAAGAAACTTTGAAATAGATAAAGGCAGTTTGAATGGAGGTAGAGAGAGATTCAGCCATAGCTATGTAGGACTATTGCTACATCAAGTAGCTAACTGGATGGTAAAACACCTTGATTCTGTTTTGTATTGTAAATTGTATACATCAGTCAGACCAAATGGCAAACATTTAAATGGGATATACAACATAGAAACAAACAGTTGACTTTACTCATATCTTTCATCATCTAATTTTATCTCTTGTTTGGGGATAGAGATTGTGATTAGGGAGATGAAGAAAGATGAATTTGATGAGAGGATTATGACATAGAAAAAATATGATGACATGAGCATACAAAAATACTATACCAAAAAGTAAACATTTAACAGACAGGTAAAGATGTGCAGAAATGGCATAGTATTCAGTGTCAGCTATGGTTTAGTTGGTAGCACTTTCACCTCTGAGTCACAGGTTTCTGCATTCAAGACCCACTTCAGGGTTTGAGTATCACAATTTAGGCTGCCACTAGACAGAGATGCTGCCTTTTGAATAGAATGTTAAATTTAGGTGCACTCTCAGGTTGTTGGAAAAGATTCCCATGACACACTTAAGATGAGTGGGGGTATTATCCCTGGTGTGTTAAGACCAATATTTAGCCATCGATCAACGTTACAAAAAAAATCCATTATAATGTTCCTTTTGTCTTGACTTCACAGTGTGCAAATTATTTACTGCATTTCCTACATTATAATAAGGACTACAGTTTTTAAAAAGAAATACTTAATTAGCTTCAAAGCATTTTGAATGTCCACTGGTCATGAAATGCATTATATAAATGCACGCTATTGTTTTTAGATCATATGTAGGCTGTGTAAAGGAGGACATTACAATCAAGAGATACTGTTTGGAAATATGAAGACAATCAATTTGATCCAGACACAGAATAGACAGAAAAGATCAGACGAAATAGGGGCAGGTAATAGACCATTCAGCCCCTTATGCATGCTCTGAATTTAATAAAATCATGGCTGATGTTTGCAGCCTTCACTTTCCTGTCTGCGGACATCAAGAAAAGCTTTCCCAGGTGAAACATACATTGTCAAACAACAAGGCACAGAGCTAATAACAACACAATGAGGAAGTCACGAATGTTAGATCAACAGTCAACTCAAAGCAAATTAAGGCACAATCTATAATTTTAACTCTGCACATCCTGGTCTGATTATCTATTGACCTCCAACTGTTCTTTATCTGAGTAGTACACTTACTCCTGACTCCCTATATACAAGTCCATAGGATATTGACTGATAGTTATAAATAATGTATTTGCAGATTCTTTAAAATACATTAAATAAAATGTTCAAATGTGATCTGTAAAAACATATGACTACTGGAAAAATTGGACTTTGGGATTGTCCACCAAAGTAACAGAGACAATCGCTGCTCATTTTTAAACATTGCGGCTTTGTGCTGACAATGTTTGTTTATTCGTTTAAGAGGTGTGGATGACACTGATTAGCCCAGCATTTATTGCCCATAATTAATTGTCCAGCGGGCAGTAAGAGTTAACCACATTGCTGTGGGTCAGGAGTCATCTGTAGGCCAGATCAAGTCAGAACAGCAGTTCCTTTCCCTCAAGGACATTAGTGAACCAGAATGGGATTTTCCCCAAAAATTGACAAGGTTTTCAAGATCATCATTTGGCCAAATTTCCAGATTGTTTTTCATGGTAGCATTTGAACTCGATCTCCAGATGATCACAAAAACAAAAATTGCTAGAGACTCAGCAGGCCTAGCAGCATCTGTAGGAAGGAAGCAGAGTTAATATTCTGAGTCCAGTGAGTCTTCATTCGAATCACTAGACTTGTAATATTAACTCTGCTTTCTTCCCACTGATGCTGCCAGACCTGCTGTGTCCAGCAATTTCTGTTTTTGTTTCTGATCTCCAACATGGGAAGTTGTTTTATTTTATTATTCCCAGATCATTACCTTGAGGCTATCACCTTCTCTAACTTTACACTGACAACTCTCCATTCTTAAAACCTAAAAGCAGAAATTTATGATCCATACTTTCAACACCTTCTGAGCTGAGATTAGAGTGTTCCTGAGGGGGTCACAGTTAAAGGAGGTCACGTGACCTGACTGTTCCTAGTGGTCGAAAGACTAAATATTGGAGGAAGACGTTCGTGTAAGCAACCTGTAGTAAAATATAAATTAACAAAGCCTTGTTAGATCTTGCAAATTAAGAGAACCATCATCCACTGTGAATTAAAGCGCAGTCAAGCAGACACTGGTAGGATTCACTGCTCCCCTCAAGAGGTTTTGTATCTGCAACAATTATTTGCCATGTCTTTCCCTCCTCAAAGTGACCTGCTTCTGACAGCATCCTTTGTGAATCGATGGGCAGAAGGGCAGATCGCAGGGTTTTTCTTGATGTCATGATTATTTGACTATAAGCAGGTGTTTGGGAGCAGCTTGAGCGATTTCTCCTCCTCCCTGCAGTGAATTGTCTGACTTCAGGTCAATTCCGCTCTGCTGATTGCAAAGGGTGAGGCTGGCTCCTGGCACCGGTCCACAACTCCAGTGCAACGAAGCAGCGACATGCGCTGGCAGTTCCAATGAACGCCTGCAATACGTCCCAAGGAGAAATATGCCATTCACAACCGGCCCCGGAAACGAAAAACAACAAAATCGCGCAACTTCTTCGGAAGGAGACGGCTGTGGTGACAGAACTTTCCATGCGAAGTACTCCCGTGTTCGATTTATTTGCAATTTGCTTCTACTTGTTGAAAAGAACTGATTTTCAGCCTTATGCCGGCGGCTCATTGGAGACCTAACAGTTTGGGTCTGAAATTTGGCAAACAGCCGCTTGCTAACATGAGCAGCAGAACGGTTCCTTGTACAATTAGCACTAATTAGCAACCTTTTCAGTCATGCAAGGCATAAACAATCCAATTTTAAAATTTTGTATGAATTGAATTAATAATATGTAATATAGTAACTCGTAATACATTCTGCATCACTCGGTAACCCTCTTGCAAATGAGGTAGTGTGTTATGAGCTATAAGATACAGGGGTGCCTAAGTGAGTGAGTAACATTGTTTTACTGTTCTGTGAATCAGGCTACTGTTTTCTGTCTATTTCTGTTCGCGGTAATTATATTGTTACGCTTTCTTGTCGTTCTGTGGTTCATCTGCACACTCATGGCCACATGTACAAGCTTGTAAACAGAAACATCATAATGTTTTTAACAGGGTCTGTTAAGGAGGGAGATGATGTCTGTCGTGAATGGTCATCATTTCTTAAGAGCTATTTCAGTTCCAGCAGACCATCCTTACTCTCCCATTGCAGCCAGTTGCAATCTTAGGTGAGGCAGAAGTGGTTTAAAACAATTCGTCTCAGGAAGGGAGGAAGGAAATGGCCTTCCTACTTTGCAGCTTTTCATTAGAGCTAATTTACTAAGCATGTTGACAAAGGTCTGGGCACAGGAGAAATACAATTATCCATTCTACCCCCACACCGCCACTCAATGGCACACTGGGGAAAGCAGTGCATAATGGAGCAGAGGGAAGGAAGGGATTTTGTTTTTGCTACACTTTGCCCTCTGATTCAATCAAATCCTATTAATTGAAGCACAAGGCTTTGATTCCCTCCAGAGTATCCTTTAACCAAAATGCTAAAGCTTTGGGATGGCTCATTCAAAAAGAAATGATGGACCACAGAAACAATATTTGTCACTCCAGTTTATTTTGAGATTAAAACCATAAGCCACTTGCAGCCACACCATAACATCTGTACAATTGCTGTGCTTTGGTTGCACAGACGGACAATCTAACTATAAATTGACTAAGTTCTAGTTGTTTTAGAACTTAGTCATTGCTCAGCCTGTTTCACTGAGCACCTAGCACCGTGTGAAAGTTGCTTTCACTTCCATTTGTAAGAATCTATCATCAAACCCTGATCCTGCTTTACAGGCAATACAATTTTAAAAGTGGAGAGATTCACTTTCGTCCCTTGTTGAAATAGATTCACTTTAGTCCCTTGTTAAACTGTCCCCAACCAAAACAAAAGTTTTGAGTAGGTACTTAAGATGGTGACTGAGTGCTAACCACTGCAATCTGAGCGCCTGCAGGCCAAGCTCTATTTTAACAGCTGCAATGATTTTTAAATTCTTGAATGGACCTGGGTTTATCCCTAACAAGGACAGCATTTGTTGTCCTCCCTAGTTACCCTTGACCTGATTTAGTTCTGTAGACCATGTCAGAGGGAAATTAAAAGACAATCACTCTGGAATCACGTAGATAAAACCGGGTTGGGGACTTAAGTTTTCCTTCCCTCGAGGGCATCATAAACCAAATGTTTTCTTACGACACCCAACAATGGTCTCTATTATTAATTCAAGATTTTTTAACTGAATTCAAATTTTGCCATCTGCCTCAGTGAGATTTGAACGCAAGTCACCAAAATGTAACCTTGGTCTCTGGTTGACCAGGTTAATCACATTACCAATATGCCACTGCCCCCAGTATTAGCTTTCCTGTTTACTGTGTTAGTGATTCTCATTGTCTGATTCAGAGTTGATGCTTGAACATTTAAATTAGGCCTGGAAGGTTTGAACTCATAGAGATTTTGCCACTGATTTTTGGACCACACATACAAATTGCACTTAACCCCCAGTTTATAAAACAGATGTTTTGTTGAAAATCCAGATGCTGGTACTATTCAGTTATATTTTGTCATTGTGCTCTGGCTATCCTTTTTATGTTTTAGATTTCTAAAACAGCATTCTTCCACAATATTCCCATTTTTTAATCTTCTCCAAATAGTGAATTACACGTGGAATGGACTTTCATATGCACAGCAATACAGTATCTTGATTTGCAATTCTTCTTGTGTAACTATTTTGATCAAATTGATCAAATATGTTATGACACACCTCCAAGGCAGATGTGACTTGAACCTTCTGCCTCAGAGGTAGGAATGCTACCACTGTCCACAAGACCTTGCATTTCATGTATAAACTTAGTGATTAAATGTAAAAAAAAAATTACAGGAGAAAAACCATCAGGGCTGATAGAGATCAGTTCATAATGCATACAGGCATGATTGATCAAAAAATTACTTCTGACTATAACCAAGAAACTGGCTGATTTTTTTTCCCCCTCCTTCCCTTGACTGAATATGCCATGGCTAATTATTGCATCTCCACTAGCATCCAGCTCTATTAACTGCATTTTCTGTATTGTTTTGACTGCTATTCAAGTTAGCATGCTGCCATTTTGCACCAACTTGGATACAGCATGCTGCTGGTTTCATTCCCATTCATTTTTGATAAGGTACAGTAAACTCATCAAATGAGATTGCTTGCAATATGACTGAGGCCTTTTGTTTTTGAGACAATGAATGGAAAGATGAATCATGAAATTGGCTTGAATCAATGCATTCCAACTGCTATTGAAAAATAGCAAACCTCTGAACCTGTACCACTTCTGCCAAAAAAAAATTAGTGGATAACAAAACAATCAACAGCAGTAAGATATCCATGATCATTGACATTTCAGCCATAGTGGAGCTCAACATAGGAATGCGAGGGATGGGTGAAATAAGTGCTCATGCCTTCATTCTAAACCTCAAAATGGATAATTTTATGTGGTGTCTTTGAAAGTTCCCAACATCATATTTGGCAGTATTCAACCAATTGAGTTTGATAATGTTAAGAAGCAGTTTTGTGCATTGGGTACAATATAGCCTATTGACCTTAAACTGTCTCCTCTTTAATGTCGCCAACTGTGCAGCAGAGCCAGCTGCTCCCCTGACCAATTAATTTTTTTGTACAATAATATCAATGGCATTTTCTTGACAACATGGAAAATTGTTCAGGCATGTCCTCTCCCACAAAAATAGAAAAATCAAAGCCTGATAATTACTGTCCCATCCTCCCAGTGATCACTGGAGTAAGTATTGTTCAATATTGCTATCAGGAAGAATTCACTCACCCACAGACTGCTCACAGATAACTTATCATAAATGCTCAATATTGCTTTGACCAGAATCAGACATTGTCAAAACTTCCATCCAGACATGAGTTGAATACTAGGAGAAGGTGAGGACTGCAGATGCTAGAGATCAGAGTTGAGAGTGTGGTGCTGAAAAAGCACAGCAGGTCAGGTAGCATCCGAGGAGCAGGAGAATTAACATTTCATAAGCCCTTCATCACGAATGCAGAATGCTGCAGGGCAAGTGGAATTCGTATTCATTATCATCAAAACAGAAGTTAACAGAATGTAATCTCAAGAAGCTCTTGCAAAAATAATTGCAATGGAAACACTTTAATGACCAGAACCATAGTTGAGAAAGGAAGATTATTGTGGCTGTGGAACTCAGATTGCCAATCAGCAAGCAGTATAAAGTGGGGATTAAGTCCAAACGTACTTAAATCATAAGATACAACAGCAGAGTTAGGCCATTTGGCCCATGAAGTCTGCTCCACCATTTGATCATGGCTGCTATGTTTCTTAATTGCATTCTCCTGCCCTCTCCCGTCTTCTTTGATCCCCTTCCCAGTCAAGAACCTATCGATCTCTGTCTTAAAGATACTTAACGACATGGCATCCACAGGCTTTTGAGCTGATGAGTTCCACAGATTAACCATCCTCTGGTTGAAGAAATTCATCTTCATTTTTATATGAGATATACAGATAAAGCAGCTCCAATCTAACCACAATTGCTGCCTGTTCCTATATAAATAAGCAGAGTTGAGGACATAATTAATGCCCATCATCTGAATACATTCAATCTACACAGATTTTTTTAGATCCTATTGTCACGTGTACTGAAGTACAGGAGTACAATGAAAAATGTATAATGTCGCCACACAAGGCAATATCTTAGGTACCAAGGTACCTCGGTGCAAAAGTAATTTAGGTACAAAGTAGTAAGAGCAACATTAGAATAAGTAGAAAAATAAAGAAGTAAAGTAATAGTTACCATTAAAGTCCTTGGATAGGGCTGCAAGAGTGCCTCAAGTAATCATCCTTAGTCCAATAGTCTTAAGTTCTCAATCAGTTAATATTACTTAATCACAAGGTTTGAAGTGTTTGTTCATAATTCTACAGTTCTACAACTCTGTGCACAATTCCTCGACCTGTGGCCAATTTCTAGTTTTGTCCTGAATTCTAGCAGGTAATAATCATGGTCATTTAAAACGTTATTGTTGTGATTTATCTGTGGTAGTGTGCTCAAAATCAAGCTTCGTTATTCCCAGTGTTATCACAAATGGGAAAAGTTTCCATCAAACTATCCGCAGTCACCACTTTACCTGACTGACAAACTTAAGTTAAAAGAAAAATGCTCTGTAGGTTTCTGTTCCTTGAAAATATATTGCCTTTAACCAATGGCTATCTTATAATTCTATAGAAATTCCTCCTTTGTAAACAGACAGTCATACAAAGACAGCCAAGACATAGATTTTAAAGATGCAGAAGAGAATAGAAAATTAGTCACAGGTCAATGCATCATTTTGGACCACAGAAATCGATAATTTTTCTCTTTTAATTTCTTCCGATTCCTTTTAGGTCCTTGCTGATGGGACAAGGTGCACTTTCTTTTAACTTTGGTTAAGAATTTGCCCTTTTTAAGTCACTGAAGATGGTTTTCCCTTTTTGCTTTCAACAAGGGAATTTGCAGAGAAAGGCGAGTGAATGCCAGCAAACTGTTACTGGGGATGTTCTAACATCTCCACACAGGAGATAGAAAGAAGAGAGATTTTGATGCTTTCTCTGGTGTAACAAATCATAGTCACCTGGTCAGGAGCCAACCAAATAATTGGTGTTAAGGAATCACCCTTCAGCTTAGAACCCATAAACTCTGCTCCATGTTCTTTCGCTTTTTCTGTTCCAGACAAAGGCAAGATTTATACAGCTCACAATGTGCTCCAGTAAACATTTTTCTAGAAATCTGTAGCCGTCTCTTTGCAAGATCTCCTGGGTTTAAAAGCACTATTTTTCATTTTTCTAGTACACAGCCCAAAATTAAAAGAAATAGAAAAAGGTGGTATATACACAATGTAGATCATATGTCCTTTTTTTTCCTTCTGGAAACAGTTTTGAGGCTAACTCAAACAAAAACAGAGATTGCTGAAGGGACTCAGCAGGACTGGTGGCATCTGTGGAGAGAGAACAGAGTTAATGTTTGAATCCAATGACCTTTCTTCAGAACTGAACTTTATAATTCTGTGACATCACCCAATTGCAATTGTCTCAGCTAATCTGCCACTGAAATCTTCACTGATGCCATTGTTGCCTCTAGACTCGACTATTCAAAAAATATTCCTGGTCTCCTATGTTCTAACCTCCATAAACTTGTCCCACAAGCAATCTTAACATCATAAGCGGTGTAATTCCCCAATTTCTTGTACTTGTTTTTCTGCATTGGTTCCTGGATAAGCAATACCTCAACTTCAAAATTCTCAACCTTGTTTTCAAATCCATCCATGGCCTGATCCCTCCCTAGCTTTGTAATCTCCTCCAGAACCACAACCCTGGAATTATAGCTGGCACCAGACAAGATGGTTGTGGTCGTTAGAGGCCTGTCATCTCAGTTCCACGGTATGTCTACAGGAGTTCCTCAGGGTAGATACCTTTCTAACCAACCTGTTCAGTAATGTGAAAACAGACCTCAGGAGCAGGTGGAATTTGAACCCAGGCCTTCAAGCTTAGATAAAGGGACATCACCACAAGAGCCTTAGCACTTCAAGTAGTGTCCCAGGCCAGACCATCTTCAGTGCTTCAACAATGACTTTCCTTTCATCAGAAGGTCAGAATGTTTGCTGATGATTTCACAACATTCAACACCATTCACAACTCCTCAGATGCTGAACTATTGTATGTCCAAATGCAGCAAACCCTGGGCAAACCCTGGGCAATTCCAGGCTTGACTTGACAAATAACAAATAATATTAATGTCTAACAAATAATATTAATGTCAAACAAATCCCAGACAGAGACCACCTCCATTGGAGACAATCTTAATATTGCTCCTTGGCATTCAATGACATTACCAGCAATGAATCCTCCACTATCAACATCCTGCGGGTTAGCATTGACCAGACACTGAAGTGGACTAGCCATATAAATACTGTAGGTACAAGAGCAGGTCAGTGGCTAGGAATCATGTAGCAAGTAAGTTACATCCTGACTCTGGAAAACCTGTCCATCACAAGCAATGCACAAGTTCGGAGTGTAATGGAATACCTGACTTACCTGGATAAATGCAGTCCCAACAACACTCAAAAGTCTTGACACCATCCAGACCAAAGCAGCCCATTGATTGGCACCACATCCACAAACATCTATTCCCTCCATCACTGATGCTCAGAAGCAGCAGTGTGTACTATCTGTAATGTGCACTGCAGAAATTCACCAAAGATCCTTGGTCAGCATTTTCAAAACTTCCAAAAAACGGAACATAGGAACTCCACCACTTTCAAATTCTTCTCCAAGGCATTCACCATCCTAACTTGGAAGCATATTGTGAGTCCATCCAAGTTGCTGGAATAAAATCCTAAAATTCTCTCCCCTTATAGCATTGTGGAACTGCCTACAGCACGTGGACTGCATCAATTCAAGACAGCAACTCACTATCACCTTCTCCAGGAGAATTAGGATGGGCAATAAATGCTGGCACAGCTAGCAATGTCTACATTCCATGAGAATGAAAACAAGTCATGTTCATCTAGTTCCTGATTTTTATTGCTGCATAATCTTTGGCTTCACCTTCAGTTCTCAAAGTCCTAAATTCTGGAATTGACTCACTACACATATTTTAAAGTTCTTACCTTACTTTTCTCTATAAGATGTTCATTAAAAGATACCTATTTGACCAGACTTATTTAACTGCATAATTCCTTATGTAACTCAGTACCATTTTGTTTAGTAATGGTCCTGCCAAATGCGTTGGGATATTTTCTTACATCATATAATTTGCACTATATAATTTTAAGTTATTATTGTATACCCTGCAATGAGTGACCTGCTACTTAACTGTTCAACTGGTCTTTACAAATTGCAAGGCTCCAGTCCAAAGTGCACTTGAATGGGTACATGGTCAACAATGCATAAGTATCCACTTGCACTAACAACAGCATGGACCCCCAGGATCATTTACATCATTGGCACTTTGTGTCTTCAGGAGTTGCTATCCATAAGATATACTCAAATGGAACTTTGATTAGGACAAGAGTAACAAAGTCTTGGGAACACTACAAATTTTGCATTTTGCTCAAATTAAACATTGAGTGACAATTTGTCATCATTAACACGCTGAAATCCTATATTTCCCGAATTAATAAGATTGTGGCTGAATCTTAAACAGAAATAATAAAATTTTGTTCTTGCGGCACTTTTCTACAGACCAGTAAAGAAAATACATTTTGCCAGCGTAGTTCACATCCCAAGAGAGACAAAAATAAAGCAATTTGGTGAAGCAAGCAAATGTCATTTTACAGTGGATAGACTTCAGATTAATGACAGTGCCAGGTTCCATTAAAATGCAGATGTAAATGCATCAAGAAAACAAGTGATATATTCAAACCTTGTTAAAGCTTTCTTGTGTTAAAAAGGTGTACTTCTTTAGTTGTTCTTTCTGAATGTTTATCCATTCAGTACTTCACAACATATCTGTTTGACATCAGTTCCATGTGTTTTGTGACTTTCACTGAATGAGAATATTCAATTCTTGGCATCCTTTACTTGTGAGTTTTGCTGACTCAGCTGCTCTGCACCATATTATTAGATGTTCTGGCTTTCAAGTTCAACCAAATTCGGCTTGCCTAAATTCAAACCTTTTAAAATAGTGTTTTGTTTATCTGCATGGAAAAGCTGTCATCTTTAATCATTTATGGTATCTCTGAATAGCATTAGATAATGTTTTGGAACTTCCTGCAGCGAAAATTAATGCAATGCAATGTTGGATACACCAGAAGTCACTGTTGCAAACCTAGTGCATGGCTTGAATTACCCAATCTGCTAAAGACAGTAGCGTGCCCTTGCTTCTGAATCCAGAGGTTATGGATTCAAGCCTCACTGGAAAAATTATGGATGTAAAATCTTGGCTGATGCTTCATTAGCAATATTAAAAAAGGACTGTTTGGTCACTTCAAATTGACATCTGTAGCATCTTTCTGTCTGCAAAATGCTATGATTCCTAAATTAAAATAGTGACTGTACCTCAAAATGTACTTCATGGGCTGCACAGTGCTTGTGATATCCTGAGATCAGGAAAGCGGTTCTATAAATACAAGTCTTTCTTTCCTTTTATTCAGTTTAATTTTGCTTTGTCTTTTTTGATCAACTATGATCTCATTGAAAGGCAGGTCAGGCTTGAAGGGCATGGTGTTCCTGTTTGTGCATTGCATCGTTTACTTTGAAAGCAACACAACTGAGCACTAACCAAATACAGCCAAGATCTTACATCCATTCAAAAGACAAAAAGATTTTCAGTAAGAATGTTTTTTTTTGGCTAGGTATCAATTTCATCAAGTATCCCCATGGAGAGCTTTTTTCCATTAAGTCCAGCAAGTTTTCCCACTCTATCATTCCAAACCTGGCTCATGAACTACCTACTCAATTGCTATGGAGCACCTCTTGTCTGATGCTAGCCTGATTCTCCCGAAAACCATAGTTGGAATAACTCATCACTGCCTGGGCATCCAAAATGGACTGGCATCCCTGGTACCAGTATCATCTTTAAAAGCCTGGTGGGCACCCAGGCAAGCACTGTCTGTATGTAACTGCCCGGCACGGCTCGTGACATTTGCCTCAGACATGGCAGATAAAGAGAATTTGTTCCCTACATTGTTGAGGCCATGACAATAGATCCTGCTAGCGTGGTCCACGGTTCCCATTGGGATCAGTGCAGGCTCAGCTACCTAGGAGAATGCCTAGATGTGTAGCAAGAAGGCCAGTGACCTTGTCCACTCTGCCATTTTTAGTGTCACTACCTTCTTTCTGGTACCTCACATTCACTCTATCTCTGCTACTGCACCGCCCTCCCACTAACACTCATTCTCAACCACTCTCATTACTGCATGCAGTATCTTCTCTCACTTGAGCTTAGAACCAGTTCTCCCCATCTCTCCACCCCCAAACCCCCACACTGCCATCCCTAAGGCCCCTACACCTGCTATACACTTATTCAGGACACCTCACTGTTCCTCTCCCAGCAGCACCAAAAACAATGTTGTGACCCACTTTCATCTCCCTTCTCATTTCTGCAGAAAAGATCCATATGGGAAAAAAAGAGCCAAGGAAGTAGTGGACTGCTCAACATTTATCTCCTCACCCCATGTGAAGAGAGTAACCTTACCCTGGCTGTCCCAAGTGGTTGACTAACCATGCCCATGACCCTGGACTAGTATCAGAGGCTGTCCTTGATGTACATCTGACTGAAGATGGTCTCCCTTCACTTGACTGAGACCTGCTGACAACCATGACAAGATTGTTGGCTTTGTGTTTGCATTAGACAGCAAGGCAAGGCAAATCAAGAGCTGAAAATGTGTTGGTGGAAAAGTGCAGCAGGTCAGGCAGCATCCAAGGAACAGGAGAATTGACATTTCGGGCATTAGCCCTTCTTCAGGAATGAGGAAAGTGTGTCCAGCAGGCTAAGATAAAAGGTAGGGGCTCAAGTGAGAGAAGATACTGCATGCAGTAATGAGAGTGGTTGAGAATGAGTGTTAGTGGGAGGGCGGTGCAGTAGCAGAGATAGAGTGAATGTGAGGTACCAGAAAGAAGGTAGTGACACTAAAACCTTTTATCTTAGCCAAAAAAAACCCTACCTTTTATCTTAGCCCAAAAACTCCCTACCTTTTATCTTAGCCTGCTGGACACACTTTCCTCATTCCTGAAGAAGGGCTTATGCCCGAAACGTTGATTCTCCTGTTCCTTGGATGCTGCCTGACCTGCTGCGCTTTTCCAGCAACACATTTTCAGCTCTGATCTCCAGCATCTGCAGCCCTCACTTTCTCTAAGTCAAGTCAAGAGCCTGGTAACTCTGGCTGAGAAGGCAGACGGCATAAAGGCAAGCCAGTGATCATGTGATACTTTTGAGAAAGGTGAGTGAGGGTTACGAGAGCAAATGAGCACCTCTGAGCTGCAACCTGGCCCAGTCAACCAGCTGGATTCCTGTCCTTTTTGCTCAAAGTATTCTGTAGTTGTAGTATCCTCGTAATAGCATTGCAATGATAGTTGCTGGCGTGCAGCCACCGCCAGTGGAGCATGCCCTGTTGGTCTCGGTTGTTTGAGTTGGAATTCCGGACATGATCGCGATGAGCCAGTGTTAGATGCTCACATTTTTATGTCAGGTATTCTCAGCATCTAGTTTCCTTACTGTGGGAGGTAGGTTGGAAGCTGTATATTCATGGTTAAAAATTACACAACACCAAGTTATAGTCCAACAGGTTTAATTTTTAACTTTGTACACGCCAGTCCAACATTGGCATCTCCAAATCATGCATATTCAGGAGGTGAGATCTGCAGTTAATGAGGCTGACAACAAGGAATAATTCGCATTGATAGGCACCTCACCACTCCCCACTGAGGATCTCATCCCCAAATCCATTACTCTGTTCAAAAATGGAACTGGTTGCTCCTGACATTGAGAAAGGCTTCACTGCACTTCTCACAGTTCTCTCACATTTCTCACCATGATTTACATCATTTCAAACCCCTATGGATTCTGTCCTTAGAGCTACATTCCTTCTGTTATTTTCAGAAGGGATCCCAAAGCACTTTACAGCCAATGTATAGTCACGGATGTTATGTCGACAAACGTGGCAGCCAATTTTATGAACAAGATTTACAAACAAAATTGAGATAAATAACAAGTTCATGATTTCCTTACCAAAGAATTGTTGACCAGGAGATCAAAGCAACTTATTGTCTTGGATCCTTTATGTCCACTTGATCTGATAAGCATCCTGTGAAATGTAACACCATTAAGAATGCAGCATAGCTTCCTTGTTGTGCTGAAGTGTTGTTCTAACTTAGATCTGAAAACACTTGAAAATATCCTCCGCTCAACAATGATTGTCCTTCCTCAATCTTGCAGCAGTAAATAATTAGTGTAAAATAGATGGTGCATTTTTCATATTATCACAGAGTATTTTGATTAGACTTTTGAGCTCACTTACGTGATATACAATAATAATGTAATGTGGTTGCACTGTTTGTCCTTAATGTCTGTACTGAACATTACAAAGTTTTATTTTCAGACATTAGGTGCATAGTTAGTCTCCTGCCATGTTCCCCCAGCCTTAAACCCAATGAATAAACATGAATGGAATATAATTACATACAAGTAGCCTTTACCCTGCTGAATAAACAAAATGTCTCCAGAGTTACACAGTGAGTAACCTTCTGTTGCTGAATTAACAGGAACTCTATGCAATTACACAAGTAGTAACCTTTACCTTGATGAATAAACAAGAACTTTGGGCAATTACATGTGGGAATAAACTCCAATCACCTTTCCATCCATTCCCAAATATTTTATTGCATAGATCATACAGGCATAGCAATTAAAGTTGTAATCTTGATTCAACATTTAAAAAATCCTCAATTTGCATTGCGAGTCTCACTGAATATTTTTCATCTACCCCATCAGGTTCTGTCACACACTAAATACTTAATGCTCCTTGTAAAAGATCCTAATCTGTGTAACAAAGTGTTATTTCTGATTCACATCCAGTGTTGGTGATTAAATGAGTCGATCCATTCTTGTATTGTCAAGCTGTCTTTGCTACTTATGTGTTATTCTATTGAGGCCAATAGTTCTGAAAGAACTTTCCCTTGCCTGTGATAAAGTTGAAAATCACACAACACCAGGTTATAGTCCAATGGGCTTAGTTGGAAGCACTAGCTTTCGGAGCTCTGCTGCTTCATCAAGTAGCTGTGGAGCAGGATTGTAAGATGCAGATTTCAGAGCAAAAGATTACACTTATACAGCTGAAATGACACATTGAACAAACCTTGGTTGCTGTTAAATCTTTCATCTTTTAGAATGGGTTGCAGATTTAAGTTTATGAATATGTAAATCCCAGAAGTTCCTTTAAGTCACATTCCCAAGATAACTTAAGATTTTATAAACAAAAGGTGACATTTCGGTTCAGACAATGTAAAGGTGTGAGGTTAGGATCTGTCTGTATTCCAATTTACAGTCAGGTTGGTTCTATTGCCAAAGTAGGAATTTATAAAATGTTATATGGATTGACTGCCTGCAGTGACTGCCTGCAGACTGTGTGTTTTTTGAGCAAAATAGAATATATCTGCAAATATAATGTTGCAAATGTGATTTCATCCCATCGACTTATATATATTTGTGTGTGTGTGCATGAGAAAATGTGAGTGTGTGCATGTGAGTGTGAGGGAGTGTGTGTTTGCATATGTGCATGCTTGGTAAAGTGTGTGTGTGAGTGTGATGGAGTATAAGCCTGTGAGAGGGTGTGCGCGTGGGTGTGAGTGGGGGGGGGGGGGGGGGGGTGGTGTGCATGTATGAGAGAGCGTGTGTATGAGAGAGGGTCTACGTGAGTGTGAGTATGTGTGTGTATGTTATCTATCTCATATGCTATAGGCAAGGATGCCGCGAGGCATGGTACATTGGCAAGATCAAGCAGACGCGATGACAACGGATGAATGGACATCGCCCAACAATCAGCAGACAGGGGTGTTCCCTCCCAGTTGGGGAACACTTCAGCGATCAGGGGCATTCGGCATCAGATCTTCGGGGTCCATCCTCCAAGGTGGACTTTGGGATACGTAGCAATGCAGAGTGGCTGAGCAGAGGCAGATAGCCAACTTCGGAACCCATTGAGTTGGCCTTAACCAGGACCTTGGGTTCATGTCACACTATAGGTGACTCCACTACACTATGCACTCTCTCTCTCATGCACACATGTGCACACACGCAAACACACATATACACACACTCTTACATACTCACATGCACAGACCCTCTCTCATACACACGCTCTCCCTCATACCCATGCATGCACCCTCTCACAGGCTTATACTCCATCGCACTCACATACGCACTTTATCAAGCATGCACACACGTAAACACACACACTCTCACGTGCACTCACATGCACACACTCACATGCACTCACACTCTCTCTCATGCACACATGCACTCATATCAGTCTATTTGTATTTACAGAATTGTAATATCAGACAGATTCTATTTTGCTCAAAAAAGCACATAATCTGCAGGCAGTCAATCTATGTAACATTTTATAAATCCCTACTTTGGAAATAGAACCAATCTGACTCAAGATTGGGATACAGACAAATCCTAACCTCACACCTTTAATACATTGTCTGAGCTGAGATGTCACTTTTTTTTATATAAAACCTTCAGCTATCTCGAGAATGAGACTTAAAAGAAGTCCTGGGATTTACATATTAATGAACCAAAACCTGTAACCCATTCTAAAAAATGAAAGACCAAACAGCAATCTAGATTTGTTCAATGTGTCGTTTCAGCAGTATGGCACTGTAATATTTTGTGATAATTTCTGTGTTTTATGATCCTGCTCCACAGCTACCTGATGAAGGAGCAGTGGTCTGAAAGCAGTACTTCCAAATAAACCTGTTGGACTATAACATGGTGCTGTGTGAATTTTAACTTTGTCCACCTCAGTCTAACACTGATACCTCCACATCTTGTCTGTGATAGATATTCCATCCGGACAAGTGTCATGAATATCCATGCTAAGAAGAGTAGAATAGTGTTTTTGTTGTGGTTGAAGCGATTTGGAGATGTGGGTGAATCATCTAAATACATGACTTAAAATTCAGTTAATTAAATTCAGTGGTGATGGCCTAATGGTGTTAACATTAGACTGATAATCAGGCGACCCAGGTAAATGTTCGAGACACCAGGGTTCAAATCCCACATTGGCAGATGGTGGAATTTGGATTCAATGAATACCTGCAATTAAGAATCTAATGATGACTGTGCATCTGTTGTCAATGTTTAGGAAAAACCCAAATGGTTCACTAATGTCCTTTCGGTGAGGAAACTGCCACCCTTACCTGGTCTGGTCTATATGTGACTCCAAACCCAGCCCAATGTGGTTGACTCTTAGCTGCCCTCTGGGCAATTAGGGATGGGCAATAAATGCTGGCCGAGCCAGCAATACCCTCATCCCATGAAGACACAAAACAAACATATATCAGTTATAATGTCCAATTAACTAGTGGGTTGTTGTAAAATCCCATCTGGTTTACCAATTCCCTTTAGAGAATAAAGTCAGCTGCACTTAACTGTTCTGGCTTCTATGTGACTCTAGACTCATGGTAATATGGTTGCCTCTTAACTTTTCTCAGAAGTAGTGTCGCAAAGTATTCATTTGTTGGGAAGGTAGCTCACCACCACTTTCTTGAGGGCATTTAGAGATGGACAACAAATACTGGGTTTGCTAATGATGCTTGTATCCCATGGAGGGTTAAAATATAAATGGATATAGCAGAGGTATGTCTGCAATTGTTAAAATTTGAATAAAGTGTTTGGAATACATGGGGTGGGTCTCTTGTCAATCAAAATTAACATCAGCAGAGATGCAACAAGTAATCAATCACCCATTTTGCACAACAGCACTTTTTAAAATAATTTCACAAAGTCATGATCTACCTCATTCATTTCAGACAATCCAAGTTTGATGTTTCATGCTGGAACTGACTGCTTTCGCAGGAAAACTGCTGTTAGTTAAGTTAAAAACAAATTGTTATATACATAAACAGAAAAATAATTTAAGAATGCATCATTCTGTCAACAAAGCTGATGCCTACAAAAGTAAAACTCTGTTTAAGAGGTTGCATTGATTTCAGAATTAGCAGCTGTCTGTTAGAAACAGTAGGTAGAAACTCAGTAAGGAATGCAGCTTTTACAAAAAAAAATTATAAAGTATAAAGTGTTGCAAATCTCCTACCCCCCAATAATCCAAATAACTGTAAATTCTGTAACATACTTCTATGCCAAGCTTCCAGTCTTGTGTTTTATTTCTAATACTGTCTAATTCCATATCAGTAAGCTGATTCCATAAACTGTGTTTACCTTTAACTAAGATTAGTATGTGACCTAATGTGACAAGAATAAATATTCCAGAGGAGACAGGCCACTTAACATTATCATAAAGCACAACAGAATATTTTTTATCAGTTCGATATATTTGATTTCAGCTTAAAACGGACTGGAATATTCACAATAATGATGGGAAATAAGACAACTATAAATTGAGGTGACACTGATCTTCATGAAAAACTTAGAGACTGGGTTTGATCCAATAATCTTATACAACAATCCTGCCTTTCCTTGGATTTAACCTCCTCTCAAAAACAAAACTAGGCCATTCATTTACAATAATCCAGCAACATCTTAATTGATTTGGCAGGTCTGATCTGAATCGTGCCGACTCATGTCTGCAACTCTTGGTCAGATTTGAGTAATGGAATATGTTTTCAGATTTAGACTTAAGGTTAATGGACTCTGCTTTCAATTTCTATGTAAACTTTGGGTGAATTGGTCCAATAATTCTTTTTTTAAACATCACTTGCTTATTTTCTAAAAATGATCAGAAAAGCAATCATGTCAATATACAAGGGAGAATGAACAAGTTCAGAGAGCTGTTTGTTTGAACCATTTTCATGCTTTTTATTTCTACATAGAATGTACTGAGAAATTATTCTGTGCTGGTGAAACATGTGTTGTTGCAATCGAGTAAAATATGGAATCCCTCATCATTTCTCCATTTATAAGATTCTGGGAATAGGTTCTTTACAATTCTTTGAATTCACTGGATACATGTCTTTGTGGAATTTGAGGGGTTAACCATGTTTTCCATTAGGGGACAGTCCACAAATTGTTGTGTGCTGTAGTGTCTCCTGCTGAAATAGTACTTCATTTTAATTTTAGAAGTTTGCCTAATGCATCTACTACCTGGGACTAAAAATCGATTGTGTTTTTATGTACGTGACCCTGAAGTACGACAGGCTGAGTGACAGTTTGGGTCCATCTTCGTTATTTCACATGTATGAATCTGTGATGAGAAAAGTGGGGCCAAGAGAAAGTTAATACTATTTCAAAATAACTTTCATTTGCCACATAATTCAGAGGAAGCAAAGATGAGATGACAGACACTAAATATTACCTTTTAATGATGTGCTTTTAACCTAGTGATGGAAGAGGGAATAGACTGGGAGAGAAATGTGATGAGAAGCTTGCAGTATCTTAGAGATGAAGAAAAAGGTTAATTCAGGGAATATTCCTACTGTACTCTTCTTCCTTTCCCAGCTCAATGCGAGGGAGCTTACACTATGTTTCACAGTGTCTGATGTTTCAAAAGCAAAGACAGTTTTCAAACCTTCCTCTCGCAAGTATTATGTAATCCAAATTTATAATGACTTTGTCAAAACATATAAATGTAAATTCTGAAAAGCATCATTAAAAATAAAATCATGTGAGGAAAATAATATGCTTCATTCAGACTTATTTCAAACTTGTCTATTGGTTGTTTGATAGTTCGGCCAGACATTGTGGGAAAAATTGTGTACAGTTAAGAATGGTATTGGTTTTGAGATACATTTGGCAATATTTTTTGAGGAATCTACAATTTCAAATTCTGCAGAAAAGGTTGCAAGTGATTAATATATTTTTTTCCTTGGGCTTCTAGTGGGTTAAACACAGGCAATCCACATTGTGATTTGATTCCCAAATGATTGTTCTGTGCAGCATTCTATTTAAGGAATCAACAGAAGAATGCATTTCACACCTCTTATTTTCTATTATCTTCGAGAAGCAATTAGAGTCAGTTTTTAATTATTTTGATCACAGCAATTTCTTGAAGGTGGAATAGGTTTGATCACCAAAGGATGTTTCTTTGTTTTAATCAATGCTACTGAAAACAAAGTTGTATTCAGTTATGGGCTGACATCATCTGTCTGGAGCATTGTTCATGGGCAAGAGCATATGACAGTGACTGATGTGATATGCCCAGTCATAGTATCTGATCCAGTAACAGGACACAAGGAAATGGCTTTGGTAAATGCTGCTTTAGCCCTCTTTTCAAATCATTTATTCAAAGAAATGAAAGTGATGTCTTGAGATCACAGTGCTTAAATTACAAAGTTTATGGTTAAATTTGAAAAGCTGAAGTACAAAGGATCGAACATTCCTTAATCATTAATCACCCGTGCATACTTTCTGTCAATGAATTGGGAATTCAGAATCATTCCTTCTTTAAATGCCTACAGCTCCTGTGGGAACTAATGCACTTGTTCTTGCAGCTACTAAACACCCATAATGCAGGGTTCGAAGAGAGCATTTGCAATGGCAAGGAGTTTGAAGCCCAGACCAATCTCTCTGTGATTATGTTAGATATCAAAGCTTTTCATAAATATTTCTAGAGGATTAAGCTTAAGAGGGCAACAGCTGAGAGCCCAGGATTTTATTTGTTTTCATAAATCTGATATGTTGACAGTTGACTAGCTGAATGTTGGGCTAGACTCTCAATGCCCTTGCTTGGAAAGACACTTGAGATCAGTGTCCAGCTTCTAACTTTAAAATATCACAGAGTTGGATTTAGCACTCCTCCACCAAGAGGGGAAAGGTATTAAACCCATCGGGCAGCCTGGCTGCTCACTCCCTGACTGCCTTTATCCCAAATACAAACTGGCAGGGACAGACATACAGGTACCACTGGCAGAAATGCTGATCAGTGACCCTTCCTGCCAGGTGACAATCTGTGGGAAACCTATGCTCACATTATTGAATCATCCTGCTGCCACAAGCAGGAATTGGTGATCGGACAGAACAACCTATCTAGTTTTCCTGCATGGGTTTGTATTGTGTGGGAAAGGTTCCTCCCCACATTAGCCCCCCGGACCCTTCAGAGTACACCCCCTCCAAATTAAACACTCTCCAGCCATGTTGTCTCAAATCCTGGCCTTCACCCAATATACTAACCCCAAACACTTCTGAAGTTCTAATCTATTGCCTCATCCGTTAATGGCAGAACCAGCTACTGCTCCTGTTAGTACATTAAGAGATCAATCAAAGTCTGGCAGCTCTGTGAGGTTGAACTTCCTGTCCCTGATGAATGGGAATTCCATCTTTAACCTGTTAACAACCAGTTAGTTATGAAATGACTGTGAGCAACTGTTCTTCCCCAGGGTACCTCTCTCCTGTAATTTCTCAAAGTTAAAAAATCAGACAACACCAGATTATAGTCTAACAAGCTTATTTGAAAGTACAAGCTTTCAGAGCACTGCTTGTTCGTCAGGTAACTAATTTCTCAGTCCTGGGGTCCAGTGGAGTATGATGACTTGTACGTTCTACACTAAGAATATCATTTTGGATATTTGAAGTTCTTGAAATTCAGTCTAGCAATAATTTGAATAATATTATCAGTTAGTAACTTAGCGTAATTCACCTTACCTTGTGCACACACAATATATTTAATGAGTTAACGTGTTTTGCAAGTGGTTATTAACAGCAGATGTTTAAAAAGCAGTGAAAAAGTTGAATCAACTGAGCAATTTATAAGCATCTTATCACATAACTTCAGTGAGTCTATTCTTAGCTTTATTCGAGGTAATTGAGATTTCTTTGTCAGTATTATTTCAGTGAAAAGTTTAATTGTTGGTCCTATTAATAGAGATGTCTTGTCAGGAAAAGCCCACAGGACTAGTGTCTGTAGCTCAGTGTAACCACAAGATACACACAACGCCTGTAAGAGTCAAGAATCAACAGTAGCTGTGAGTGTGCTTAAATTGCTGCAGCATTATTGAGGATTCAAACACAGTCTCTCAAATGATCTAATTAGTTAGCAGTCCTGCATAAACTTCTTACAACCTGTAACAAACTCTCAGCTGTCATTTATTTTCAGGAATATGCTTGTCTCCATTGAATTATTTTGTCATTGTTTTGACTGTGCATCTCATGTCATGGTTGTTTTTAAAATGGTGGACCTCTGAGAAGGTACGTGTTGGATGCCATACATGTGGCCATTTCAATTCCAAAATGATTACTGAGATGAAAGTCTAATCCCATTAATTTGAAAATATCATTTTATCTCCAAATTTGAATTCAATGTGCTGACAGTCTGTTGTCTTTCTGCCCAAACAGCTTTAGCAGTGACTCTAAAGGATTGTAGAAAGCAACATCATTATCTTCAAAAATCAGTTGGAGAAGTGGAGGGGTTCTGGGCAAAATAGATAAAAAAAAGGGAAAAGAGCAAAGTCCAGCACCATGGCTTCTGTCTAACGTAAAGCATCAATGACCATGATTTTGAAAATAATTGTAGCAAAACTGAATTTAATTTTGCTGTTGCAGTGGGATATAACTGAATCTTTTGTATGTACTGTACGATTAAGCAGTTGATGACTCGTGAACTACAAAATACCATTCTCTGAGTTGACACTGTATCCCATGTGTGTAAGGATCAACACTGGAGTCTGAGAAGTCAGGCACATGGCAAGTGAGACTGGTGACAGCTGTGGCTACTTAATTTTTACAATAACAAAATTAAGCCTGTAACCATGCATAGGCAGCAGAGAATACTCTGCCAGACACTTGAAGCCAGCCTATTCCAGCCTCTCCCTGTAGCTCAAACCTTCCAGCCCTAGCAACATTCTTGTAAATCTTTTCTGAACCCTTTCAAGTTTAACAGTTTCTTGAATTTTATTTTTGACCTACGTTCTGGAGGTTACATCTACTTTGAAGTTTCCTCAGGTTTCTGATCTACCTCAGCAGTGCCATCTCTCCCAAAGGCTTCTGAGCTGCCAGCGTTCTTCATTGTGCTGACAGCATCAAGGGTCAGCCACCTTCATTACTTGGACAGTCTGCCTGAAAGTCATCAATTTGAAGGCTGCCCACAGGAAAACCATGGAGCACTCACCAAGTAAGGGCACACAAGCCACTTTTTGGCCAGCATCCAGTTCCCAAAGTCCTGTAAAAGTGAGCTTATTATCTCTCTTCTGACAATTCCAATTCCTTTAAACAATTCCACTTCCCAAATTGGAGAAAATTTATGAATTAGCTAATATAATACATTGTTTTAATATATAAATAAAGGCATTCAGTCTCTCTGATTTTGTACAGTTACCCTTGTCCTCTAACCGTGCTTTATTCGAAGACCTTGCTTGATCTTGACTCTTGTGTGCAACACCACAGGAGACTGATTGATGTGCACATGTGTGTATTTATGTTAAAATCATAGTTGATTTGATGTATGCTCTACAATCTTCACTAGGGAAGTAGAAGATTATGAGCATGGGTCACTTAAAGCAACACATTTCTGCACAAGTGAAATTATTTACCTGAGGTTTTATTTGGATGCCAAAGTACAGAACTAATTTGTCCGAACTAATGTTTAAGTACGTACTTTCAGGCTATTACTAAGCTTGTACCATGATTAATTATTTTCCTACACCACCCATCCTCTACAAATCATACAAAACATTACCCAGAAACAAAGGAAGAGTTAAGGACCTGATTCCTTGACTGAAGTTCTTGTTTCAGATAAGATACATATAATTAGTCACTGCAGCTTTAATGTGATGGCTTTCTCATATGGTTTTTCATGACATCCTATCAGACAATGTTTGCACAGGGAGGAAACAGGAGCAAGGTGAGGGTTTTAAGAATGAGTTAAACATGTTGTGCCTGTACTTTCTACGGCAACTCATGACAACGCAGAAGTAGTGCACTTCAAATGCACAAGGCCACAGCATTGTAATAGTGATGTAGAATGATGTATAGAAAATTGCCTTTTTTGTTGATCGAATTATATGGTTAGCACGAGCTCAGGAGATTGAAAGGACAATCAGACTTAAATGGCTACCATTGTATGCTCAAGTGTGCTCAACAACTTGTTACATTCTGATGTTTTCTGTCATTCACCAAACACAATATAATTTACATTTTGGTTAACCTCAAAGTCCTGACTTTAACTGCCATTTCAGGATCAGGTGATCTAATTCTTTACTTCTTATTCCCTCATATGCAGCAAGTTGTTAGTGAGAACCTGTTGGGTGGCACGGTGGCTCAGTGGTTAGCGCCGCTGCCTCACTGCGCCAGGGAGCCGGGTTCAATTCCTGCCTTGGGCGACTGTCTGTGTGGAGTTTGCACATTCTGCCCGTGTCTGCATGGGTTTCCTCTGGGTGCTCCAGTTTCCTCCCACAATCCAGGGATGTGCAGGTCAGGTGAATTGGCCATGCTAAATTGCCTGTAGTGTTAGGTGCATTAGTTAGGGGTGAATGTAGGGGAATGGGTCTGAGTGGGTTGCTCTTCGGAGGGTCGGTGTGGACTTGTTGGGCCAAAGGGCCTGTTTCCACACTCTAGGGAATCTAATCTAATCAAGTCCAGTCAGAACTCCTTTTGAGCAAATAATCAAATTTAATACTACATTGCTCTACTGACGGAATGCTGCATGATCTAAAGTGCCATTCTTCTGAATGTCAACTATCCCATCACATTATTTGTCGAAGGAAAGATAATCTCTTCCCATTTTTCTGGAATTACTCATCCCTGAATACTCCCATAAACACGGTGATCTGATCATTTATTTAACTGCTGTGTTGCAATAGCTTCAAAATCATTTAATCAGCTGTAAAGCACTTTGTGATAGATCAGGGATTATGAAAGGTTCTATATAACTGCAAGTCTTTTTTATTGTTTGTGGGAACTGTGTGCAAATTGTATGGGTTGCTTCTTGCATTGGAACAACGGTAGAATTTCAAAGATGCACAACTGGCTGCAGAGCGCTTTGAGATGTCCTGAGACTGTGAAAGATGCTCTATGTTTGCAACTTTTTTCCCATTTCTTTCCTCCACTGAAGTACCAGCAGCAGCTAGAGGACAGGTTAACTGTTCCTGTGAGGGAAGGTGCAAAGGGATGTGGAAGAGTATCGCCCCAAAGTATAAAATCTAATGAAGCAAAGACAACATTCCAATTTTGTAGAAGAACATATATTTGACAACTCATGATTTTGTAGTTCCTGGTGTATGTGCTTTTGCTATGCGAACAAAAGCCATAGTATAGTAGCCTTTCTCTCATATGTGTTTATAAATTTGCATTTCAATAGCTGTTCTTAATATAGTGTCCAAATACAGGATTACAAAAGATCAGGTAAATGATAGGCTTAATAATTCCTTGAGTAAGTTAAGTTCTGCTCATAAATGGAAATATTAATCAGTTCCTGCAGTCAATCATTTGCCTTGCATTTTAAATTACTTCAAGCCAAGTCTGTTTTTATAATTGTGTGTTTTTGTTTTACTTCACTGAAGAGTGCTCCTCATTATTTCGTGTGAGTTGCTTCTGATCTCTGCATCCAGTATGATTAAATATGTTTCAGAAGTGTTTTAAATTTAAATTAACTCTTAATTTGGATAGTGAGCTAAATGCTGCCACAATACTCGTAAATGAGCTTTCTGGTAAATGGTAGGTGACACTAAAAACAATGAATTTGTGTCAGTTTTTTTTTTCTTTTTTGACATAGCTTGGACAGTGCTTGGAATGGAGAGGGAGCATTGGAAAGAAAGAGAGCTTATCAAATGGCAAGTTGCTATATAGGCAATTTTGTACTTAATATGGACAGGCACTGAAAGAAAATACTCAAGAGTTTTGCAAAAAAATGAATGCAATTGCAGAATATAGAGTGAGGATGAATCTCCCGCAGAAGTGTTAGAACTTGAAGACGATAACGGATTATTGTGTTTTCTATCCTAAGCACACAAGTCTTCTGCTCAGCGCATTGCCCATACCAAAGGGGCATTGTTGCTTTGTTCTTCTTCAGGACATCTGGACATTGTACCCCTATAAGGCGCAACAGAACTCTTGCCAATTGACATTAACACTACGCAAGGCCATATAAAGGCCCCAAAAAGTAGGATAGATATGTAAATGAACCAAGGAATGGAGTGATTCCCTCCACAATTATGTCACTGATATATTTTAGAAGTTTAACAAAAGCTTACTACACTTCTGCTTCAGTTATTTCATTACCTATAAATCTGGGCAGCACGGTGACTCAGTGGTTCACACTGCTATCTGACAGCACCAGGGACCTGGGTTTGATTTCACCCTTGTGTGACTGACTGCGTGGAGTTTGTGTATTCTCCATGTGTCTGCATGGTTCTCTCTGGGAACTCCGGATTCCTCCCACAGCCCAAAGATGTGCAGGTTAGGTGGACTGGTCATGCTAAATTGCCCATTGTATCTGGGATGTGTAGATTAGGTGGATTAGTCATGGGAAATGCAGGGTAGCATGGATAGGGTGCGGGGGTGGGTCGGCATAGGTTGCTGTTTGGAGGGTTGATGTGGACCCGATGGGCTGATTAGCCTACTTCCACACTGTAGGATTTCTACATTGGTAGTGCACTCATCTTACACAGAAAGTTGAGTGGATTGAAGTTCCAATTCAGAGACTTGAATACAAACTCCAGACTGATACTCTATTGCTGTATAGAAACAGTATGGTAGTGTCACAATGTTGGTTTATGATTAATAGGGACAGAAACCCTCATAACATTTAAGGAGTATTTAGTTGTGCACTTGTAATGTTAAGGCATACAAGGCTATAAGCAAAATGATGGAAAATGGGATTAGAATAGAAAGGTTTTTTTTTTACCAGTGTGGACCTGATGGGTTGAACGATCTCTAGAACTTATGACCATAATGGTTAAAATTTATTTCTCAATCAGCAGCATTAAAAACAGAACATCTTATCATTATTACATTGCGGTTTGTGAGACCATACTCTGCACAGATTATGTATTTAATTTTCCATGTTGCAACTGTGACTGCCTGAAAGTGCTTTTGGATATGACCTTTTGTAGCAGGTCAGATGTAAATCCAAGTTATTTATTTCCTCAAACTCAGGATAGGTGTCAGCCTAATGGTTATATTTGAGGAAGAGGGAGGCAGACAACAGCCCTTAATACAGTGCTTCACAAATATTTTCCCATTGAGACCACATTTAAAGGCTTGTAAATTATCATGACCTCCAATGAGAACTGTCAGAAGGGAAAGAGAGAGGAGAAGACCTACATAAGCAGGGGATAAGGAAGAAAAGACCTGTGAGAGGCAGAGCTCATGGTATCAGACTCCATTTAGGAAGCCCCATGTTTTACTATGTTAATCATCTAACCCTTGCTATCTCAGGCCAAAGTTTTTGTCTGTGGATATGGGAAGTGATTTCTTCAAATTTCTATCAGATATGTGGGACTCCTGTAGTTGCAAGTACTTAATTTTTCATCAAGTAACTCACCAGACTTGCCCTGGGTCTATTTACTAGGATAATGTACAAGGCAGTTTATCCTGCTTTTAATTGTAGTAACAACCTATGAATATTTGCCACGGCAGTGAGGGGGAATGTTTAATTCACCCTGTAAAATCTAGAAGAGTAATTAGTGTGATTTTAGAGATGTCAGATTGTACCCCCGAGGTTAGGATTAAAAAATCTTTTCAGAAGAGAATAAAAGAAACAACGGTTAACATTTAATTCATGATATTCATTGCTGGATAAATTGATGTGGGTAAAATTTGCAGAACTGAACAGAACTGAAGTTAACTCATCCTAATTTCTCATTTAGAAGTGACCTTAACATGGTTCTAGCTCTGACATTCCTCATGTTACTGAACATAGTTTCACCTAAAAAATTCGACCAAATAATATACAATGTTTTCTCGTGCTGTTATTTGAATAATTAATGAACTCACAAAATGTTGCAGATTGTCAGCTTAATTTTATTTCATGCTCTGTGCTAGTGCAATGGGTGTCCTGGTCTGGTAAATGACAGCAGAGGTCAGACTTTTAACAACTCAGCTTTTTCTCTGATTAGAGACTGCAAACAAATGTGTAAAGTATTTCATAATCCTACTGCAACTAGGGAAACTTGATGCGTAATTCCAGTTCAGTGGACTATTGTAATTATTACTTTTCATTTGCCTGGATCACATTTCATGTGATCAGCCTTTCACTGATACTGAGCTGATAATAAAGAGAAATCACCCCTTTAATCCTTTGAAAAATCACCTTTTTATATTCAGAGGTTGGATAACCTGTCATTGCTTGTTTAGAGAAATTTCTTCCACCAGACTTAAAAGAACAGCATTATCCAGTAAAGGCATGTTGCCAGTGTTTAAAAACTATAATGTAGCATATTTCTTATCAAAGTTGAATTGTTATTTCACCAAAACCACATATGGTTTAATGAACAAATGTACATGATGTTAAATCTTCAGTGATCAGTATGGTAGACTTTCTTACAGTGACTTATGAAATGGCTTTTCCAGTTTTTGCCTGAACAACACCTCCAATATGAAACCTGTAAACCTACAAAGCTGTTTGGATAGCATAATTGCAGGCTCTTCAGTTAGTAAGAAATAGCAAGGGGTCTCCTTCCAAATTAACTGTCAGAATTTGTTATACTTGATTCAAGAACAAGAAGTTCAGATTCACGAAGCCAGTATCTTAATTGTCATTGGTTACAAAAGTTGCAGAAATCTGATTTTAAATGATCTTTTTGGTGGAAAACATGGCATTAAGTATTCTGAATATACTCAATATATAACAGAAAAAATGCAGGTTGCCTACCTATTGATGATAATCCAGCCACATGTGAATTTCATTGGTCCTCCGATTTGCCCTGTTTATGTTTTACGCTGCTTGCTTCCAGGCTCAGAGGTAAAACACTTCGCTGCCGACGGATTCTGAGGTTTCAGTTCTGGCAGTTACCCATTGTCCCTGCTGGAATTTTCACAGTCATTGGCAGTGGCACAAAGATGGACACAGCAACATTATTGCTGTACTTGATGGTAGGAAGGGTGGTGGTAGGAAGGGTGGTGGTAGAAAGGTTAAGAGTGGTGTGCTAGTGGTTTGATGGACTGACCAACCTTCCTAACCTTCTGGGTCTGAGAGTTAAGCTGTACTGACCAAAACAAAAGTGACTTTTTAGATATTCATGCCATTTTCTACACATTATTAGTGAGTTCTACCTTTGCACACCAGTACGTTGCTACTCACTCTGAATACTTGTTACTATTATGCTTGACTATACTGAAACCTGAGAAACAGGCATTTCAGGTTTTGGAATTCTATATCTGAGCAGTCTTTTAGCTTGTGAGACAATGAAGGAAATTCTACCTGTAACAAGACGTCGAGGTATCTCGCAGATCAATGTCTCTGACCTTCTTCTGAGGTCAATGCTTTTTTTCTGAGAATTACTACACAGCACTAGCAGAAGATGTTTGTGGCAAAAAGCAAGAGGTTTCGCACTGTTCATTTAAATTGCATTATTTAGTACTAAAACAGTCAAATGTTTTATTTTCTGCTTCAGTAACTACAATCATTCATTCAGTGATTTCTCTCTTACATACATCGAGTTAAATCAGCCATGATCTCATTGAATGGTGGAATGGCTGATTTCTGATCCTATATTCAAATATAATATATTTTTTAAAAAGAATTCAAATAATGTAAACCAATCCTACTTGTTTAATTTGATTGTATTACAGATACCAATGGTGGACCAACAATGAGAGTGTAGGCCTGTGGGTGAACTGAGGTAGATCTGAAGCAGATTAAAAGACAAGTTAATTCCAGGTGAGCTAAAGTCTGGCTGTTGAGGGTGAGTGCTTCTTTTGGTGCTAATATACTTATAAAATTCAGATGTTGGTTTTTATTCAAGTTGGTGTTTAACAATTATGGCAGTAGGTATTATTATCGCTCCATGTTCTAATGTATTTTTCACGATTTGCAGTTCTACAAGAGACTCCACATGTAGATTATTATTCTCCATTTTCATATTGACTTTCAAGCATAGGAAAAGGCCATTCAACAGATTAGTTCTGTTTTTTATAAGCCTGTACACGCCTAACTTAATTTCACCCAATCAACATATGTGTCTACTCTCTTTCCCTGTGTTTCCTATTTAATTTCCACTTAAATGTGTCAAAAAAATTCATATCAGTTACTCCAATGAGACAGTCGTTCTACATTTTGGGATCCCACCAAATTGTGTCCACTGTTTTATTTGTTCATTTGTAAGGTGTGAGTATTGCTGGCAAGCACTTATTGCACATCTCTAACTCCTCATGAGGAGGTGGTGACGAGCTGTCTTCTTGAACTGCTGCAGTGATGTGGTGTAGGTGCACCCACCATGCGATTTCAGAAAGAGTCTCAGGATGTTAATTTGGTGATGGCGAGGGAGGGAGGATGATGGGTGACTTTGAGAGGAACTTTCAGTGGACATTATCTCCAAGTACCTACTTGGTAGGTCAAGTTAGCAGCATTGGAAGATGCTGTTGATGGAACCTGGATAAGTTGTCTCAATGCATCTTGTAGTTAGTGCAAAAAATAGAAATTGCTGGAAAATCTCAGCAGGTCTGGCAGCATCTGTGGAGAGAAATCAGACTTAACATTTCGGGTCGAGTGACCCTTCCTCACAGCTGAGGAAGAGTTCCCCAGAAATCTGAGGAAGGATCACTGACCCAAATTGTAAACTCTGATTTCTCTCAAAAGATGCTGCTAGATGTGCTGGGCTTTTCCAGCAATTTCTGTTTTTGTTTCTGATTTCCAGCATCTGCAGTTCATTTGGTTTTTATTGCAGTTAGTGCACACTGCTGCAACTTTTATTGATGGTCTGAGAAGTAGTCGAAGTAGAAAATGCAATGCCGTTAGCGTGGCCTGCTTTGTCCTACATAGTTTTGAGTTCCTTTTATGTTTTTGGGGCTGCTCTCTTTCAGGAATGCAAAACATATGCATTAAAATCATGATTTTTTGCCTTGTGAACAGACTTTGAAGAGTCAGGAGATGAGATGTTTGTCAGAGAATTTCTGGATTCTGACCTGCTTTATCACCACAGTGTTTAAATATCTGGTCCAGTTAAATTTGTGGTCATAACGAAAGATTGTCAAGGACTCAGCAATGGTAATGCTATTGAATACAAAGGAAATGGTTGGATTCTGTCTGGTTGGAGATGGTCATTGCCTGACACTTGTGCAGCATATATGTTGTTTGACATTTATTAGGCCCAGCCTGCTTGTTGTCCAGGCCTTAGTGTATATGAAGGCAAAATACATGATGAAATAATCAGTGCAAATTTCCTGTTCAGATCTTACTTAAAGTGAAGGCATTTGACTAAGTAGCTGAAGATGGCTAAGTTGAGTGTCTATCCTGATGAAGGGCTTATGCCCGAAACGTCGATTCTCCTGTTCCTTGGATGCTGCCTGACCTGCTGTGCTTTACCAGCAAACATTTTCAGCTCTGATCTCCAGCATCTGCAGACCTCACTTTCTCCTGTCTATCTTTTAAGAAAGTCTTCCCTAACCCTACCCCCCCACCACCACACATCTGTCAAACAGTTCTTTTCTCCTATGTACTAATCAGGTCAATCCCGCTATTGTGCCTTCCCAAAAGGCTGTGATACTCAAAGGAAGCAAAGGTCACATAATCAGAGTTGGAACATTGTGGCTCTATTTCACACTGGCTTCTTACAAATCTGGATTCCTGGGAGGCTATTAGTCCAGCTCAGAGTTTCAGCCCAGACCACTAAGGAACATGCAGTTTTTATTTAATTCTAAATTCTGTGACATTTTTGTGTTTGCATATATCCCTTCCTTAAAGTTTCACAAACTATACTTGACCTTGGTCCCTCAACCAAGTGATGGTTCTCTATATGCGAATCTGGAGACTGAACAAAGATGAACTGCTTAGTCGGTTTTCACCTAAAATTAACACTCATTCACTTTTAGCAAGACTGACTGATTTTACCTCATTCAGCTACATAAAATCCAGGATTCTCTTCGTAGTCCGGACAATGAGTAACACCCTCTGAGCCATTCTCCTAAAAGAGGGATTGTTCTGTTGAATTTGGAAAAGATGAGAAATCCTTTAAGAATTATAGGTGGTGGGAATCAGTTACATTTATCTGAATTCTGTTAGAAACAAGTTAAAATAGACCAGAGGGGTTCATATATTTTAAATATGTTTGATTTAATTTTATGAGAGAATGCTTCAGATAAGTATAGCAATATACAGTCCAATAGTTAGTAAAGTTAAAGACTTCATTGAAAGCCTTTTCGAGAGGGAAAACCTTGCACTATTGAAACTCGGCTGATTGAGTAATGGGAAATGATTTAGTTGAAACTTTATTGCTGGAACAGCACAGCAGGTCAGGCAGCATCCAGGGAACAGGAGATTCGACGTTTCGGGCACAGGCCCTTCTTCAGGAATCCTTTCCTGAAGAAGGGCCTGTGCCCGAAACGTCGAATCTCCTGTTCCCTGGATGCTGCCTGACCTGCTGTGCTGTTCCAGCAATAAAGTTTCAACTTTGATCTCCAGCATCTGCAGACTCACTTTCTCCTCGAAATGATTTAGTCCATTGGATGTTTTCTGTTTGACTGAGATTAGTGTTTATATAGAGTCAATTGTATATAATGTGAAATGCACTATTGCTCCACAAATGTGGTTCTAGGTGCTCCCCATAGAGTAACCTTTCTATTTTTATAGCCTTTGGTACAAGGGTTTGCTTGATGTATGAGAGAAGAGTATTTTCCACTCTTGGTTCTGCGGTACTGCAAAACATTTATGATATCGCCTTGATGATCTGCCAAACCAGGCACAACTCCATCAATACAATATTTCTCAGCATTTTCCATTGTCTAAACTTTAAACTTGAGATCACTTGCTTTCTGTCAGTTGCTGTCAGTCACTGCTGCCTCACTGCGCCAGAGACCCGGGTTCAATTCCCGCCTCAGACGACTGACTGTGTGGAGTTTGCACGTTCTCCCCGTGTCTGCGTGGGTTTCCTCCGGGTGCTCCAGTTTCCTCCCACAGTCCAAAGATGTGCAGGTCAGGTGAATTGGCCATGCTAAATTGCCCGTAGTGTTAGTAATGGGTAAATGTAGGGGTATGGGTGGGTTGCGCTTTGGCGGGGCAGTGTGGACTTGTTGGGCCGAAGGGCCTGTTTCCACACTGTAAGTAATCTAATCTAATCTAATAATATATACACTGTGAATAACATATTATGTCTATTTATGCATCAGTTGCCTCATATCTTTGTATACAGCAGAACTTTGTATTGTTGAAAGAAACTAATTTACAATGAGACTTTAATCAACAGAATTAGATTACATAAAGGTGGAAACTATATACAAGGAAGTTGTAATCAAATATTTCAGCAACTTGCAAAAGAAAATATACAACATAAGAAACACTGTGAACTAAGCACTGCCAGCTAGCCAGTACTTTCTCAGTAAGTGATCGGATATGAACTGTTTAAATACTGATTAGAACAATGATGATATTGTGCTAGTCAATGTCAAGTTGACAAGCTGGCTTGCTGAGGAGCATTTGATGCCAATGGGCATCAAGTACATAGTTGGCAGAATGATTGCTTGATAGCATTGGATACCAAGCTTTGGTTGATTTTTGTAGAAAATTGGCAAAAGCAACATGGATAAAAATTCATAGTTACAGAGACAACAACATAATAAATAATGTCACTTTAGCATCTGCTGAAAATTAGCAGATTGAAAACTGTTTAAAGAGTTAAATGAGGGCATTGTAAATCTTTTTTTTTTAAAAATCTCTGAACGGGGTGAAGAGGACAAATCAGAAACAACTCTTAGGACAGTGTGTATGTAAAAATTGTGTAATGGAAACAAACAATGAGTTTCGCTCAACGCAATCATGTGAGCAGACAACTAGGGCATCTGCAAAATTAGACTTGATTACTGCAACAGAAGGAGTATATGTTCCCTGTTGGCACTTCTCTGACATCCCAAGAGCCTCACTCACTGTGTTTCTCATCCTTCTCCAGTACCTTTACTACACTTCCCTGTGGTGCTGCTATTCCCACCTTTTGCGCTTCTTGATCCAACCCCTGTATTCTTGCTTCCCCATCCTTTATGCAGTTTCTATTTGCTTCTCATGTTCAAATCAGTGTCTGTTCATCTTCCAGTACTCACCTTTAAGGGAATATTTTGCATTTTCTGCAAATTAATTTTGTTTCCTAAATGTGAGCAGAACTCAAAAATAGGGGGGAAAGCAACTGAAATTTCTAAAGCAGCCAGCATGGATCTAATTCTATTTTCTAATGGTTATCCTCCTCAAAATTACCACTGCTGGAACCCTCCAGAAAATGCACCTGTAAATAAACCAGGATCACTTCTCCAGTTCCTCACAAACTCACAGAATTATTACAGTGCAGAAGTTACCCATTGTGCCTGCACTGGTTCTACCATCTCCGGCCATTTTGCCATACCCCTGCATGCTATTAGCACCCACTTCCCTCTTGAATGCCTCATTTCAACCTGCTCCCACAACATTTCCAGGCAGTGCATTCCATATTCTAGTAACTCATTGTGTGAAAAAGCTTTTTCTCACGTCACAAAATCCATTCCTACAATTACATTTTCTTTAAGATAGAGACCAATTTCCAGCACCATCTCCTTTCACTTCAGCCAATGTACCACCAGCTTGTTGTGCTTTGGTTGCAAAGATTTACAGCCACTTGAACTTCTGCATTCAGATCCTACTGTTGCTCTGGAACAAGACCAAATCTTTGGCACTGGCCCATGTTGAGCATGTTGGGGAGCCTTGAAAAGCCTCTTACTCACTGAGATGAGACTGCAACAGGACAGGAGCATTGTTTACACCAGTCCATCGTGAACCAATGGGGTTGGTTTAAGAACTAAAAGCTAAATGATTTAGCAGGATCCAGCGGTGAATCCAGAGGCCACATACTAACATCCATAAGACTGTTTTGGCTCCCTCAAAGAAATATCTTAAAATTCCAGTACCAAGCTGACAAGTCCCCTAACAAGTTTAATTAATAGTGGCTTCAAATTCTCTCCTTTCTTTCAAAAATCAGAACTCTTCAGAAGAGCTTGTTTCTGACTGGCACAGATTCAATGGGCTGAAAAGCCTCTATCTGTGCTTTCGGTCTCTATGACTCTATGACACTTTAAATCTTTGCCCTCTTGTTCTTGTTTATTTTGCAAGTGGAAACTATTTCATCTATTGTGAGAGGTCATAGAATCAAAAGGGGGGACTGTGACATATTGTGTTATGAGATATTGTGTTATAGTTTATCTTTATTAACTCACTTACCAGCTCGCTAAATTCATTAATGCTGTGTTGTGATTTTTAACTAAATTAGAGCATATAGGACTAGCATTTTTACGAATATTTGCTAACTTTAAAGACCAAAGGACTAACACTTACTAATTATGCAAGCAGTCCAGACAGACTTCCCACCAGAAGTAGCAGTCAGCACTTAGCATATGTTTTAATCCATCTCCTGACTCCCAGGACAGAAGCCCTTCAAACCTTTGTGTACTATAGATAAAAATGTCACAGCATAGTAATGGGATTTTAATATATTGAAAACTGTGTATTAAGGAGCTCTTGTAAGAACTGTATTTTGGGATTCTATTGCCACCTCAAACTTATGCTGTGATTGCTGAATAAAAGAGGCTATTTTTGCTACTCACTGATTTCGGTCAATAAATGAACACAATCCCACAACTTTAAGTAACTGGTAGGATCGCTGAGGACACCGTCTGAACTGACTAGTCACTGACAGTTCCAATATCTAATCTGTCCAGCCCACTCATGATTTTGAAAACCTTAATTACATCTCCTCTCATCCGTCTCTCCAGGGAAAAGAGGCCCAACCTCTTCAATCTATCCTTTGAGCTGAAGTTTCTCGTATGTGGAGCCATTCAAGTAAACCATTCTGCATTTTTTCTATAATATGATTCCCACAACTGGACCCAGCATTCCAGTTAATGTCTAACAAATGTTTTGTAGAGTTCAACGTCACGTCCTTGCTCTTTGGTCCTACACATAAGGCTGGAAATACTGGATGCTTTATTTACTGCTCTCTCCACTTACCATGCCACCTTTGATAGTCTGTGCAAATATATCCCCAAGTTCCTCTGCTCCTCCATTCCTATAGGCTATGAGCCCCATTGCATTCCCCACTCAGAGTTACCTCTCAATCAAATTAGAAACCCCTCCCCTTCTGTTCTTCTTCCAGAAATCTGTGACCCCCTCTCCCACTGCTGTCAGATTCTAGCATACTTCTTAGATTACTCTTGCCTGCTTGCAATTCTTCCAGTACTCAAATTCATGGCATTTCCCCCTCCTCTTTCCTGTTTCAGTTCTCCAGAAAAAGGCTCACAACTGTTTTCACATTGATTGACCCAGTGTTAACATACTCCAACTGCATCTTCTCTGGTACTACATTCTCAAAGACTCAGTTATTGTGATTATTCAGTCTTTTTATTATTCAAGAATCTACTGTATTTTATATATGTCCATAGATATGTGCAAATCCTGCAGCAAAATACTAACAAACATTACATCCAATCATCCCAGACCTAAGTACTAAGCTATAAGCATCTCAAATTCAAATACTGTCAAAACTCAAAATCCATTCCCTAAGTCAGACAAGCCACAAGCATCCTACAAAACTCTCATAACTTTAGTGTTTCAAATTTCCACAATTAGGACTTTCAATAGAATCATAGAATCCCGACAGTGTGGAACCAGGCCATTTGGCCCATCGAGTCCACACCAACCCTCCGAAAAGAAGTCCACTCACAGCCACCTACCCTAACTTGTAACTGATTTCCCATGGTTGACCTACATAGCCTGCACATCTCTGGGCTCTATGGGCTATTTAGCATGGCCAACCTACCTTTGGATTGTGGGAGGAAACTGGAGCACCGAAAGGAAACCAATGCAGACATGGGGAAAATGTATAAACTGCACACACAGTCACCCAAGGTTGGAATCGAGCCTGAGTACCTGGCACTGTGAGGCAGCAGTGCTAATCACTGAGCCACCATGCCATCCCAGTCGAGAATTGAAAAATTATCTGAAAAGAAATATTGCTGGATGATGGGGATAAGATGGACTGAGCTGCTCTCATGAAGAGCTCACATACACACAATGGGGGGTATAGTCTCCCTCTGTAACCATTTTATGATTAAACATTTTTTTCTACAAATATATGAAATAAATTTGAATGGGGCCCCACCAAAAATATTATTTTACTTTTCAACAAAGAAATTAAGCTTGACTTGGGAACTACCAAGTAGATTGGCATCAACTTTTATCAGCAAAGCAACAACGAACATAATTAATTGTCAACATGCATTTTGATAAAACAAGTCATGCTTCACAAATCTCCTGGAATTCTTTCAGAGACTAGCTAAATTGTTTTTTTGAGAAAAATTGAGTAGATATAGTTGACTTGGATTTTCAGGAGGTTTAATTAAATTCATTTAAGATTCTTGGAAAGCAAACAGGAAACTAACTGAGAATAGGGAGATACAGATAGGAGGCGGAAGATGTGGAAAATGGTGCACTGAGAACAACCTAGCTCTCAATGCCAGCAAAACCAAACAAGTCATTATTGCCTTTCGGCTGGATGTTACTCATGCCCCCCTACCCATCAACAGCACAGAGGTGGAACAAGTGAAGAGTGTCAAGCTCCTGGGAGTAGTTATCCACAACAAGCTCTGTTGGACTCTTCATGTGGGCACACAGGTTACAAAGGCCCAACAATGTCTCTTCTTCCTCAGGCAGCTGAGAAGATTTGGCATGACGGCGAATACCCTTGCCAATATTTATAGGTACGCCATCGAGAGCATTCTGCCTGGATGTATCACTACCTGGTATGGCAACTGTACCATTCAAGATCAGAGACTATTGCAGGGAGTGGTGAACTCAGCCTGGATAATCACAAAGGCCAACCTTCCATCTATAGAATCCACCTACTGTCAAGTAAAGGCCGCCAGCATTCTCAAAGATCATCCTACCTGGCAAGGTTTTTCTGCAAACTCTACCATCAGGGAGAAGGTACAGAAGCCTGAACATCCACACCAGCTGGTTTTGAAACAGTTTCTACCCTATTGTTGTCAGGATAGTGAATGGACCCACAAACTCTTAACATTTGCCTGTGCCTGTGTTTTTGTTTTTGCCGCTATTTACCTATTATTTACTTATCTATGCTACTTAACTCTGTGATCTGCCAGTATTGCTCACAAGACAAAGCTTTTCACTGTGCCTCGATACACGTGACAATAAATTCAATTCAATTCAATTCAATAAAGCAGTCTAAATACCTTGTGATCATGGTATTTATTAATATTGTGAAAGCTAGGAAGAATAGTAGGATATTCAGCCTCTTAAATTTATTTTGCCATTCGATTCGCTTATTGATGATCTGTAATTCAATTCCATTTAACCATGTTTTGCTGTAAACCCCTCGATACATATACTGAACAAAAATAGATTGATCTCAGTCTTGAGTGTTCCAATTTTCCCAATATTCATAACCTTTTAAAGAAAACATTCTAATTTCTGTTCAACATCTGCATGGGGCAAAAAAAAGTACATTGATGTTTCAATGCTAAATAGCCTAGCTGTAATTTTTATTGTGTCCCCCACTTGCTTTTCAGAGCATAACTCTTCTTATTTCGTAGAAATGACTGGAGGCGCAAAGCCATGATCAAATGCTTAGTATTAAGAGGGATTCTGAGCATTGTACAGAATCTGGGTCAACAAAAATGAATCACTGATGAATTATAGATTATTACGTAAGCAAGTGTGCTGCCTCAGTCAGAGAAGTTTTATTTTGGATTGAGAAAACAAGACACATTTTCTGATGGTCAATCCTCTGCTAAGAAAATAGCCTGAGAGAGCTTTAAACTCTCTTCGAGTATGTCGTTTACATCCACTGAAGGGTATAATATGTCATAAGAAATATGACAGCTCTTACACCACAACATCCATCCCTATTATACTAAACCATATGGTCAGCCTCAATTGTATTCTGTAATCCTTTATGACATGAGACCCATAAAGTGAGAGCATTTACACATTTAAACCAAATTCCAGCCATGCATCCAGTGAAGTTATGTCAATGGAGCAGAAGAAGAAAATATACCTCTGGTGAGTGTGAGATGACCATTCACAATGGCTAAGTGGTGAACACTGATTTATTTTTGGGAGGTAGGTTGAAACATTTTCTTTTTTTCCCGGAACTGCTGTCAAATTTTCTGACTGATTTAAAAAAAAACAAGTATTTTCGATCTCCTTTCTTCCTCAGCCACTTGAATCCCCTGCATTCGTTAGTGCTTTCTATCTTAAGATTTACCAAGAAGAATCAGAAGATGGAGCAACACCCAGCTGCTTATGTATCTTTCTGAAGTAAATTAGGCCATTTTTAAGGCTGTCTGAATTGCCAGCTGTATTAAAATGAATGCAGCCACACTGAAATGAATATTTTCTTTCCTCAGGGCAGATCAGGTTACATATGTGATGCCACCTTGCTGCGCGATGTGTAATAATAAAGCTCTTTCAGTTCAATTCAGTTTAATTCTGGATTGTTTAAATGATCATTCTTCAAAGATTAAAACCAGCAATGAGCCCTGATGGGATATGTGTATAAAGAGAGCGATTAAAACTAACCTGAGCTTCTTTCTACCATGCTTCTATGAATGGACGATTTCAGCAAAATGAAAAGTATCTTTCAGCAGGAAAATACTTCCCCATCATTGAATCATAGGATCACACAGTCTGGGAGAGGCCTTTTAGACCATCAAATCTGTACTGCCATGTATATTAGTCCCACCTTCTCACACTACGTTCATATTTTGTTCTCTCGTGGGGACCTGAATCCAAATTATCTGCACTCCAAGTTATCACTGCATGTGGGCTGTACATGCATTATAGAGCAGGGACCGCATCATTCATAGCTCCATCACAAACTGCTTTTGCCCATGGAGCTACCAAACTCCGATATGAACTACTTTGATATCCTGTTTTGTGACTTCAACAGAAGTTTCCCTTCCAAAGCTACACTGTTTAAATATTTAGAAATCAGTACCATGGAACATAATGGTTGCCTTGAGCTACTATGTTCAGTGATTTCCATTACATTAGTACCTTTTGCTTCCAATAAGAAGGCAGTGTGGCACCAGCGAGTTCACAGCAGATAAACTAAAATTCCATACACATAAGTAATGTGAAAAAAGACACATAGCTTTACAAAGGTTAAAGGTTACAACTAATGCTGGTAATTAAACACTACGATTTATTTAGCTGTTTACTTGCAAGGTATATGAACAGTGTCTTCAATTTATGCACTTATTTTGTGCTGCTGCAATATGTCCCAGAGTAAAGACGCGTGCTGTCTGCTCCTAATTAAAGACTTCACACTATAAGTCAGCTTTTAATTAAAACTTGAGTTGAGTGTGAGATGTGTTTAAAAAATGGAGCTTGCTTTTTCAAGTTTTGTAAATCTCTGGATGCTGGTTGTGAGATTTCAGATTTAAGCAGCTTTTCTGAAAAAAGGATTGAATGAATAAAAAAGAATGTGCAATGGCAAAGGAGCTACTTAAACAACTCATTAAATTGACTACTCATCCAACTCTGGTCAGTCAGTGGTTCAAGAATTGACTAATTGCTCTTCTGTTATATTTATACAGCATTGATTTATAAGTAGAGCACTTAGCTGTTGACCGAACTACTACACCGCAATTGTTAATGTGCCTCATTCCTTTTCTGCAGTTTCTGAATTTACCTTCAGCATTCCCGTATCTCTAGGGTTTCCTGTATTTTGTGGGGAAACGTTTCCTAATTGGTCTGAGGAAAGTAAACACTAACACCGATAAATCAACTCAATGTTTACTTCTCTATGTTTTGGGTTTATTTCCAAAATGAACATATCATGCTTCCCAAACATGAAATGCTGGAGCAGTTGTAAATTGATTATAATCTCTTTGCAAGGATTTTCACCAATGGGTTTTGTTATAGTTTGAACTTGAAAGCTTTATTCAATGACCTGATGACAGTTCCTGAAATCAGACAATTCACCAACAATCTGAAATCATTATCCTTCAGTCAAAGATAAAAGCGAACATTAATGCATATAAAAGGTGCACTTTTCTAAGAAAAGATTGTTAAAAAATTTTTGTTTGGGTGTAATGGCGGATAGGAGAACAAAGATTAAATAATGGATTTTCACAGAATCAGACTAACTCCAGAAATAATAAAATATGCAGATAGGACATGGATTTGGAAGCTCTGCTTTCATTTCAGAAAGATCCAACTCTTGCTGGCAAGCTATGGTGTCGAGTGAATCACTAAAGGGAGGAACCTAAAGTCAGAAGTATCATTTGCAATCAGCATTAAATTCAAATAAGTCCCATTGTTTTGGTTCGAAGAGCCTGATCCTGCAGTGTGGGAGTCAAATAATTATGCAGTGATGAGCAGATAAGTTATTTTTACATCCCAAATCCTTTAAGCATAAAAATAAATGGGCTGGACTTATCAGTTTTCAAAACAATTCATCTGCTAGACTATTTTGAATAACAGTGTCAGTTGGGAAAAAATGACCTTCTATGGCAGCAGTTTTAATAGCAATTCATTGGCATTTCCCAAAGGCTGTTATTATAATTGAAATCATAATGAATGTTTGGCTGAGTTCTAAATGCTGAATAAGTAATTGCGTTAGAATAATTCACATATTGATTGACAGTTTAAAGAGGCAATTAAAGCATTTGATGTAGTAACTAAGCAGGACATTCTATTTTGTAATAGATTGAGCACTTGAGATTTAAGATCTTTGAATGAGTTTCATAAATGAGAATTTACTTTTCAGAATTGCGTATATGAGTTGCTTTGGAGAAGGCATAGAGGATATGTAGAGATATAAACTCCAGTGGCATGGGTGTATGAAATGACATGGATAGACTGAAGAGGACATGAGAGTATATTGAGGCATATGAAGTGGGTGAGGGTCCTGACTGGGCATGGATGGTGTATGAAGAGTGAATAGGGCAGTGAGAAAGCATAAAGGATGAAGGTCATTGAGTTTAATAGCTCATAAAGTGACTGGATCGAAGTCCCAGGAATCTAGGGTGGGCCTTGATATTCGCCAACCCAACATGACCACTTACAATCTGCTTCCAGGATTGGATGACCTGACACTAACCCTTTCCAAAGCTTACATTATGTCAATGGGTCCCTTTAAACTGAGGGGAATGCTGGGACTGCTGAGTCTGGAGATTTTCCAGCTGCCTCAACAGCAAAAATCCAAATCTAAGTGGAACACACTTAATGGCTGAGCCCTGACAGACATTTGAGGTAGAAACTTTCAGATTCGCCACCATTTGGCTGAAGGAGTCCCTCTTTACTTCAGTCCCAAATGACTTGCCCCTTACGCTGAGACTGTGTCTCTGGATTCTAGATTCCTTGGCCAAGAGAAGGTCTTTCAGCATCTACTTTGTTAAGCCCCTTCAAACTTTTGTAAGCTTCATTGCCGCTGCCAGGACTGGTCTCCTCAAATTCTCTTCATCAGCCAATGCCGCTAACTCTGGAATCAGTCTGTTGAACCTTCATTGCACCGCTTGCACAGAAAATATATTCTTTCTTAAGTGAGGAGACCTAAACTCTACATAAAACTCTAGGTGTGGTCTTAACAAGACTCTACACAATTACTGCAAGACATATTTATTCATATCTTCAAATCTTATTGCAATAAAGGATAACATGCTATTTGCCTTCCTAATTCTTCCAATTCTATGTGTTAGTCATAATGTCATACAGCACAGAAACAGACCTTTTAGTGAAACTCATCCATGCCAACCAGATATCCCAATTTAATCTCATCCCATTTGCCAGCATTTGGCCCATATCCCTCTAAACCATTCCTATGCATGTACCCATCCAGATCCCCTTTAAATGTTGTAATTGTGTCTGTCTCCAGGACTTCCTCTGGCAGCTCATTCCATACTTTGAATTAGAGTGTTGCTGGAAAAGCACAGCAGGTCAGGCAGCATCCAAGGAGTAGAAAAATTGACATTTTGGGCAAAAGCCCTTACACACACCACCCACCACGTGAAAACGTTACCCTTCAGGTCCTTTTTAAATAGTATCCCTTTCACCTTAAACCTGTGCCCTCTAGTTTTGGACTCCACACTTGAGGAAAAAAACCTTAGCTATTCACCTTATCCATGCCACTCACATTTTTATAAATCTCTATTAGGTCATCCCTCAGCCTCCGACACTCCCGGGGAAAAAGCCGCAGCCTAGTCAGCCTCTCTCTAGAGCTCAAACCCTCCAGTTCTGGCAACATCCTTGTCGATCTTTTCTGACCCTCTCAGTTTAACAAAAGCTTTCCTAATGAAAGGCCTTAGTGACTCATGAACAGAGGCACCCAAATCTCTCTGGATATTAATGCTTCCTGTTTCTCACCATCTAATAAATACTGTGAATCCTCTTACTGTTAAACTGGATTACTTCACACTTTTCCACATTGCATTTTACCAGTTACATCCTTGCCTCATTATTTGCTGTATAATTCATTTTAATGACTCTTATTCCCAACTAATTTTGGTTCACTTGCAATCTTGGAAATGTTACATTTGATCCCCACATCCTAATAATTGATTTTGAATGTGAATAGCTGTGGCTAAACACTGATCATTCAGGTACCATACAGTCACAGCCTGCCAACCTGAGAATGACCCATGTGTGGCTACTCCCTGTTTACTGTCCATTAATTAATTCTCACTCCTTGCCAATGTATCCTCTCAATGCTATGTGGTGTAATTTTATTCACAAACCTCTTATACGGGTCATCATTAAAAGCCTGAAAATCTAAAAAAAACCACACCCGCTAGCCCCCTTATATATTCTACAAGTTATATTCTCAAAAAAACTCTTCACAAGTTTGTCAAACATAATTTCACTTTCATAAATCTGTGTTGATTCTGTCCAATCTTACCATGCAAATGATAATGTAAATTATCTTGAAACTTAGATGGACTTCTGTGCAGTTTCTATTGTCATATCATGTGCAGGTGAAAACTTAAAATAACGTCTCTTTTTATTCTACAGAGTGACCCTTACAAATTACATTGTAAACAATGCACACACTTGTTGCATTTATCTGAGCTCATACCTGCATTAAAATAGGAAAATAAATTATCATAAACATACCTAAGCTTGTAATTTCACAATATGACCATCAAGTCTCAACATTGAAACTGCAGCTTCAGAGCACTTTTCCCTCAAACTGAATAATGTGATGCTGTTCAGATTTTATAGCAAAATAGCCAAGTTTAAAAAAAGCAATGTTGATCAGGTGCCAAAAGGCATCTCCATTTATTTTTTATACTTAAGGCTTCATGCTGATCTTATGTTGTACAAATTAGTTTCTTTCCATTTTATTTGCTTCACCTATTGATGGTCTTTGTTTAAACAAACATATCTTGCACCATTGGGAATGGCTTAGAATTGAGACACTGCTAGGTTCAGAACATTGCTGTGGAGGTGTCGATACTGTAGTCTTTGGTCTATAGACACATTAGTTCATAGTGATTTATTTTCCTGTCCTCTCGAGAATAGTTGGAGCACTCAAATGTCACTGTACAAGTACAGCCCAGCTTAGCCATGCTGCTGTTCTTCTCCCAAGTGTTTGCCTCTAAAAAATGCAGACTCTCGATTGAAGCAAGGCAAACAGTCTATTTACCCAGCAATGCAAGCAAACTATTTGTAGAGTCTATTTAAAAAGAGTTTCTGCAACAGAAGTTAAAGCAGTTTCCCGATAAAAGCATATTGTTTTTTTTCTCTCTCTAGCATAATGTAGTGAGCAGAGGATGGCTGCATATGTATATAAAATCAATTCCAGTCATTTACAGTGCTTTAAGCAACTCTAGAAGCACTCAGCGTGCTAACCAGAAAGACAAACAGATATAACACCTCCACATCCAAATGAAGAACAGGCAGAGGAATAACAATGCTTTATTTGCCAGAAGTAAATCAGTAGGGTCTGCCTTGCTTCTGATAAGTGTTATACTCCTTTGTGACCTGTTTAATGTTAATTAATTCGGAACCATTGCCCAGAATTTTTGAGTGAATCATTTTTTTCTCTACAGATTTTAGTCTTTGCCAGTTGTCAGTCTATTCACACTTTGCAAATATATGTTTTAAAAGATTTTTACCAAAACTAAATGAGTGAAGTTGATTTGTGTTCGGGCAGCTCCATTAAACAAATGTTGTTACATCACCTTCTTTCAGGGTAACTACAGTTAGTAACTCAGTTTAGTGGTCATGCTCTGGATTTCCTGGTTGGCAAATGAATAGTACTTGGTAATTACTCTGCTTACATCTATTCAACAGACTTTTCATTAGTATTCTCACCATTTTAAAGAAGGGTCATTGGAACTGAAATGTTATCTCTGATTTCTCCCCACAGTTGTAGAGTCATAGAGATGTACACCATGGAAACAGACCCTTCAGTCCAACCCATCCATGCCGACCAGATATCCCAACCCAATCTAGTCCCACCTGCCAGCACCCGGCCCATATCCCTCCAAACCCTTCCTATTCATATATCCATCCAAATGCCTCTTAAATGTTGCAATTGTACCAGCCTCCACCACATCCTCTGGCAGCTCCTTCCATACTCGTATCACGCTCTGCGTGAAAAAGTTGCCCTTTAGGTCTCTTTTATATCTTTCCCCTCTCACCCTAAACCTATGCCCTCTAGTTCTGGACTCCCCGACCCCAGGGAAAAGACTTTGCCTATTCACCCTATCCATGCCCCTCATAATTTTGTAAACCTCTATAAGGTCACCCCTCAGCACCCGACATTCCAGGGATAACAGCCCCAGCCTCTTCAGCCTCTCCCTATAGCTCAAATCCTCCAACCCTGGCAACATCCTTGTAAATCTTTTCTGAACCCTTTCGAGTTTCACAACATCTTTCCGATAGGAAGGAGACCAGAATTGCACACAATATTCCAACAGCGGCCTAACCAATGTTCTGTACAGCCGCAAAATGACCTCTCAACACCTGTACTCAATACTCTGACTAATAAAAGAAAACATACCAAACTCTGCCAGAACTGCTGAGATTTTTCCAGCAATTTCTGTCTTTGTTTCTGTTTTCCAACATCCACACTTCTTTCATTTTTTGTCTAATCCAAGTAATTTGTTAGTCAATTTAATTGTTCATGAAACAAAATAAATAAAGGAATAAGATGGAATTAAGAAAGTTAATCAATTGTTAACAAAGCTTTTTAATTTCCACTAATAATTAAATTGTGAAGGAATGAGACCTCACATTGGGAAAAGTACACTTTCAATGTCAGAAATGTTGTTTGCAAGTAATTAGGACTTATTATCTGTTCGTTTTTTTAGTTGGTTGGTGTTGCAGCTTCATACTACTCATTTTTCTAAAATCAAATTTCTTGTTAAGGGGTCAGTGAAACCAATCTTATGGGGGAGCAAGACAAATTGGATAGTAATTTCCTGATTTCAACATTTAACTGCACATGTACATATACCTGAAGCTGCTTGTCAGCACAAACTCCTGAATACTGAGAGACTCACCATTATTCTTACTGCAAAATCTAGGCCACAATTTCATTGTGTTAAAACCAAAGTACTACATCTGACCATTCAATAGGGTATATTTCCATAATGTGTTGTTACGTTTGTGAGATTTCCCAAAGCATTTCACAAAGTGAAATGCAGTGCTATGCAGGGGCTGCAATAATGACAACTTGCATTCATATAGCACCTCAAATGAACTAAAGCATCCCAGACTGCTTTATCAGAATTTTATCAACATTGAACCACATACTAATTAAATATTTGGATGAGTGACCATGTGTTTGTTAAAGTAATAGTTTTAAGAAGCAAATTAAAAAAATGTCAATGAAAATAAGATGGAAAGTTTTAGGGAGGATAATCCAGAAGTTAGATCCTAAACTGGTGAAAGCATATTTTCCAATGGTAGAGTGTTAAAAATCAGAGATGCTCAAGAGGTAAGAATTGGAGAAGCAGAGAAATTATTGCAATGTCAGTAGATGAGGAAGTCATTTTAGCAAGGATGTATAAAGTGAAACAAATCGACTATTTAATATATATCTTTTTTGAGGGTTGTTGGTCTGAATATCTTCTAGCTCTTCCATTTGTGCGAGGTAATATTTCCTATCCACAGGATTCATCAGAGCAAATGGCTAGCACCTTTTCAGAACTTGACTGACGTTTTGGTCCAGATAATATGTTCAAGTGGGTGTGGAATTTAAAAATTTATATGACGGAGAGGTGACAATGTGATGAATCAAAGTGAGCTGATTTGTTATCTCGATTAGGTTGCAAGTATTTAAGGTGAAGAGAGGGAAACTTCAAAGGAGATGTGAGGGGCAAGTTTTTTACACAGGGAGTGATAGGAGTCTGGAATCCGCTGCTAAAGATGGTGGTGGAGGCAGATACAATAGGGGCATTTAAGAAACTTTTAGATAACCACTGAATATGCAAGGAATGCAGGGAGAGGGAATAAGGACGGGCAGAAGGGATTAGTTTAATTTGTTGTCATGTTCATCCGAAGGGCCTGTGCCTGTGCTGTCATGTTGTGTGTTCTATTACCGGTGAGTTAATTTACATGGGGAAAAAAAACATTATTTTTCTATTTTCTTGAGTTTGCAGTATTTGATCTAACACATTATACACTGCAGCACAATGAAACCAATGATTTTAGGAAGGGAAGGAAACAAATTGACAGGGGCAGAAGAAAGTTAGAAGGAAAAGGTCTTTCACAGCAAACTTATCACAATTACAGGGTGCCAGAATACCGTGCACAACTTCCACATGTATCCATGCAAATTAATTTTCTTCACTTTATAGAACTCCTCAAGACAGCCAAACATGGCTGATACGTCAATTTGTGAATTGGAGCCCATCAGTGTTACTCTTCAATGGCCGGAAAGGGTAGCTGCAGAGAATTAAATTGCCAGTCTTCTTATCACCCACTGCAAAAAGATTTGAAAGTGCAATGTGTCCACTCTAGGTGTTGAGATAAGGATCAATCTGAGCTGTTCTATTTGCAGTGCTTCCCACAGCAAGAGGAGAGTTGCTTAGCTCCTCCGGCAATCAACAAGCTAGTGCTGATGGACAGATGCCGCCAGGGGATGTCAGGCAGTGTTATGACATATGCATTGCCTGGCAAATTGATAAATCTGAAAACCTGTCAGGTTTGAAATCCAGAATTTAGACTGAGCCATATGTGCCAGTCCATTAAATTCTTCGATAAAAAAATATATTCTCCACTTCATTTCAAAGCAAAATTAGAAAATAGCTCAGTAGAGCTATTTCATCAAACTCTGCCTCTGTGGGAAACATGAAACTGCCATTCGATTTTGTGTTGACAAACGTCAAAGTAGTGTTTTACACAAGCGCAGAACCTGATAATTTTGAAATTCTTATCTTTGTTTTCGACTTCCTCCATATATTCACCCCTTCCTATCTCAGTAATCTCTTCCAGTCCCACAACTCCTCGAGTTATCTCCCTTCAGAAATTCTGACCTCTTGTGCATCCTTAATGTTAATTGATCCACCAATAGAGGGTATGCCTTCAGATCCAAGATGAAAGCTTTTAAATTCCATTTCAAAACTTATCTGCAACTCTCCCTCTCCCTTATTTAAAGAAGCTCATTAAAAGCTTGCCTCTTTGACCAGGCCTTTGATCATCTGTCATAATGTTCACCTTTAGATTTTTTTTCACCAACCTGTTCAGAGATGTTATTTCACATCTCTGGAGTGGGTGAGATTTGAACATGGGTCTCTTGGCTCAGAGGAAGGGACATTACCACTGTACCACAAAATGTTCTCCAATGTAACATTGGATCATCTGTCAGCATCAGTGGAAAGAAAAAATGTTAACATTTTGAGTCATATCAGACTCAAAGCATTAACTCAGTTTTTCTATCCACAGACACTCCAGACATGCTAACTTTCTCTGGCATGTCCAGCTTTCCTGTTGTAGGTCTCCAACATCCACAGTGCTTCTATTTTGTAAATTACCATGTTTTGCTTGATAACATTTTTCTGAAACACCTCGGTACATACTGGTACTTTGCTATTCAAATGCAAGCTACTGTCATTGTAGCATCAGAATTATGCACAACCTGCGATTTCAGAGCTTTACATCATGGAACCACAACCATGAATCCAACTTGACAATTTAACAAAGTCTTTGTATAAAAGACAGTGAGAATAAACCCAGCTAAAACTGGGTACCTGCAGCCACCATAATTAAAAAGTCATGTGTACGAAATGGCTGTGGTATTAGCTGAGGAAGCACAATTTAAAGATCATAGTGGCAGGGTTTTCAGTGGCTTCCTGCCACAGCAATTTCCTGGAAACCCCAATGGGATTAAATCCCAATCAGGAAGAAGGTTGACTGCCTTTGCGGGGTGTGAGCATCTGCAGAGCAATTCTGGCAGTGGGTCAGAGGCTGGCACCCCACTGGTCATCATCACCGCAGCTCTGAGTGCAATGATCCTGCAATTGGTTTAAGAAGGATGAGCATCATTGTAACCCCAGAACACAAGATCAGAAGGTTGGGATCACTCAAGGATAATCAAGGGGAGAGGGCGGGTATGACAAGGATGGATTCCCTGCCACTGTTGTGCCCATCTGTCGAACAAAAGATGCTGAATAAGGAGGAGGGATCCACTCTCCAACCAGCTCCAGGCATGTATTTGGATGAATACATGAATAGGAAAGGTTTGGAGGGATATGGGCCAGAAGCAGGCAGGTGGGACTAGTTTAGTTTGAGATTACGTTCGGCTAAACGATCTGTTTCCATGCTGTATGACTCTGTGACTCTTTACTTGCCTGCCGAATTGAATCTCAGCATTGACAGAACTAAGTGCCCCTTATGTGGGCATTTATGGTCCTCAACTGGCCTCCTGTCAGGAAGATCAGCCTTGAATTTTCCCAAGCCAGGCAGAACTTGGGAGAAGTCAGGATGGTGACTCCACCCTGAGCCTTGCCACCCCAGGATACAGACACCACCCTCACTCGCTAGCTGCTCGCTATACCATGTCTTCTTATGATCCCAGCAAATGGTAATAACTGGAGAAGTCAGATTCGAGGGTGAAGGGAGGCATCCTTCAGCCACATTCCTGAAGAAAGACTCATGCCCGAAACGTCGATTCTCCTGCTCCTTGGATGCTGCCTGACCTGCTGCACTTTTCCAGCAACACATTTTCAGTTTCGAGGGTGAAACCTGGCTTGATAGATCACCAGTTTTACTTTTGATTTATTGTCATCAATGAACATACTTACAAGAGGTTGCCAAAGTAATTTTAACAAAAGAACATAAAATCTATTACACAAAAGAACATAAAAATTATATTCTAAGAGATAAGAACTATTGGGTGGAATCTTCCCAGCCCCGATCAACGTGGGCTTTAGTGAGTCAGATTGGAAAATACGGCAAGATCAGAAGAAATGTGATTCTGAATGGAAAGAACTCAAAGCCTGATTCTGCAAGCAAATTTTGATTGGCAAGATGAGAATCTTGCTTGTGAGTGGTGAGAGACTTTTTTTTGTGAATTTACATACCATTAGTACCTAATACTGCCACATTGATATGTACTATCCACTGTGGAGTCTCAGGTAGATACAATAGTGAAGAAGGTATTTGGTATGCTTTCCTTTATTGGTCAGAGCATGTGAGTACAGGAGTTCGGAAGTCATGTTGCAGTTGCACAAGACCTTGGTTCGGACACTTTTCGAATACTGTATGCAATTCTGGTCTCCCTCCTATTGGAAGGATGTTATGAAACTTGAAATGGTTCAGAAAAGATTTACAAGAATGTTGCCAGGGTTGGAGGAATTGAGCTATAGGGAGAGTCTGGACAGGCTGTGGCTATTCTCCCTGGAGTGTCGGAGGCTGAGGGGTGACATTATAGAGGTTTATAAAATCATGAAGGGCATGGATAGGGTCAATAGACAGGGTATTTTCCTTGGGGTGGGGGTGTCTAGAATTAGAGGGCATGGGTTTAGATTTAAAATGGATCTAAGGGGCAACTTTTTCATGGAGAGGGTGGTACGTGTATGGAAGGAGCTGCCAGAGGAAGTAGTGGAGACTGGTACAATTACAACATTTAAGTGGTGTCTGGATGGGTATATGAATAGGAGGGGTTTAGGGGGATATGGGCCAAATGCTGGCAAATGGGATTGAATTCATTTAGAATATCTGGTCAGCATGGACTGAAGGGTCTTTTTCCATGCTATATATCTCTATGACTCAATGGCTCTACGCTGGACAAAACTGGGCAGCTACAGTTCTCAGGGCATTTATCAATGACAGCAAACATCTCAGAGCATGGTACATGGTCAACAGTTGCTTAAAACGTCCCGCCAGAACTGCCACCACCATCCTCATTCACAGATGTTGGCATCAGATACGTATCAGCCCCACTGTGCCATCACAGCACATCTTCAACCCACTTTTTTTGCCATGTGGACAGACCAGCAGTTCAGCCTCTTCCCTGACGCAGACAACAAGATCAGAGTCTGTCCCTCATGGGAGAGAGAGAGAGAGATTGAGAGACCATATCAAGAGAATTAGGCATTGCAATGCCTGGAACATGACGGGTGAAGGGGGAAGGGGGAAGCCTCTGGCAGTGCTGGCAGCGATGCCAGGATGAGCCGGGAGGGCTCCACCCCAGCCTGGGGTCTCCCGGCGAGCTAGAAGTAGGTCCCACTGATTCTTCCAGCATGGACCCCAGGCTGAGCTGAGGCTTCAGGTCCACAGCTAGGCCCGGGGACATAGAAGAGTGGAAACATCAGTGAAGGGGACAGGTGGCGAAACAGTGGCAGCATCTGGAGGAGGATTGGATGGAGAACAGAAGGTATGGAACCCCCGGCATCCCCAGGCCCATGGCTCCAACTTGGACCTGGAGGTCGTGGGAGTGGTGGCAGCAGACACCCATAATCGAGACCCTAGAGCCCGTTACAGAGACCCCGAGTGATGTCAAGCAGCGACTGGAGGAACTGCAGAGGAAGAATGAAAAGAGAGAAAGTTGAATTCTATTGCAGCAAATGGTCGAAGCCATTTCACAATTCCAATCTGTGTAATTTGCTTCACACATTTCTCCTGGTTCTGTGTCGAGCACCTCCTCAAATCCATTTTTTATGATTAATGGATCCCTGTTAAATTCAAGGACGTTTTTTATAAATATTTTTATTGAGAAGATTTTGAATTTTTTACAAAAAAATAAAGTTACTACAAAATAATAGAACAATTTTGCAATATAACAACAATAACATTAAACAAACTATTACGCCACTCCACAAATAATTAAGGAAAAAAAAACTCTCCACAAACTACAATTCAATAAGTAACTAAATTAAAACAAGAAGAAGCTAAATTAAACCGAGTTTACCCAAGGCAGATTAAATTAAATTACGTTAAGTTACAAAACTCAGCGCAATGCCACCAAAGCTCCCCATCCTTGGGAGCATCAATTGGCATGCCCGTATTTGTTCAGAATTCCTCCTCCGAGGGGGTCCCGGGCCACCAGACACAGCTCCAGTGGCAATACAAAGGCCCTATCCAATATGGCTTATATGTCCGCATCTATATGGTTCAAAAAGAACCACCACGTCCATTAAAAAAAGTTCTGTTTTCTGGTGCACCATACTTGTAAGGAAGTCCCAGGGGAATGTGCACCATAACTAACCTATGCAACCCCGAGGGTCATAGAGTCATAGAGATGTACAGCATGGAAACAGACCCTTCGGTCCAACCCGTCCATGCCGACCAGATATCCCAACCCAATCTAGTCCCACCGGCCAGCACCTGGCCCATATCCCTCCAAACCCTTCCTATTCATGCACCCATCCAAATGCCTCTTAAATGTTGCAATTGTACCAGCCTCCACCACATCCTCTGGCAGTTCATTCCATACACATACCACCCTCTGCGTGAAAAAGTTGCCCCTTAGGTCTCTTTTATATCTTTCCCTTCTCACCCTAAACCTATGCCCTCTGGTTCTGGACTCCCCGACCCCAGGGAAAAGACTTTGCCTACTGACCCTATCCATGCCCCTCATAATTTTGTAAACCTCTATAAGGTCACCCCTCAGCCTCCGAATCTCCAGGGAAAACAGCCCCAGCCTCTTCAGCCTTTCCCCACAGCTCAAATTCTCCAACCCTGGCAACATCCTTGTAAATCTTTTCTGAACCCTTTCAAGTTTCACAACATCTTTTCGATAGGAAGGAGACCAGAATTGCACGAAATATTCCAACAGTGGCCTAACCAATGTCCTGTACAGCCGCAACATGACCACCCAACTCCTGTACTCAATACTCTGACCAATAAAGGAAAGCATACCAAACGCCTTCTTCACTATCCTATCTACCTGCGACTCCACTTTCAAGGAGCTATGAACCTGCACTCCAAGGTCTCTGTTCAGCAACACTCCCTAGGACCTTACCATTAAGTGTATAAGTCCTGCTAAGATTTGCTTTCCCAAAATGCAGCACCTCGCATTTATCTGAATTAAACTCCATCTGCCACGTCTCAACCCATTGGCCCATCTGGTCCAGATCCTGTTGTAATCTTAGGTAACCCTCTTCGCTGTTCACTACACCTCCAATTTTGGTGTCATCTGCAAACTTACTAAATGTACCTCGTATGCTCGCATCCAAATCATTTATGTAAATGACAAAAAGTAGAGGGCCCAGCATCGATCCTTGTGGCACTCCACTGGTCACAGGCCTCCAGTCTGAAAAACAACTCTCCACCACCACCCTCTGTCTTCTCCCTTTGAGCCAATTCTGTATCCAAAATGGCTAGTTCTCCCTGTATTCCATGAGATCTAAGCTTGCTAACTAGTCTCCCTTGGGCAACCTTGCCGAACACCTTACTGAAGTCCGTATAGATCACATCTACTGCTCTGCCCTCATCAATCCTCTTTGTTACTTCTTCAAAAAACTCAATCAAGTTTGTGAGACATGATTTCCCATGCACAAAGCCAGCCCTGGGGGTATTTTTTGACACCCAGCTTATCAGAATGTTCTTTCTCACACAAAATGAAAGAATACTAAACAATTTCTTCCCTTGTGTGTCCAAAGAGGGGAGATTCGCTAAAACCAGGAGGAGGGACATCGGATCTTGACCTCAGATCCCAAGACCACTTCCAAAACACTCGCTATAGTGTGCCAATACGTACAAAGCTTGTGGCATGACCACAAACAATGAGTAAGAGTACCAACATCTATTTTACATTTAGGGCACATTGGGGACGTTCCCGTCTTTAATTTTGCAAGCCGCTCCAGTGCCAAATAAACTCTGTGGAATTCCTTCAATTGCAGAGCCTGCATCCTATTGCAAATTGAAACCTTTCTTCCGTTCTCCCAAATATTCTCCCACTCTTCTGGTGAGATCTCCACCTCGGTTCTTGAGCCCAGATTCCACACAGTCGTTCGATATCCTTTGAGACACTACCTCCAAATAAATGGCAGAGGGTGCTGACCGAGAGAGTACCCATGGACCAAAGCACTCTCTTCTCCCTATCTGACTTACAGGGACTAACCATTTCTGTAGTCTTTTTCTTTATAAAGTCCCTAACCTGAAAGTAATTAATGAGGGACTAGGCTCTGCTCCACAGGTAAGTCCCTGGGAGCTTTCGCGGAGGTTGATGTTGCGGCCGAGGGCAAACTGGTACTGCAGGGGAGTGCCCTGCTTGTTGTGATCCCTGTGGTCCTTTCCCCTTAGTCCTTTTTTTTACCCTTCCTTTGAAACAAAACATTGAAGCTAAAAAATAACAGGTCTTGCAGTCTAGAACATGGGAATTGCACCACAATGGGGAGAGAGGGAGGGTGAATGCACCATTTTGTCTGGGTTTTTGGGCAGAGCCCAGCAAGGCAGACCTACTGGATCACTGCCATCTTGGATCTCTAAATTCAAGGATTTTTATTCCCGCAAAAAGCGGGACGAACTTTCCAAATAATAATGCATTATGAAACATCATATCAGCATGCAGAAATAAAACAGTTGAAGCAGCGTGATCTTCCTATGGCACACACATTTATGGGAACTTAGACCTTGTTCAGAATTGAGAATAATTCCTGTCTCTGAGTCAGAAATTGCAGGATACAAGCCTATTCCAGATATTCTTGGCAGATGGGAACCAGAGTTCTAATTCTCCTTCTGGATTGATATCATCAGGTGGTTGTGAATATTCCATCACATGGTTTGTAGAAACACAGGGGAAATCAATATTAATTATTCTGGGCTAAAGATGGCCCTTGAACACAAAAATGTGTCACAAAGTTTGTCTGAAATAAACTCTTTTTCATGACATGAAGTGAACCTAACATATCATTTTTATTTGAGATAATAGATTCTAATCACAGCATAATGATAGAACACCAAAGGAACTTAAAATGACAGCCCAGTGAAGGATCCTGCCAGATTGTTTGTTTATCAACATATCTTGGCACTACTACTTCCTGCTGTTCTTCAAGACCAAACAGTGAAGATCTGAAAAGAACAACACCATGTCTGTTGAGCCTTCCGATATATGATTAACTGCTTGTTCTTAATTTTCAACATTGTTTGATCCCTTTTTATTGAATTAAATTTTTACATTCTGCTTCTCTGTATACTCAGGATTGTCAGCCAATCTCTGTGGGCTGCGCCATTGTGTAAATATACCCAGAACATGGAACCAATTCACTGAGTTTACATCGATGGCCTTAGTTTGGTAGCAGGTTTCCTGACCCATGTGATCATGGAGATTTTGTGAATGATCCTTCCATTAAGGTTACACATGAGCAGGCATTTGGAAGAGAAACAACATTGTTGGTAGCTTTTGGTGAAATAATAGAGCCTTCAGACAGAACATATCAGACTGATTCATTCCTAATGCAAAACGTAGTGATCCAAGCAAGGAGAGTGATGTTGTGAGTAGTGCTAACAGTTTACCTAATTAAAATTGGAACGAGACAGAGAAGATTGGCATGCCCCCTGCGCAAAGATGACGCACAAATTCATGAAGCATTCTATATAGGGTCCTTGTGGCTCTGTGGTAGTGACCCTCCCTTCAGACCAGAAGATCTGGATTTAAGTCTTTCCTGTGATAGAAATGTCTCATGTCTGAACAAATTGATTCAAAATATTGACGTAACTGTTCGACATAAGAACAACTGTTACCCTTCCCCCACCAGGGACTTTAGAAAACAGAACTCTGGATGTAATGCTAACATAGGACATGAGGTTTATTCATGTTGCTGTCGGCCCTAAGATCCATAGCAGCTTATTTCCAGCAATAATATATTGCCAATTTGCTTTGAATAAAGTGCACGTTTTGAATTATTTTTCCATTTTCATTCACTTTGCCAGATTATTAAGTTTAATAGTACTCTTTGATCTTCTGTCATTGTGCTGTGATTAAGATTTAACATTTTAAATAAGAATGGTAGGGAGGGTTTTGGTTCATTTAATGAAAAATTATCTTAGTGTCTTTTCAAGACAGCTCTCGTGACTCATACTCGGTCAAGGACTTGGTCAAGCTTTGAAAGGAAAAGGGCAAACTGAAAAGCTGCTGATGAAAGGCAGATCCTCTTCATCCTGTACAAAGATATAACTAAAGAATGTCTCAAGATTAATGGTGAGCTGCTTATGGTTTGAATTCTTAGGTTCTTGATCCTGGGGATTAAGTTCTGCAGTCAGCATTCGTATTAATTTCTTCTGTATGTTATCTTTATGGAGGTGTTAATCTCTTTATTATAAACATATTAACGTCTCCTGTTACATTGGATTCACAAGGTTTAATGTTTTATAGAATTATCTTTACAGAAGATATACATTGTTAGTGCATTTACTAAACAAAGTCATCCCTTTTACCGTGGACTGTGATTCACATGAACACGTTTCCCCATTGCAAGCCTTCGAGATCGTGTTTTCTTCCCTTGTCTGACAAACACCTCTATATTTTTAAGTGTAAGAACTATGCAGTTTTTATTTAGTCATTTGAGTAGAAGTGAAAATTTTATGAAATTCAGGATCAAAAAAATGCAGTCACAGAAAGAAATTGAGAAGTGTAACATCAGGTTCTGTACACACACCAGGTGTTCATTTCTTTCCTTCCCTCCCCTAATTTTAAATGGTTTTCTTGGTAAACTGAACCATCCGTACACCCCTCTCAAATTTTAACATCCTCCAATTCTGGACTTCTGTTCATTCATGATTCCTGTGATCCAGCCTGGGTGAACAAAGCCTTCAGCTACCCATATCCTACATTCTGAATTATCTCCCAAAAATTCTCTACCTCCTCTTCTTCTTTAAGTATCGCCTTTAAACCTAGCTGTTTGATCAAGCTTTTGGTCATTTCTTACATCTCTCTTTTTTTAATGACTCATTGTCAAATTCTGTTTGAAAATGCTCCAGTGATGTGCCTTGGGATTATTTATCATATTGTTGATGTCATATATGTGCTAATTGTTGTTTATAAAATCACAAATGAAACATAAGCTACATAACCGTAGAATGTTATTGTTTCTCTGCTGGAAGGTGTTGTGGTAAATATGGTCCGGTTTCATGATTGTGAGCTACCTGCTTTGCCCTATCTCCGACTTAATCAATATCAGAAGCAACTGGCAATTTTGTTTTGAATAATTGGGTTTTGGCCATTTCTGGCAATGCTGGCATGTATTGCACAACCCATGTGCCCTTGAGAAAGTGGTGCTGAGTTCTGTACAGCTCAAACATAACTGCCATGGGGGATGCCATGATGGCTCAGTGGTTAGCACTGCTGCCTCACAGTATCCACAGTGCCAGAGACCTAGGGTCGATTCCAGCCTGGGTGACTGTTTACACATTCTCCCGGTGTCTGTGCGAGTTTCCTCCCACAATCCAAAGATGTGCAGGTTAGGTGAATGAGCCATGCTCATTAGTTGGGGGGAATGGGTCTGGGTGGGTTACTCTTTGAAGGGTCGGTGTGGACTTGCTGGGCCAAAGGGCCTGTTTCTTCACTGTAGGTAATCTAATCTAAACCTCCCTGTCTTTATAATCTATGCCACCCTGATAATGGCAAGTGTCCAGTATGTCATCTTAACTACTCTATTAACCTGTCCTGCCACCTTCAAGGTCCTGGGAAAAATGTTGGTGATAATACATAAAAGATGAAAATTTAAGTCCAGAGAAGTTGCAAAAGACATGACAAAATCAGTGCAAGCACAAGGTTTTTGAAAAACAGGGGTGGTGGTGATGATTTAAAATTGTTGAATTTAAACATCTGTGAATCCAAATGCAATAAAGTACACAGATGAATGAAAAGTTGCTGTTCTTAAAGCATACAATCAGCTTCATTGGAACCGTTTCGAAGGCTGAAGTCAGAGGAAGAATAAGGTGGTGAACTAAAATTCCAATATTAAGCAACACTGCTTCAAAACTAAGGGTGGAATCTTCCCAGCCCCCATATAATGTGGACACTGACAAATCATCTGGGAAAATAGGATGAAATCAAAAAATTGAGATTCCACAAAACGTTTTGACGGTGAGATGAAAATCTCAGTGATGAGCAATGAGAGACCTGTTTGCACAGATTACTATCTCATTAGTTCCTAATATCAGCTCATTCAGATGCATTTTCCCATACTCCAACACACCAAATTGAAACTAGATAGTCAGGACCCAATAATTCCAGCTGTCTGCTTGCTCCACATAGTAAAAACAAGGACTGTAGATGCTGGAAACCAGAGTCTAGATTAGAGTGGTGCTGGAAAAGCACAGCAGGTCCTGCTCCTCGGATGCTGCCTGGCCTGCTGTGCTTTTCCAGCACCACTGTAATCTAGACTCTGCTTGCTCCATATGTCTTCCATCTTGGACAGGAATCACCAAAATATTATGGCATGATCCAGGGGCAGCGACTATCCAAACCCCTTTCCTCGGAAGTTGGCAACAGACACACATCAGTCTCACCGTATCACCATAGCACATCTCCAACCTACTTACAATACTGTTCTATACTTCAGTGCTGCACGTTGAAGCATTATAATGCTATTACCAGACACACTGTTTATAATCACAGGGACCCAACTCATGGATTAGACCAGAGCACTCCACATATTCTGTTTGTGTTCACTATTTGGAACCTTCTTGGATGCTCACTGCATATCTATACCTTTCCTTTCCTTGCCTTTTTATACTTTGCCTCCTTGGCTTAAAGGCTCACAGAACCACCTTGCCTTGCCTTTTAGTAAAGACACAAAGCCAGCAGGCTCATTCTGGTTGTCAGCTGAAATCAGTCAAGGGGGTGGACATGCTGCTGGACAGCACCAATGTCATACCATGATAAACACATAATATTACTTCACCTAATTGCACTCTTTTAAGTCTAAGCAGAGCAATCCTTGGTCAGGTTAGGGGAGACAGCCCAGTGAGGGGATCCTGAAATTGTAAGTCAAAGGCACTGTCCAATACAAGTCCAGGGGCTCAGATGTGGTCAGGCAGCTGCTCGGCCCAGAGTAAGGGGTCTATATCACAATAGTCCGGGAAGTGGGCTACAATCAGTCTCGCAGGTCTAGTGCAACCCGACCAGGGATTCACAGAGTCTGTTGAGGAACTGTGCAGAGATCAGTTTGTGGTCCTGAGTGGTCAGCTCAATAAGGTGAGTTATAAGGCGCTAGTAATCCTACAGTACTCATAATCTCTTATTGTATTATGTCACATGGGTTTTGCTCATACATCTGAATAAGGTCTCCAGTGTAAGACATCTATTTAAACGCATTCAATGGTCCTTCTACTCAGAGTCCTCCAAGTAAAATTATGTAGAAACTATACTAAACTGTCATTTGTGTGTGGTGTGAATGCTGACTGCTCACTTGCCGAGGACCTGTTCCATTTCTAATCTTCCCCATACAAGCTTATTGGAACTGTAGCCAATAGATCCAGCCCCAGCAGGAATTATCACCACTGTGGTCGAGGTGCTGCTATTTTTCATTACACTGTAAATCTATTGCAGCCTGAAAAGGCATGCAGCCCATTTCTCTACCCAGGAGCAACTACAATTTTTTTTCTATTTTCTTTTTTTTCACTTCTGTTACTTTTGAATAAAAGTGAACAGTTTCAACCACATGCAGGCTTTCTAGTATGTGATGCTTGCACATTGAATGATCAGAAGATGTCATGGTACACTGAACATTGGTGGAACATTGGTAGAACCCTTTGACACAGTTCTAAGATGGAATGATGCTATGGATGGGTAATCTGTGTAGTTTGGTTTTTAAGTAACAAGGGAGTTACAAATATGCATTTGTATTTTCAATGATGTGTCAGATGTGTCAACTGTGTACCCTCAGGAACATTTTATTTTGTTTCCCTCCCACAGTCTAAACAATGAAGGGGAGCCACAGACTGGCAATGCTTGACTTGACGTACAACTGAGTTTTTAAAATGGTGCAAGCGCTGGCAATCCTGGGAGGTATAGATTTGGGCGGCACGGTGGCACAGTGGTTAGCACTGGTGCCTCACAGCGCCAGAGAACCGGGTTCAATTCCTGCCTCAGGCGTCTGTCTGTGTGGAGTTTGCACATTCTCCCTGTGTCTGTGTGGGTTTCCCCTAGGTGCTCCGGTTTCCTCCTACAGTCCAAAAAATGTGCGGTTAGGTGATTTGGCCACACTAAATTGCCCGTAGTGTTAGGTGAAGGGGTAAATGTAGGGCAATGGGTCTGTGTGGATTGCTCTTCGGAGGGTCGGTGTGGACTTGTTGGGCCAAAGGGCCTGTTTCCACACTGTAAATAATCTAATCTAATCTATAGGCTGAGAGAGTACTTCTGCAATTGCTGAGCAGAAGCTAGTGCCAAAGAGATGTGGTACTTAGTTAATGCGGTGAGTTTTGGAGAAGAGTGAAGTTAGTCATTGGAATCCCTTCTGGGTTGGAAGTGACCTGTACAAGAAGGACGGATTGCACCTGAATTGGAAGGGGCCTGATAAACTGGCAGGGAAATTTGCGAAAGCTGCACAGGAGGATTTAAATTATTAAGGTGGGGGAGTGGGACCCAGGGAGGAAGTGAGGGAAGAGATCAATCTGAGGCTGGTACAGTTGATAAAAGAAGTGAGTCAAACAGTCAGGGCAGACAGGGACAAAGCAGAGAACAAGGTAGGACTGATAAACTGCAGGGACGTAAGAAATCGGGGGAGTGGTGTTTTTGATAAAGGATAGCATTACCTCTGTGCTGAGGGAGGATATTCCCGGAAATGCATCCAGGGAAGTTATTTGGGTGGAACTGAGAAATAGGAAAGGGATGATTACCTTATTGGGATTTTTTTATAGTCGCCCTAATAGTCAGAGGGAAATTGCAAAACAAATTTGTAAGGAGAACTCAATTATCTGTAAGAATAATAGGGTGGTTATGGTCGGGGATTTTAACTTTCCAAACATAGACTAAGACTGTCATAATGTTAAGGGTTTAAATGGAGAGGAATTTGTTAAATGTGTCCAAGAAAAATTTCTGTTTCAATGTGTGGATATACCTACTAGAGAAGATGCAAAACATGACCTACTCTTGGGAAATAAGGCAGGGCAGGTGACTGAAGTGTCAGTGGGGGAGCACTTTGGGGCCATCGACCATAATCTTACTAGTTTTAAAATAGTGATGGAAAAGGATAGACCAGGTCTAAAAGTTGAAGTTCTAAATTGGAGGAAGGCTAATTTTGACAATATTAGGCAAGAATTTTCAAAAGCTGATTGGGGGCAGATTTTCACAAGTAAAAGGACAGCTGGAAAATGGAAAGCCTTCAGAAATGAGATAATGAGAGTCCAGAGATAGTATATTCCTATTAGGGTGAAAGGAAAGGCTGGTAGGTATAGGGAATGCTGGATGACTAAAGAAATTGAGGGTTTGGTGAAGAAGAAGAAGGAAGCATATGTCAGGTGTAGACAAGATAGATCGAAGGAATCCTTAGGAAGAGTATAAAGGCAGTAGCAGTATACTTAAGAGAGAAATCAGGAGGGCAAAAAGGGGACATGAGATAACTTTGGCAAATATAGTTAAAGAGAATTGTAAGGGTTTTTACAAATACATTAAAGACATAAGGCTAACTAGGGAGAGAATAGGGCCTCTCAAAGATCAGCAAGTTGGCCTTTATGTGAAGCCACAGGAGATGGGGGAGAGACTAAATGAGTAGATAGAATAGTGAAGAAGCCGTTTGGTATGCTTTCCTTTTTTGGTCAGAGTACTGAGTACAGAGTTGGGAGGTCATGTTGAGGCTGTACAGGACATTGGTTAGGCCACTGTTGGAATATTGCATGCAATTCTAGTCTCCTTCCTATCAGAAGGATGTTGTGAAACTTGAAAGGGTTTACAAGGATGTTGCCAGGGTTGGAGGATTTGAGCTATAGTGGGAGGTTGAATAGGCTGGGCCTGTCTTCCCTGGAGTGTCAGAGGCTGAGGGGTGATCTTATGGAGGTTTATAAAATCATGAGGGGCATGGATAGGATAAGTCGACAAAGTCCCTTCTCTGGGGTGGAGGAGTCCAGAACTAGAGGGCATAGGTTTAGAGTGAGAGTGGAAAAATATAAAAGAGACCTAAGGGGGAACATTTTCATACAGAGGGTGGTATGTGTATGGAATGAGCTGCCAGAAGGATTGGCTGAGGCTAGTACAATTGCAACATCTAAAAGGCATCTATTTGAGTACATGAATAGGAAGGGTTTGGAGGGATATGGGGCGGGTGCTGGCAGGTGAGACTAGATTGGGTTGGGATATCTGATCGGCATGGATGAGTCGGACCAAAGGGTCTGATGACTTTAAGTCACCAGAGCTCAAGGAGAGAAATCATTCACGCAGTTTGCCAAAATTGACACTGAGCTGAATTTTGGCAAATTCGACTTCAAGTATCATAATCAATTGTTTACAATAGCTAGAAACACGAATGCATAGAACAAAATTATCGTCATTACTCTAGTACTAATTTTAAAATTGCACTTGTGCACAGACCAGTTGAATTTTAAGAAAGCCATATCCTGAAAACTTCCCCTTTCCCTAACTCATGTTGATGAGTTGCAAAAATGCATTGAATTTGTTGCTTTCTGAATAATCTGGAGAATTTGACTTGGATTCCATCATTGTAGTATTGGAGGTTATGTTCACATTTGCAAATCTGTTTCACACTCCAAGAATGAATAAAAACACAATGTGCTCGGTTTGAACTTGAGGGGACACCTCATCTAAATTTGTTACGCTCCAGGCAGTGGGTTGGAAATTGCTTGGGCTGGTAGATCAAAGTTAAATTTCTGATTGAGCACTGTTCTTTAACCAGAAAAAGATCCAGATCTTTCTACCTCAGCTAAAAGTTTTTTATTTTAATGTGAGTGTGAAGTCAACATGAGTGTGAGATCAACAAGAGTGCTGGCCCTTTACTAACATTAAAATGATTGACAATGAATGTTTCAAACGTGGCTCTGAACTGTGTTGCAGTATTGCTGCATGGGTTGTGAGATGATCTCTTGAGGTAAGCTTATACTTGTTTCAGTGTGCCTTGAATGACCTCGCAGTCAAGTTAACCTACACAGAAGTCATCAGTGAAAAGCTGAGACCACTTTACATTGATGCAAATGGTGTAGAGTATCTTAAGAATCAGAAATTTATCCTACCAGATCTAATAACTGGGTCCCTTTAACAGAGGCTTATTTTGTGATTAATAGGTTGTATGACAGAATGCAATGACTTGGTAAATGAAGCTGAACATATAAATGCACAGGAGGCGAGGGGAATGCCATAACTTTTTATTTCCACCATCTTCCAAGGTTGTTTTGCCTTGAAGTTACTAAATCGATCAGTTACAAAAGGCAGCATAGTTAGTGAAGAGAAAAAAAAACAGGATATCTGGTGTCTGTAAAGGACACTGCTTATCATTTTGTAACATTTAGTAACTATCGAGGGAACAATTGAGGTTTTTCTCGCTTTCGCCCCTCTAAGCAATGTTTATGTGGAAATAGATTGTCCAGATGATGAATCGAGCTGTGAGTGAGCAGGAGATTGTGGTAGCAATAATAAAGCATGAGTTCAGAGCCCTTTATATTAAAATAACAATTTTAAAAAGAATGATCCCACTTGAAAGAGATGCATAAGCCTGGCTGTATAAATCTGATTTGGGACGTTGGAAACACATTCCCTATGTTGACACATAGATTAATTTAAGAAACTGCATTTGTTTAGAATTGGTGAGAAATACTGTGCAAAAGGTGCTGAATGCAATGTTTGTTTGACCAATTGGAAACCACTTGTAAATTAATAACTTGGACAGGTTAATTACACCAAGTGGCAAGGAAGAGTGTTTGATCTCCCCTGTGATCGTGCTTGCTCAGTGGACAACTTGCCCTTTTACACAATGTAGGCAACCCTCATAAAATGTTTGTGCCCATTTCTTAACTGTGAGTTATTGTTTCTTTCAGTTTTGCATTCACGGTTGTGAAATAACATTTTGCTTGGACTGGGATGTTATCCCCCACTGGAATAAAAGTGATTTCTATGTTAAGAGCAGTTTCTGTAAAGCTGGATTTACACTGGCTCTAAGTGAAACCATCTTTCTCTGTTAAGTCCTGTGGAGTGCTGATTTGTCCTGATAATGACTGCCTTCAGCGGCATGCTCCTGACTGATTAACCACCGTGAAGGGAGACTTCACTGTTTATAAATAGAGAAGAGGAAGTTCTTACAGTAATAGAAAGAAGGGCATTTTCACATACGCTCCAAAAACTGCAAGTTCAATCGTGGCATCAAAACACTTGTCCTGAAACACTGTTTCAAACACAGCTCCATTTTTAAAAAAATAATGATGTTGACACATTGGTGAATTTGTGAAGATGAATTGTAAGCAATTAAAATACCATGTTAGTTAAGTCAATAATTTGATAAACTCACCTTTATTTTGCTACCTTGTAAACCTTAGCTAATGGAGAACTTGCCAGGTAAGCCTGGGCTCTCACATGTTTATTCCTGCAAGCATATCAGAATATTTGTTGAGTTGAATTAAATATTTTCATATTTATTGCTCTCTCAACTCATATTATCCTATTCTTTCAAAGTTCAATATGTGGAAATGTTTGGGCCTGAGATACATTTTCACAATTGAATAAACCTGGGAATTGCAGAGGAGCAAAGAGATTTCAGGCTCTGACAACAGAAATCACTAAACGCTGGTGCACAGGTTTAAAAAATAATTTATAAGGCAAATGGAATGTTGGCCTTTATCTCAAGAGGGCTGGAAAATATTACAGTTGAATAAAACTCTGGTTAGATGCTGTTTAGAGTATGACATTCTGCCCTGGGGATTACATTTCAGGAAGGATGTCCTGGCCATGGAGAATGGTAATGAGACTGAAATGGTTGAATTATACAGTAGACTAGGTTGTATTCCCTTGAGTACAAAAGATTAAGTAAAATAATTGAGGTATTTAAAATAAATATGGAATTTCATTGGCTAAATAGAAAATATGGGTATTGTATTCAAGTGCAATGAGTGGAATCTTTCAGACCACAAGAAAGCAGGATAGTCATATAATTGGGCAAGGAAGAGGCACACCCCCTGATGCTGTCCTACCTTCACCTGAATTAAGTTGAGGGTGTGAAGATCCATGGCTGATCTGTAGGATAATCCGAGATGGAGGATGGGCAAAAGTTGTGGCTGTAAGACCTGATCCTTTTTTGAGGTATTTTGGGTATTGGAGCTGATTTCCTCAAATTCCAGAAGCAGTAATTACTTTTTTTTATGAGCTGTTGCATTGGCACTTTAGAAAGGAGGAAAAGAAACAAACGTAGAGGCCACATGATGTGTGTGTGTGTGAGAGAGAGGGAGAGAGAGAGAAAGAAACCTGTACTGCCGTCTGATGCAGCAGTGAATCTGCACAGTTACTGCCTTTGCAATTTGAGTTCAAGTATTTCTGGATGTCGGAGTGCTTCTACGAAAAATTAACAAACACATAAAGATGGATAAATCCCCAGGACCTGATCAGGTCTACCTTAGAACTCTGTGGGAATCTAGGGAAGTGATTGCTGTGCCCTTTGCTGAGATAATTGTGTCATCGATAGTCAAAGATGAGGTGCTGGAAGACTGGACGTTGGCTAACGTGGGTGCTATTGTTTAAGAAAGATGGCAAAGAAAAGCTAGCGAACTCTAAACCAGTGAGAACACTGACATCAGTGGTGGACAAGTTGTTGGAGGGAATCCTGAGGGACAGGATGTACATGTATTGTGATGGGCAAGGACTGATTAGGGATAGTCAACATGGCTTTGTGCATGGGAAATCATGTCTCACAAACTTGACTGAATTTTTGAAGAAGTAACAAAGAAGATTGATGAGGGCAGAGTGGTGGATGTGATTTTTATGGACTTCAGTAAGGTGTTTGACAAGGTTCCTCATAGTAGATTGGTTAGCAAGGTTAAATCTCATGGAATACAAGGAGGACTAGCCATTTGGATACAGAATTGGCTCAAAGGTAGAAGACAGAGGATGGTGGTGGAGGGTTGCTTTTCAGACTGGATACCTGTGACCAATGGAGAGCCATAAGGATCGGTGTTGGGTCCACTGCTTTTCGTCATTTATATAAATAATTTGGATGTGAACATAAGACGTGTAGTTAGTACGTTTGCAGCTGACACCAAAATTGGAGGTGTAGTGGACAGCAAAGAAGGTTATCTCAGATTACAATGGGATCTTAATCAGATGGGCCAATGGGCTGAGGAGTGGCAAATGGAATTTAATTCAGATAAATGTGAGGTTCTGCATTTTGGGAAAGCAATTCTTAGCAGGACTTATACACTTAATGGTAAGGTCCTGGGGAGTGTTGCTGAACAAAGTGGTCTTGGAGTGCAGGTTCATATTTCTTTGAAAGTGAAGTCGCAAGTAAGTGGGATAGTGAAGAAGTCCTTCAGTACACATTCCTTTATTGGTCAGAGCATTGAGTATAGGAGTTGGGAGGTCATGTTGTGGCTGTACAGGTCATTGGTTAGGCCATTTTTGGGATATTGCTTGAATTCCGGTCTCCTTCCTATTGGAAAGATGTTGTGAAACTTGAAAGGGTCCAGAAAAGGTTTACAAGGATGTTGCCAGGCTAGGAGGATTTGAGCTATGGAGAGAGGTTGAATAGGCTGGGTCTGTTTTCCCTGGAGCATCAGTGGCTGAAGGGTGACCTTATAGATGTTTATAAAATCATAAGGGGCATGGATAGGATAAATAGACAAGGAGTTTTCCCTGGGTTGAGGGAGCCTGGAACTAGAGGGCATAGGTTTAGGGTGGGAGAGGCAACGTTTTCATGGAAAGGGTTGGGTACATGTATGGAATAAGCTTCCAGAGGATATGGTGGAGGCTGGTATAATTACAACATTTAAAAGGCATCTGGATGGGTACATGAATAGGAAGGGTTTAGAACCATAAGGACCAAATACTGGCAAATGGGACTAGATTAGATTGAGATATCTGGCCAGCATGGCTGAGTTGGACCAAAGGGTCTTTTTCCATGTTGCATATCTCTATGACTCTATGGTACACTGCTGACTGAGGCCCTTCAGTAGCCAATTAATAATCACTTAAGGACTTCAGTCCACCACTAGGATTAATCAAGTTGCAGATGGGTCTGCTGACAAACATATTTCCTGGAATGAAAAACATCCATCATTACCTGGACTATCAGTTACCTCATCTACTCTGGAGATCTCCCCTTCACAGTTTCCCCTTTATAGTCCCCGAACCTCATACAACCTGCTTCTACCTACTTTCCAAAATTCTCAAAAAAGCGCTGTCCTGTTCATGCCTTCCCGAGCTTATTTCTTTCCATCTTGATTCTATGTTTTCTCCCCTTGTCCAGCCTCTTCCCATCTGTGTTCGTAATTCTACTGATTCGTGATGACATTTCAACAATTTCCAGTTTCCTGGTCCTAACAGTCTCCTATTCACCAGTGGTGTCCAACCGTTCGACACCATCAGCCTCCTCTATCTGGTTGAACTTGTTCTATCATTGAATAATTTCTCTTTTAACCTGTCTCACTCCCTCCAAATATAAAGGTGTGGTTATGGGTACCCACATGGACTCTATTTGTACCTGTCCTTTTGTGGAGTTTGTGGAACATTTTTTGTTCTGATCCTACTCAAGTCCTTCATTCCCTCCAGTCCTTTTCTGGTACGTCATTGACAATGAGCATCCTGCTTTCATCTGGAACTGGAAAAATTAGCCAATTATGCTTTCAATATCTACCCTATTTTTCACCTTCATCTGGCCATCACTGAATCTTCCTTTTGCCTCCTTGACATCTCTGTCTCTCTTCTGAAAATAAGCTGTTTGCTGATATTTATTAGCAGACCCACCAAATCCCAAAGCGACCTCTACTTCATTTCTTATACTCTGCTAGGATGTAAAGACTCAATTCCATTCTCCCAGTTTCTCTTATTTTCTATTTTTTTGTTCCCAGGAGAATTTGTTCATAAGAATCTGTGCCCAGGTGCCTTTGTATTTAAGATGATGCCATAATGTAGTGACTTGTAAACTTATCACTGTACTCATTTGAGCACATGTGACAATAAAGCTAATTCAATTCTCTGTCTCCATTGCAGCTACTCTAATTATGCTATTTTGCACAGCGATGCTTCAAATGTGTCTTCATTTTATGAACCAAGGATTCCCTGACATAGGGCCGAAAACCATGTCCAATCCATTTCCCACTCTCTGTCCTCATTCCTTTTCCTCTTTCCCAGGGCCATAATAGAATTCCCTTTGTTCTCACTTTCCATACAATCAGCTCTCTATACAAAGCATCATCTTCTGACATTTTTGCCAATTTCAGTATGATACATCACCAAATGCATTATACCCTTCCCTCCTCTGTCAGCATTTGGAACAGATTGTTCTCTCTGTGATAGTCCACCGTCTATCACCCCTCAAAACCTCATCCCCTCCCAATCCACGTTCCCTTTCAATTACAGGAGGTATAATGCTTGGCTTTTTACCTCCCCTTCACTGTTCAAGGCCACAGCGGAAGCTGCAATTTATTTGTACTTCATCGTTGAATAAAGTCTCCTACATTCTCTATTCACAATGTGGCCTCTTTTTCACTGAGGAGACCAAATGCAGACTAATTGGCTGCTTTGTGGAACAACTGCTTTCAGTCCACAGGCATGACTCCAACATTTTGGCTGCTTGTGTTTTTTTTTAATACACCCATGCTCACATTTCTGTCCTACATCTGCTGCAATGTTCCAATGAAACCCAATGTAAACTAAAGGACCAATACTTCATTTTCTATTTAGATGCTTCACAGCCTTGTGGACTCAACATTAAGTTCAACAACTCCAGAATACAAATTTTGATCTGCATTTGTTTTTCCAGCCTCTTCCTGCCAACCCTCCCCCCAACGTTTCACACCCCTACCACCACCAACAACACCACAACCACAAGTATCTAATTTTCTTTGTTTTGCTTTCAGCATAGCTGATCTACATCTTGCTGTTAACTCTGACTATTAACCCTGCTCAAGACCTATCTCTCTTCCCTATAACCATTTTCACTCCTTGTGTGTTATATTCTGATACCTTTGATTTGTAATCTTGCTCATCCTCTAACTTTGTCCTGATTTTCTCTTGTGTGCGACTTGCTTCTCTCCACACTTTCCTACAGTGTAAAATGTAACACTCTTTTACCTCTGCCTTCAGTTCTGAATCAGAGTAATTTTGACCAGCAGAGGTTCTCCAGCATTCTTTATGTTTGTTTCGGATTTCCAGCATCTGCGATATTTTATTTCTGTTGTTGTACTCCAGAAACGTAACTTCAAATTCCAACATGGCATTTTGTGCATTTGAATTTCGCTAATTAAATTATTTCTCGGAAAAAAGCCAAGTATCAGTTATGATGACCATGAAGTAGTTGGATTGCCATAAAAACTATAAGTTATTCACTCATTGAGAAAGGAAATCTGCTACACTTACCTGGTCTGGTCTATATTTGAGAACAGACCAACAACAGTATGGTTGTCTCTTAGGATACTTTGGAGGGCAACTAACTGGCCATTCAGTTATATCAGCCTGTGACAAATATGAATAAGAATGCGATGAACAATTTGGAACTCTCCTGTAAAATGCTGCTCAGGATAAACAGCTACACATGTAAAAATTGATATTAATACATTCCTGTTTGCCAAGAATATCAAAGAAACAACGTAAGTAGTGAAGTTAAAATTTGACATGATCTAATTGAATGGCAGGAGTGAAATGACTTATTTTGATCCTGGCATTTCTTTGTTTAATAAAAGCAAATTTGGTCCTATTGCAAAAAATAGTCACTTCAGCTGACAATACATGGCATGGTGGCTCAGTCATTAGCACAGCTGCTCACAGTGTCAGGGAGTCGGGTTTGATTCCAGCTTTGAGCAACTGTCTATGTGGAGTTTGCACATTCTTCTTTGCAAGGGTTTGCAGGTTAGGTGGATTAGCTGTGGTAAATGCAGAGGTGCAGAGTTGAGGGATGGATGGGATGTTCTTTGGAGGATTGGTGTGGACTCGGGCTGAATGGCCTGCTTCCACACTGTATGGATTCAATGAGTACATTTTCATACCAAGGTATGAAGGTGCAAGACGTGAGGTCATACAGTAGAATTCCTCGACTGAGCTACAAGGACGCAGAGAAAGCTTGACCAGAAAGTAGAAAAAAATGACCCAAAGACTTCGGAAAATAGACTCTTTAAGTCCTTCCTGCTAGACATCAAAGGTATCTGATAAGCAGATCATCCAAATCTAGTCGAGAAATAAATCTGACAAATGTAACGAGTGCCTTGAACAAATTAAAATCATCACTTGTCTAAGTAAAACTGTTGGATATATTCAGGGAATAATCTTCAATTCTTAAGATGCAGGACAACCTCAGTTCCTGAATTTCTTTGTGCTTTTCTCAATCAGAACTTTTAACAGGAGTTGATGTAAGGACAAGGATATGTCCTCAAAGAAAGCACTCGCTGACTTACTATTTAACTGCATTGGAATTGTTCTAATATATTTTAAATTATAAATTTGTAATAATGTATTATTTCTCTTTTTGTTGTTATTATTTATACATTTTTTCATGATGAGCAATGTATCCAACATAAAATTCCATATCGCTAATCGAATTAGATTAAATGGAATGAAACCTCTCTTGAACGAGAGCAGATTTCGTGGAGGTGGACCTGAGCTGATATTGCTCTGTTTGCACCCTGATCCAATATTTTGAGATGGTCATTACTGAAAGCCCGAGCTACATTGAGCATTGATTTTCAATGACAAGATAGCACAAAGTAGGCAACTAAACAAAAGGATTCTTTCAGAAACTAGATGCATTTTATACAAAGGTAGCTGATATTAATAGTACAACTACTGTTTGGGGATTAGCAACTTTCGGTGTTCTGTTTGTATCTTTATAATCTGTATTAATGATCTGGATGAAGGGATTTGGGATTGGGGGGGGCATTGATAACACATGGCACAAAAATACAGGCAGGCAGAAAAGTCTAAGATGAGAAAAAAAAGGTTCGAGGCAGATTTAGATCTAATGTGGGGGATTGGTCTGCATGCTTTTTACGTCATTTAATATAGATAAATGTAGCATTAACAATGTGGGAAAGGCCAAGCATGTGCATACCATATAGGGTTGCATGCTCAAGGCAACTGAGCAGGAGATAGATGTGGGTGTTCTAGTGCATGAATCTTTGCAAATCCATTACCAGTAACTTAAGGCTATTGTAAAAGCAAATAGAGACTTGAAATGTATTGCCAGGGTCATTGAATATGGAAAGAAAAGTGCTATACTGTCTTTCTACTAGGTCTTATTTAGGCTTTATTTAGAATGCAAGCATAATAAAAACAAAGAACTACAGATGCTAGAAATCTGAAACAGAAACAGATGTTTTTTGGAAAAACTCAGCAAGTCTGGCTGCATCTGTAGAGAGAAAAACAGAGTTAACTTTTTGAGTCCAGTGACTTTGCATCAGAAAAGCTCTGTTCTGACAAAGGAACACTGGACTTGAAACAGTTCCTCTGCTTTTCTGTCTACATGAGGCTGCCAGACCTGAGTTTCTCCAGCACTTTCTGTTCTTGTTTCTTATTCAGAATACTGTGTTTAGTATTGGTCCCTTTGTGTGGAGGTCAATTTTAAGGCCTTGCAAAAAAGATCAGAGTATGGCCATTGGTTTGAGAAGTACTTTAAAGGCATTTGTTACCACAGTATTCTTTGAGAGGTGTAGCGTTTTGTTGCAAAAATGCAGAAACATAGATTTTTGTTTATGTCTGTATGCATTGGAAAAGATCGAGGGAGTAAGTAATTACCTGACTATCCCTTTGAAAGAACAATTATGTATGAAGGAGAGAAAAGGGTGAAAGGTTTAACGCAACAGGAGAAACATTAATGGCATGTATTGTGCTGCTATGTGAGAAAAGGATACTTCTATTTTGTAAGTATATGTTTATCCTATACATTGCTGTGAAAATGACAAACGTTTTCATGACGGCAGTTTCCCTTTAAAAGTTTATATTTTTATATTCCCCAGATAATACAGATATTAAAGCAGTTAATGAATGGTTAGTCATCTGTGACTGAGACTCTGTATCACGATCCAGTCAAAATGGGCTAACACAGCTTTACTTTCAACAATACAAATCCTTCGGTGTCTGTGGTAACATGGGTGACCAAATTATTTTTCCAGGAGATTGCATTCAGGAAATCCCAACAGACCTGTTACAGTAATGCAATCTCTCGTCCCATAAGGAGCAAGGAGAGTGCACATATTGAAAAAACACACTATCCTGCAAATTACCCTGTTTATTATTTCATAGAGTAGTGACTCCAAGCAAGTCTGCCAAGTCAGGTGACATCAACATACACTTTAAAAAAAGATTTTATAGAGTTATTCAAAAGAAAAGGGAGTAACTGACAATCATTTTTTTCCCCCTGTGGCTGAAGAGTTCACAAATTTAAGGCATTTGGCAAAAGAACCAAAGATGACAACAGAAAAACTTTGTTTCAGAATGTATGGTTAAGATTTTGAATTAACTCCAGATAAGATGAAGGAGGTAGATCCGACAGTAGTTTTCAAAAGGGAATAGGACAAACATAAAGGAAGGGAAATAAACTTCTAACATATGGGTTAGAGCAGGGATATGGCACAAAATCAATTACACTTCATACCAGCTGATACAGACTTGATGGGTTGAATGGCTTCCTTCTATATTGTAATATTGTATGACTATGTGATACTATATGAGACATCTCTGAACTCTCACAATAATATTTTCTGATGTGAATCATGTGGTTATCCGATGTATCCAAACCATTCTTTGATCAATCTTGTTATTCATAATGGCATTTTGTGATAATCCCATATCATTCACTATAACAGTATGTAGTAAAACTGCAACTGATAAAAGGAGATTCTGAGGAGCACTTTGAAAAACAGATGCCTCTGTTTTAATGATTTGTTATGTTTCAAACACAATGCTCAAAGTTAGTTTAAAATGAGGGACTACTGCACAGAACATAATGATATTTTTAGCTGAAAATTGAAATCCCTACCCAGAGTACATTTTGCGCTCTTGCCACTCTAAGTGCTTCCTCAGTGTTGTTCAACAATAGCAAAGGGAAGGTATTACTTGGTAATCAGCAAAAGGTTTCCTTGCCCATGTTTAACTTGATGGCATGAGACTTCATTAAGTTCAGAGTCAATTTTGAGGACACCCAGGGTAACTCCTCTCCAACTGTCTACACAACGCTGCCACCTTTTTGGGTCTGTCTTGCCAGTGGGATAGGATATGTTGAGGATGGCGACGGTGGTGTCTGGGACATTGTCTGTAAGGTATGACTCTGTGACTATGACTATATCAGGCTAGTCTGTGAAACAGCTCTCCCAATTTTGGAACCCACAGATGTTAGTAAGGCAGACTTTGCAGGGTTAACAGGGATATTTTTGCTGTTGTCGTTTCCAGTACCTAGATTGATGCTTGGTGGTCCATCCAGTTTCATTTCTTTGTTAAGACTTTGTAGTAACAGAGCGACTTGTTAGGAAATTTCGGAAGGTAGCTGATCAACCATGTTGTTATGGGTTGTAGTCACATACAGACTAGATCAGGTGAGGATGACATATTTTCTTCCTGATAGGACATTACTGAGCCAGATGTATTTTTTTTCTGACAATCGACAACAATTGCATGGTCATTAGTCAATTCTCAATTCCAGACTTTTTGAAATTGGATTCAAATTCCACCATTTGCAATGGCAGGAGTTGAACATTAGCTGAGTTTCTGCTCTCCTAATCCAGTGAAAATACTACTAGACCTCCCCTGATGATGGGTTAATTTGTTTAAATATGTATAAAACCTGGCAGTGACAAGTTTACCGGTAATGATGTGTGATATGAGGGGGCTAGAATTGGCTGAGAAGGGTGCCATAGGGGCAGGGTAGGTGATTAACGAGAGTGAGTGTGGTAAGATATGGCAGGAAAACTTCTCAGGCTTTGCAAACAGAAACATTTTACGAAACTCACAAATCTTAGCCACAATTCCATGTTTTAAGTGAACAAATATTTGAAGTAGAGAAAGATACAAGGCTACAGGATTAAATAAAAGATTCAGTCCATAGTAATTTATGAAAATAACACACAGTCACGAAAGTGAGGGTCATATTTACTGAAGAGTGAAGTTGATTAACATTAATATCAGATTGTAACAATCAAAGTAACCTTACTGGTGTCCAGTTTTAATAGCTTCATGTTTGTTACATTCTACATGAAATGTCTTCAATTGTAGCAGTATTTGTACAATATAGCACTGTGCACATGCAATGAATATTTTACCCATTCACAATGTTGTGTTTGAACAGTATTTTATCCAGATAAAGACATGTTAATATGTACCACTGAAGATCAGTCCTAACTGCAAGCTTTAACAATGCCTTTGTTATTATTTACTTCAAAACTGACAAATGATGCCTCTTTTGCATCCCTTCAGAGGTTGTTTTGGGCATTTTGGATATCATTGACATAACAGCACCATAACATTTTGTCTGCAGTCCTTCATACCCTTTGCATTTCTGAGTGCATTCCCCAATACCGTATTTCCAGTCTAAATGTTATTCTCAATGACAATGTGTGTTGTGTGAAATGCTGTGCATTATAATAGAATATTGTTTTTTTTTTAAATACTCAAATCTCTAAAAATTTTACCTAATTTATGTTAAGATTCCTGAGGCCTTCTAAGAAGCTCTGAAAGGTGTATTCAGTGGTTTTCTCCAAATGAAATCAATGTTCTTTAAGTGTGAGATTTATATACACAGACTTGCACAATTCTGAACCACAGAAACTACAGTTTTGCTGAACACTTCAGTGACATGAACTAAAGCTATCCCAAAACAAATCTGCTCTTTAGAATGCACTCTTTAATACATTCATTTTAATATGTTGCTTTCTCGACCATTTTCTGATAATTTAGTTAAAGGTTTGGTTATACTAAGAGAGGCCGTATGGTATAATCAAAATGGATGGATAGAGCACTGAACAAAGAAAGCCAAGCAAATGGTATCATTTAAATCCGAAGCTGAGAAAAGCATTTATCTCTGAGCAAGTACTTATCATTCCTAGTACATATCTCACTTGCTTTCCCCTCTAAACTAATAAGGTGTCGAACATCAAAATACCTGAGCCAGAACAAGGTTAATTTTGTAAATAGCACATTCTGCATCAACTGCAGTAATGTTACATAGCACTGAAAATCTAATGTATATTTCATGAAATTTGATAATGATCTGTTTTTGTAAGAACGTCAGATATGTTTTGCATCACTGAACCTTATCCTGATAAAATATCTGGGTGGAAACTAATTGGACCCCAACCTCCTTAATCTCCACATTCTTGTAGCTATCAGATCATTGAGCTATTGAACCATACAGTAGGTCAAGGTTTAACACATCAGTTACGCACAATAACATGCCTGGGTCCTGGAAAAGGTAGACTAATCCCTTGATATTTACTGCCGTCTGCATTATGGGAATTCTTGCATGCAGCATCCATGCTATAGAGACCTGAGTTTTGTATTGCCAGCCACTAACCAATTTTCTCACTCTATGCCACTAAGTGATTCAGTTGCTTGTGAGCCTTCACTGCCCCATACCCCAGTGATATAACGTACATGAATTTTGAATAAGAATCATTTGACAAGGTCTGTCTCTCTCTTGTCCGTGACATTTCACCTAGAAATGCATGTTCAGTTATTGATGTTTCTAAAATGAAGGAGGCCATATGTCCCATGTTGAGTATGGTCATAATTCAAAATAGATCCCAATGCCTTGCTGTCACCTGTAGCCTTGTATCTTTCTCTACTTCAAATATTTGTTCACTTATCCCTTAAAATATGTAAGTATGTCTGCCTCAGCTATTCCCCTTTGGCATATCATTCCATGCTCCAGCAGTCATCTGTGTACGGAAATTCCTCTTAATTTTCCACCACAGAATTATAATGTTAAATCTATGATTCATTACGTTGAATCTCTAACTAGAGGATATAGTCTTTTCTGATTTGCCTTCATTCGAAAGCCTGTTTAAAAGAAATAGATTTACCATTATCAGTAGGCTTGTAATTCCTTGAGGATAGATGAAGGAATTATCTATTTGAAAGTTTGAAGATTATTACATTATTTTAATAAATATATAAAGATAAACCATTTCTTTTGATGAAGTATAAAAACAGAGGGTTAGAACTGACCCATTCAGAAGTGTTATCAATAAACACCTCTTCACATAGAGGGTTATGATAAAATGTAACTCTCTTGCCTAAAAAAAAACTATTTAGGGTGAGGAAATTGAGATTATAAATCTGAAATCAATATTGATGATATGGCGATATTAAAATGTATACAGCCATATTGGATAAAAGGAATGAGAAACACATCAGCCATGATCTGATCAAGTTGCTTGTGTATATTTAAGGCTGAAATCGATAGATTCTTGTTCAGTAGGGGAATCAAGGGGTATGGGGAAGATGCAGGAAACTGGACATGAGGAATGTAATTTCAGCCATTATCCTATTGAATGGTGGGGCAGGCGCAAGCAGCCAAATGGCCGACTCTGTTTCTATGTCTTATAGTCTTATTTGTAAGGACTTATGGCCTTATAACTGGCAAAATGAGCTTGAGGGGCTGAATGTCCTTCTCCTTTTGCTATGTTTGAACCTACTCTTAAAATTTTATAGATATCATTTTGGCCAAGGGGAGAAATTGCGGTGCAGCAAATGATTCTACTTCATGATCCTTTCCAAATTCTAGATTAATTATTTTAATTTTGGTTTGTAGCCTTGTTCTTTGATGCAAATTATCTCTGGAAAATGTCACATACTGCATCATAATTATTTAAAAAGTTAGAGCAACTACCTCTATTTTGGGTCCTGTATGGGAAAAATTACAGAAATTAACAGTGGAACAAAACTAATTATGTTATTTCAAGTATATAATGTGTGTTTATGTATATATTTGTGTGCAGCATGCAACACCTAGGCTTCATGATTGTTTACTGATCGTTTTCCTCAGTATTTGCCTCAGAAACTTCTTAGTTTCAACTTTTTCATGTATGTAAACCACCATCATACTGAGAGAGAAAATATTTAGAAGTAAAGCAAAAATAAGCATTGACTAGATCAAATCAACCATAATTCTTTTTAATCTTTCGATATGCTGGTGAGACTTCCTCATGCAGCCAATTTTCACTACAGTGTTTTGAACAGACTGACTGACTGTGTGTTATACATTACTCTGTCATGCTATCGAATAATTTCACTCAGTCCCTAGTACTTGAAATTTATAACATCCCAGTCCTTTATCTCCTTTATTTTGTGCTCTGCCTTGTAGGTATAGTCATGTTGAATGTTGCTTTGACAAACACTGGTAGTTTCCTCCAAATAGTTCATTATTCCCATATGCTAGCCTCGAGTATCAGTCTTTTCACACAATGGGAACATCATTGCTCAGTTCAATATGATTCCCATCAGTTATACTTCACTTCAACACCTGTGTTCACTGCAACAGGGTTGGAATGTGAGCTGGTCCTCAGGATGACCCAGAATCTAGCCTTCTCATCACCTTGCCCTTGTTCTGGTGTCCAAAACCCCTAGGGAACATATTCTCCCCCTTCAATTGCCATCAGTTATGATGTCCCATTCTGTCCCTTGTTCATGTGTTCCTGTGCCCATATTTCCAGTCACCATGGAATTGTAATAGGCAGACTTTGCTCTATCCTCATTTTCCCCCAGCAAGTTGAAAGATAGTATGTTAGTGTTGGGCTAGATGATAGTTTGTGAAGATGTGTTGTCAGTGCAAAATGGTGTAGGTGATAGTTGAAAGATGCTTCAGGTTTTAGGAAATGAAAGAAATAATTGTGGAGGCATTCAAGGGTAACAGTAGCAGAGGAGGTTCAGTCATGCTGCGATTACAGACAGTGACGGGAAACAAGGGAAAGAAATCTTGTTTGTGCTGAATAATGGAGGGTGCAGAACAAAGCAGAGAGTAAGAGAGGTGTAGGATGAAGTTTTGTCATAGTTGTTTTGATTAGATCATTGAATTTCTTATGAAATTGCAATCAAGTTGTGTTCTAAATGGTCCTCACATTACCATGGTCTAGCGTTTACTTTTGAGTTTGATTGCTAAGCTATTTGCCTCGGTAAGTTTCCTCTCTCTGCTGGAAAGACCAATTTCCATCTACCGGTCATTTTTCTAATCACTCATGGGTTGTAGTTGTCACTGGCAAGGCCAGTATTTATTGCCCATCCCTAATTGCCCTTCAGAAGATGGCAAACAGACTATCAGTATGATTGATGAAGGTACTCTTGAAGAGATATTAGGTCTTCTACAAGGAGTAATTTGTGAAAATCAGGGCAGCATTGGAGAACTCCTCTCACATTGTCATCTTCACTTTAAAGCAGTGAGTAAGCACAATGATTGAAAAGTACCTTTAAGAGATGGAGGCTGCATTTAAGTGTCATCACTGCTGCCTTGTTTTTGTTGATTGGTGAGTTATCATGCTCCCGGCACAGTTTATCAGCAGCCTATTGATTCAAAATCAACTAAGAGACAGACAACAGTTTGACACCTGTATTGTTCCAAGGCCTCCATGACCATTTGTGTTCCTTTTCGGTGCAAGACACTTTCTGTCATGTCAAAATCTCACTGAATGTGATACACCTTGGGTTGTCCGAGTGACATGATGAGATAATTCACAAGTGGAAGTTATATCTTGATGCTGAGATTGAATTCAGAAAATGGGAAATATTTCTTTCCCTCCTCATTGATATCTTCATCTTGTTTAACACAAAAAATCAAAAACATTTAAAGTAAATAAATAATGGAGAGGAATTGTGATATGTTCAAATTCAATGTAATTATATATAAAATGTCCTCCCATATCTCTTGTCTTAAAATAACAAAAACTTTAATTATATTATGTTTTTAATCCAATTTTTGTAATGTTGCATGAAGTAAAAGTTCTTTATCCTGTCCAAATACCATGCAAGAACATTGTACAGTTGTAAAGCAATTTCCTCTTATTGAAAGTAGTGGAAAAATGGCTCTTCCTTTCTCTGTCATGAATCCAGCTTATCTGTGCTCAAACATATCAGATTTCTCCTCAGACAGTTACACAGTCTTCACAAATTGTAGCATGCTGTACAAAGTTGTCACCATGATTATGTACTAATAGCATACTTCACCAGACAAGAACCAATTGTCACCTCTCACTTGGTCTATGCTGCATGTATACCAAAATTGACTTGGAGACAGACAGGAGCCATATGGTGTCACTCAACAGTGAATTATTCCATTTTTCTTGGTTGGTCCAGATGACACACTCTTGAATGACTCCTTTGAAAAGAAGTTGAATGAATATCTGGTTTTGGAAGAGATTATGAAAAGATATTGAATGTTATTAGACATGGATGATCAAATGCTTCATGAAGCAGAATGATTTCACTCCTGTCAGGAGCATGGAAAAGTCATCTGTGGAATGCAGCTGGTCAGAGCTAAATAATAGAGATTGTGATTGTAGAGTTCTGTTTGAAAGCTTTCAGTCAAGGAAAAATTTTCATCAGGTTACTAAATAAGCAATAAACTACATTGACATGCCATCAACAATAGCCTAAAGGTAATTATTTTGAAACTACTCTTGATTTTGTACCTCCACAATGTTACACAAAACATACTTTCTTTATTCTTCGAAGTGAAGATGTATCTTGCCTTGGGACGGTCATCAAGTAAACCTATACATTCTTCTTGTTGATGAAGTCAGAAGTCACATAACACCAGGTTACAGTCCAACAGGTTTATTTGAAATGACAAGCTTTTGGAGCACCCCCCTATCCCCCTTTGTCAGGTTCAGCGCTCCGAAAGCTTGTGATTTCAAATGAACCTGCTGGAGTATCGCCTAGCGTTGTGTGACATCTGACCTTGTTCACCCCAGTCCAACACTGGCACCTCCACTTCTTGATGAAGATATTGCAACAGAAGACGAGTTGACAGAGACTGACATTTTACAATGTAAGGAGGTTGCGACCGTACAATCCATTTTGGACAGGGATGCAAAAGATGTCTTGGAGAATGGGTTAAAATGTTTTACGTCCTCTTTACAATTGCTCGAACTCCAACTTTTCTTTCATGGAAACAGCACTGACGGGGAGGATCACTTAGAAGCTTAACTGGGTGTTGTTCGACCTTGAAATTATGTAAGTGTTTCTTTTTCATCGGAAGAAGGAATCCATTGGAAGAGTGGAATTTTTATGTCAGCTTGTAATTTTTCTTTTGCTAATGGGATGACAAATTAGTGATTATTCTACTTGGCTAATAGTCAAGATCTTTATTAGGAATGATGCCTTGAGTGTGCCATGTTTATTTCTTCTCCAATGTCCTAGTCACGAGCTAATATCTGAACCAGACAATGTCATATTCGCGAAGGTTACTGTTAAAAATCAACTTAATCAAATCAGTTGTCCATTTTAAGCTCTGTGACTAAAATTAATGGGAAATCTGGTCATTTCACCATTGGTGAAAGTATTTTAAAATCCAACTATTCAGACATATTATGACACAAATCTGGGACAGGTGGAATATGAACGCAGACCTTCTGGCCCAGAGGTCATTGACACTACCACAGCACCAGAAGAGCCCTAATTGATGACCAGGACAATGTAGATATTTTTATACAACTTGTTCAGATACACTTGATTCAGATGGGACTTGAATCTGGAATTCCTGGCTCAGATCTAGGGACATTATCACTACACAACAAGCACTCCTAACTATTGGCACATAAAGTTTACAAGTACTCTCCTGTGGAGATGGACCTGCTGTGTTTTCTCCCAGTTAATTGGCAGGTCAATTCACCAATGAATAGCTTGCTACTAATTGCATCAGCAGCATAAAGCTGATCAGTATGACATGCGGGTAAATTGTGACCTTGTGATTGGGCAAAATTCAGCAATTTCTCTGCACATATCTAGGACTCTTCCAAACTGCATTAAAGTTTATTGACCTTGCATACGTAGGTTATACCTACAGGGAAAGACTAATGGCTCTATATTCAGTAAACCAAAATCCCACGAGCATAAGATTACTGAAGCTGATGATATTCCTCCCATTATCTCCAAGAAGTTTGTACTCTCAAGTAATACTTGATCCTCTGCTATCTTTGTTATCCAAGTTGATAATATTCAAATTATCATTTACCTTATAATATCCCGTACTGAATTGATGATATCCAGCTTGGTTTCAGTTAGACCATTCCATAGATGAGGCAAAAGTGAGGACTGCAAATGCTGGAGATTAGAGTTGAGAGTGTGGTCGAACACTTCAACTCCCCCTCCTACTCCGCTGAGGACATGAAGTCCTAGGCCTCCTCCATCGCCACTCCCTTACCACCTGACACATGGAGGAAGAACGCCTTATCTTCCGCCTTGGGACCTGGATTTCACCAGTTTCCTCATTTCCCCTCCCCCCACCTTATCCCAGTTCCAATCTTCCAGCTCAGCAGTGTCCCACCTGTACACCTTCCTTCCTACCTATCCACTCCACCCTCCCCTCCGACTTATCACCATTACCCCCACCTCCATCCACCTATTGTACTCTCAGCTACCATCTCCCCAGCCCCATCCCCGTCCCATTTATCTATCCACCCTCAAGGCTCCCAGCCTCATTCCTGATGAAGGGCTTTTGCCCGAAACGTCGATTTTCCTGCTCCTTGGATGCTGCCTGACCTGCTGTGCTTTTCCAGCACTACGCTCTTGACCCCATTCCATAGACAGTGTTATGCAGCTTTGTCTGAAATACAATAGTAAATAGCCTTTTCCGTAGAAATGAACATCTCACAGACCTGTGATAGGATCTTGTTACTTGTTACCATCGTATGGCCTCCCACTAAAACTACTTGTATAGTTTCTGTTTTCCTCACAAGTTCACACTTGGTTTTGATTCAGCCTTTGAATTTTTTGCAGCACTATGTTGAAATGAAGATTGCCTGTAGAATATTTTTGCTCAGGACTACTTAACTAACAGACTGATTCTATCTTTCCTGGTTGCTACAATCTTGAAGCTGCTAAAACATGAGCTTTGTGTCATTGGTTTGCTAATTTTAATTTATCCTGTTGCTTTTACTCTTTTCTGTCATGGTTGTGGGCCTGAGTGCTTGACCTTTAATTAAAAATACATGGAAATCTTCCAATTCCAGAATGATCTGTACAATTTTACATGTTTGTACTGAGTGACATATTGCTTTACATAATCAAATATACTGTCAATTTATGGAAACTTAATTACATATTCAGTGGTGGTTTGTTCTGTGTGTTGACAGCATATTACTTGAACTGAACATACTGTTTATCAGCTTCAATTAATGCTTAGAGTGAGCCCCTAGTTTGCCTTCAGCGAGGAAATGTATATTGATTCCCTTAGTTCAGGTAGATTCTTAAACAATGTCCTAAAAATTTATTCTAATCATATCTGTGATCTTCAGCTGACCAACAGCTTTTTCAGACTCTATACTGAACCATATAATGCCATATAAATACTGTGGCTACAAAGGCAGATCCGGGATTACGAATTCTGTGGTGAGTAACTGATTGCTACAAAGCTTGCCCATCATCTACAAGGCATAAGTAAGAAGTGTGGTGAATATTCTTCACTTGCCTAGATGAGTGCAACTCTAAATTGGTGACAATGGCTAGTTGACAGATAAAGAAGAGATTCTAAAAAAAACTGGAGTTCTCCATGCAGGGGAGTCGCCGGGCCCAGATGGGATACATTCTAGATTGCTGTGAAAAGAAAGGGAGCACATTGCAAAGTTATGAACTGAAATTTTCCAGAACTGTCTGAATACAGGATTGGTCCTGGGGGTTGGGAGGGTTGTAAATGTGACACCATTGTTTAAGAAAGGGGCAAAAGATCACCCAAGAAACTACAAACCTGAGGCAGCAGTGCTAACCACTGAGCCACCGTGCTGCCCAAAAGCAAGGAAGCAATGCTATGCTTTTACAAATCATTGGACAAACCACATTTGGAGCATTGTGTTCAGTTCTTGGCACCTCATTTAAGAAAGGATGTTAAAGCTCTGGAGAAAATTCAAAGAAGATTTACTGGAATTATATCGCAAATGAGGGATTTTAGGTGCAAGAATAAATTAGAGAAATTGGGCTTATTCTCCTTGGAGCAGAGAAAATTAAGAGGTGACTTTATTGAGGTGTTCAAAATTCTGAACAATCTTGACATGGTAAGGAAGGATATTCTGTTTCCATTCATTGGTGTATCAGCAACTACACTTCATAATTTCAAGGTTGCCAGCAAGAGAGCTTGGAGTGAGGTGAGGAGAAACTATTTTACTTTGAGAGTTTTTAGAATTTGGAATGTGCTGCCTGGGAGAGTGATGGTGGTGGATTCTACAGGAGGTTTCAAAAGAGAGCTCAATATCAGGACAAAGTTGCTGGCTTTATTGGTGGCCCATTCCCCCATCTTCAACATTTACTCCCCTCACCACCTACACACAGTGGCAGCAATGTGTACCAACTGTGAGATGCACCACAACAACTCACCAAGGCTCTTGAGTCAGCCTGTTCCAAACCCACAACCTCTATCCATCAAGAAGAAGGGCAGCAGATGCATTGGAACATTATCAGCCACAAGTTCCCCCTCCAAGGCACATACTGTCCTGAACTGAAACTGGGTCAAAATCCTGGAATCCTCTCCCTAATGGCACTTTGGGTATCCCTGCACTACGTGGACTACAGTGGCTCAGAGAAGCAACATGTTATCACCTTCTCCAGTGTAGTTAGTGATGGGAAATGGTCTTGCTGGTGATGTCCAGTTTTCATGAATGAATAAATAACAAAAAAGACAAAATCGAAGTGTAATAATACACTAAAAATTACTCATTTCAAAAATAAATAATTTGTATTTCAACAACTTTTTTAGACTCCAGGCCTGTCGAATATGCATGGTTTTCAATTAAGTACATTTGATATGTAGCCATTGCAGAGAAAACAACTTTGTGTGAGTTAATGGTTCTGAAGAGTTAATGTTGGGTTGCATTAAGCGGTAACAATTTGCTGATGTCACAGGAGAAATATTTAGCCTTGCACGAGATCTCAATGAAATAAGCTGTGATATATATGACTCCAGAGACTTATAATTTTATGTAGTTAGTTAATGTTAATTGCACCGATTGCAATCATGCAATAAATTGTACGTTGCTGTGTAAGACAGGTGCTGGTTCTTGTTAAGACCCGATCATGGTTTATCCTTCACAAGTGATGGGTAGACATGTCTTTAACACAGAAAGGAATACAGGTAGCAACGAATGGTTATAAATCCAAATAGAGTCATAGAGATGTACAGCACGGAAACAGACCGTTTGGTCCAACTTGTCCATGCCAACCAGATATCCCAACCTCATCTAGTCCCACTTGGCAGCACGTGGCCCATATCCCTCCACACCCTTCCTATTCATATACCCATCCAAATGCCTTTTAAATGTTGTAAGTGTACCAGCCTCCACCACTTCCTCTGAAAGCTCATTCCATCCAAACACCATCCTGTGTGTGAAAAAGTTGCCCCATAGGTCTCTTTCATACCTTTCCCCTCTCACCATAAACTTATGTCCTTTAGTTCTGAACTCCCCCACCCCAGGGAAAAGACCTTGTCTATTTATCCTATCCATGCCAGTCATGATTTTATAAACCTCTATAAAGGTCACCCCTCAGCCTCCGATGCTCCAGGGATAACAGCCCCAGGCTATTCAGCCTCTCCCTATAGCTCAAATCTTCCAACCCTGGCAACATCTTTGTTAATCTTTTCTGAACCCTTTCAAGTTTCACAACATCTTTCGGATGGGAAATGATCACAATCAGAAGATACAAAACGGTAGCAGCAATGGTACTCGAGAATACAACATGGTGATAAGTGGTGCAGATTCAAATTTTATTTAACTGTGAAGAAAAAAAAGTTGAAGATGAATTACTTTACTCTTTTAACAACATAACTGGTTTAAGAAAAACATAGTTCATCAGCAATCGAAATATGAAGACTGACAATCACCAGCAGTTAGAGGAGCAGCATCACAGTGCAAACAGACCTTCACTTCAGAGCTAGTAAGAGATGCAGGAATAACTCAGTGAGTTCGGAAAAGAGGCACAACTGGCCACACAGGGAAGATCCAGAGATTTTTAGGTGCTGTGGGAGCGATAGGGGTTCCACAAATAAGGTTATAGATCTCTGAACAAATTGGGGAAGTTCTTTACGAAAACAGCACGAATAACGGACAGCAAAAGAAAGGGAGTGAGAAGAGAATTCTCACCTCTCATTGCCAACGTAGAGAATAAGCACGGTGAAACGGAGCTGCCAGGCACATACTAATAATTTATACTAGGACTTTTGCACTAAGAAGGCTGCAGACTTCAATTCAGATGATAAAAGGCAAAATTTAGACAATTTGAAACAGAAGAAATGTCATAAATTTTAAAAGGACTGGGTTGCTCAGTATTTATACTGAAATTTCAGTGGAAAATTTAATATTTGTGTAAATTATTTTTTGAGCTGTCAAAGGTGCAAAAAATATCTAAATTCTCTGTGAAGAAGCTGACAAATATACCATCTTGGCAGCAGAAATCAAGACAACTTTGGAGAAGGCAGGAAATCACCATTTAACTGTTGAATAAGATGGACAATCCCATAAAGCATTAGATGCAGAATTGCAGTGAAATAAACTTTAAAAGTTTGAAAGCAATAACTCACTAAAGAGTAGTCATTCAATCAACAGAAGTTGGACATAGTTACAGAGGATGCTATTGAGGATGCTATTGAACAAGATAATTATTCAGTATGGTTGAACAAACTCCTTTAGACTAGATTACCATGACAATTGTGGGGAAATTTGTGATCTCAGTGACTCTGGTTTCATAGAACTTGTTTTAATCAATGGGACATCATTTTACATTTCAGCTTGATATAGTTATGAGTGACACTCTTCTATCTGATCAGATGCAATGGTTGAAGAACTAAAAATTACTGCCTGCAAAGATTAGACTCCATGGTGCAAATGTGTAACTACCAAGAGCATAGATATGCTACAAAGTATAATGTAACAGAAAGAATGTAAGAGATTTGAAAATGGTAATACCCAATCAACCTCCTTTCTTCCGAGCAATCGTTTGACCTCAACTTTCTGAAGAGAGCAAAAAGAGTTCCACTAGTTTCAAGGGAGCACTTGATCCAGAAACAAACCATTGTCAAACTCTAGTCTAGAAGCGAACCATTATTGATCAGTCAGTCAAGAGGCAAGAAGCAAGAAGATATCCTTGACTCATAGGAGAACCCTAAAAAGAATGAATCTATCAAGATTACCTATGATTGCATAAAAGAAATATTTCTTAGAATCCCTACAGTGTGAAAACAGGCCATTTGGCCCAATGTCCATATCAACCTCCAAAAAGTAAACCACCCATACCCATTCCCCTACTTATTACTGTATATTTACTCCTGTCTAATGGACCTAACCTACACACATCCCTGAACACTATGGGCAATTGAGCATGGCCAAATTACCTAATCTGTACATCTTTGGGTGTGGGAGGAGACCAGAGTACCTGGAGGAAAGCCACACAGACACAGGAAGAATGTACAAACTCCACACAGACAGTCGCCCGAGACTAGAATTGAACCTGAGGTTCCTGGCACTGTGAGGCAGAGCCACCAAAGAGCCCTTTCATGCCTGTAAAGAAACATGCAAACCAAATGACGCTCAACCAAATTTGACAAGATCAAAAAGTGACCAAAACTGTGATATTGTGATAAAGAATGGCTAGAATAAAGATCCAGTGAGTTGACCAAGAACTGTATTTGATAATCGTACACTAGTATTCCAGAAGACTCACCATCCCTACTCCTCTTTTGAATGATGTATTAAAAAAAATTAAATTGGAAACATTTCAGCATTGCCAGGTGTATATTCAGGGCTCAGTCAGTGATGTCGTGGCCAGAGATTTCAAAAGTGATTGATGATCTCATAACCCATGAGGAAGTTTGTGCTTGTACAGGATTTTCTCAAATGGAACACTGAAGACAAGTCAGAAGATAAAAGTCAGCAAAATCTGCCAGAAGAGGCAAGTACTGAAAATATAAATGGCTAGTACAACCCCCGCATGAGCTCATTGAGGAATCCTTTATTGAAGTTCAGGCAGCAGAAATTCAGGACACAGTCAAGAAGAAAGTGCTCAGATTGAACATACATCAAAAAAGGGAATACTCATTCAAATCACAAAACAATTGAAATCCAGAGTATGAGTTAAATATTTGTTTCAACTGAGTGTCTTCTGCGATAGACGTTAATTTGATTTAAGGTCTCCCAAATGATATAGGATAAGTCAGTAGCGAAGCACTGGTCTGCAAATAAAACTTGGTCATCAAGGGCCCTCTGGGTAAGATAATGGACTAACTAACATGTTCAGCAGGAACAACGTCCTTCGTAAAGAATAATCAAGAGGTAAAAGGTTCTCTCATGGAGGAGTGGTTCACAGAATATTTAAGGTCAAGATAAGAATCAAGGTGAACATTCCTCAAGCTAAGGAGTTACCAGTCTTCCAATTTGAAAAGGAAGGTATTACAGAGGAATTGTGCAAACTTCAAACTGCTGGCATTTATGAAGTCAGAGATTAAGGGGGAAATGTAGTTGTGGTAAATTTAAAAAGAAATTGCATACATCAGTGTATAATTGTCAACTAAGATTAGGGAAATGTTATATAAGAAAATGGTACTGGAAGAGTTAAGACCTGTTCAAACTGCTCTGCCATTCAATAGGATCGTGGTTCATCTGACATTCTTCAATGTACAAACTCCAAATTCTTCAAATCCACTTTCCTGCATTTTCCCATAACCCTTGATTCCACGAGAATCTATTTATCTCAGCCTTAACTATACACAAGGTCTCTGCTCCCACAGCTCTCTGTGGCAAAAGTTCCAAAGAGTCTCAACCCTCTGAGAGAAGAAATCCCTCCTCTTCTCAATCTTAAATTGCTGCCCTTTATTCTGAGACTGCCCTTTGGTCCTAGACTCTGTATGGGGGGAGACATCCTCTCAGCATTCACCCTATCAAGCTCCTTAAGAATCTTATAAGTTTCAATTAAATCACCTCTCATTCTTCTAAACTCCAATTAGTACAGTGCCAATCTGTTTAGCTTTTTCTCATATGCATTCCCTCCAAACTAGGGGTCATCCTCATGAACCTTCTGTGAACTGCCTGGCGGACTATGTGATAACAAGGCCTGGTGTGATTGGTGGGTGCTAGGACATAAGGGAGTTGAGGTCCTAAAATTATTGAACTTGATATGGAGTCCAGAGGGTTGTATGTTCCCCAAGTGAAAAATAGGTATTGTTTTTCCAGCTTGTGCTGACCTTTGCTGGAGCACTGCAGCAAACCTGAGACGGAGATGTCAGCCAGGGAAAAGGGTGGGGTGTTAAAGTGGCAGGCAACTGGAAGCTCAGGGTCATTTTTTGCTGGCAGAACGTAGATGTTCTGTGAAGTGGTGACCCAGTCTACACTTCGTTTCCCCAATGCAGAAGAGACCACATTGTGAGCAGCAAATACAATCGACCAGATTGTGAGAAATGCAGGTAAAATGCTGCTTCACTTCGAAGGTATGTTTGGGTACATAAGAGGGAGGACCTAAATGGACAGTGTCACCGGACCCGAAGCATTAACTTTGATTTCTCTTCAGTTCTGGGGAAAGGTCACCAGTTCTGCGGAAAGGTCACCAGACCCGAAACGTTAACTTTGATTTCTCTCATAGTCTGCCATTACACACTATTCATTGTTAGCCACTAACAGACTCCATTAACACTCTCCCAGCCAGATTGTTTTCGACTCCTTTGTCTATCCAACTGTTTTTCTTCTCTGTCTTTGGGCTTTATCTCTACCTAACATTTACGCCTTATCACCACACCCCACACCCCCATCTTCTGCATATAAACCAACATTTTCCGAGCTACCATCAGTTCTGAGGAAGGGTCACTGGACCTGATATGTTAACTTTGATTTCTCTTCACAGATGCTTCCAGACCTGCTGAGCTTTTCTGATAACCTCTGTTTTTGTTTCTGTTTTACAGCATCCACAGTTCTTTCAGTTTTCCCCTTGAAATAAGGGCCAGTATTCCATTAACCCTTCCTGATTACTGCTGCACATTGTGCTGGCCTTCTGTGTTTCATTTACAAGTACCCTCAAGTTCGTTTGTATTGCAGCCTTCTGCAGTTTTTCATCATTTATATGAAACAGTTCCTTTGTTCCCTCTTCCAAAATGATCAGCTTCCCATTTTCCCTGATGAAGGGCTTATGTCCGAAAGGTCGAGTTGCCTGTTCCTCAGATGTTGCCTGACCTGCTGTGCTTTTCCAGCACGACACTCTCAAAACAGTTCACCTGGCACAAGATCTCAATGGAGGCAGACACAGCAAACTTGACCCCTGTGAGATGGAATTGTATCTATTACTATCATACAATCAACAATACCTTGTTATTTCAGACAAGTGCCTCTTATTAAAATCCTACGTTGTTGTTTAACATTGGTAAACACATGGGCCCTAGGCTCAGCAAAGGAAAGAGGCTTCGGCACTTGTGGAGAAGTGGGAGTGACCCTTCTGAGCCAGAAGGCCTGTGTTCAAGCCCCACTTGCCCTGTCGTGTCACAACATGCCCAATCAGGTTGATTAGTAAAATAAAGAAAGGATTGATGGCAGTGAACTAGTCCATCCATAAGCCACCAGTGGTCGGTAAATAGATGATGCAACAGACTGGTAACTCTGATACGTGTAGCAAGTTATTTATGGAGTAAATTACCTAAAAATAACAGTTTGCTCATAACCAGGTAATGAGGTTTATTGATGATGGTTAATAGGTATAGATTGAGCAAGGCAACCAGAGAGACCTCTTTGTCAAATGGTGCAGTAGGATGTTTTACATCCACTATATAGGATCAGTAGGCCTTTGTTTAATGTCTGTCTGACAGACGGTACTGTCAACACAGTGAGATAGCAGCCTGGATTATGTGCTGAGGTCTGTGCAGTGGGAACCGAACCTACAGACATCTGACTCTGAAGCGTTACCCATGGAGACAGAGTTGACAGCTAAGTTTCATACTTGCTTTAATTGCCGCATTTCCATAAGAAAAGTATTTCAACTTTTCTCTTTCCCACAATACACACTGCTGGTCTCCTCCACCATTCACAGTGAGAGAAAATATAGTTTTAATGGATGTTTCCCAAACTGGAATTGCAGCAATGTGACCAATGATTTCATGACATTGAGCAGAGTCCGAGAGGCCAGTAACATGGACTCAGATAACCAAATTAATGAGGTAGGCTGGTGACGTCCTTGATTCCTGCTGGCTTCCTTCATCTCTCAAATTCAGTTCTGGGTAGGAAGATGTGAGGTCCATAATGGGGCCGGTGTCCCTCCACCTGCACTAATTTGTGCACAACTAGGGAACTGGATGTTGGAAAGGGCACTGAACACTGAAAGCTAGCCCTTTTTTCCTTGTTTCCTTACGGCTCTGATCTTTCTCACCATTACTCCGCATCCCAGAAACTGAACACCCTCCATTGCCTGGCACAGCATTTAGCTGATACCTTGATCATCGCGACCTTGGCTGTTTTTCTCTTCCTGCATCAGCCATTGTCTGGGTGACATTGCTGAGTGCGAGAACTGCTGGCCCCTGATTGGCTGGCTCCTCTTATTGGTCAGGACTTCCGCTTCTTAGGATTTGATTTGAGAGAGAAACCCATCTCTGCTGCCCTTCACATTGATCGGAGGAAGGCACAGTGGGTCTTGGTCTGAAAAGTCAGTGTTGATAGGCCACCATCTGCTCACCAAATGGGCAAGATGGCCAATAAAAAGTTTCAACCCATTGTATAGCAAGCTCTATAATATACCATTAGGAGCTATAAGTGAAATAAGTTCTTAGAGAGGGATTTGACTGACATCATCACAGAGGTTTTCACTGTGCTTACCTCAGAAGCCCTCACTGTGATGTATCAAACTTATATTGCTGGTCAAGGTGAAAGACTTAATCAAATATATGATGTATGATTAGGTTCATAAACCCCTTTCTTCTGTCTGGGAAGTATAATTACACCCAGGTAAATACCAATGAAAATCTCTTAAATGATCCAACTAGCCACGTGCAAACTGCTACTCTGAACAATTGGATTTTATCCAAACCAGGAAAACATTGGAGGGACTAGTAGATTTATATCAGACCCTTGTAATGAAGAGGATCTGTGATGATAATATAACAAGTCTAAAGCAGATGGGTATTTTGAGAGCAGCCTTAAAACTTTCACTGGGATGCTCAGAACCAGAAATAGAAATTGCTGGAAAAATTCAGGAGGCCTGGCAGCATCTGTGGAGAGAAAACAGAAAAACACTAACTTGGAGATTTTACAGAAATTTCAGTTTCTGTTTCTGATTTCTAGCATTATCTCTCTTTTTTTGTTCAGGTTGCTCAGACTAGTTATAGTGCCATTATGTTCCTTGCCTGCTTTGCTATTTTGAAGTCATTAACTGGACTCTAAATAAGATGTGTTCTAGGCAATTTTCAATCAGTCAATGCCGACTCTGGTAGAACAACTTGAATAGCACCATTTGCATATTGGTATCAGGCTTCCTGCAGAGTGCTTGCTTGTCTAAGGAGGGCAGGAGGAAGGAAAATGATGCTAAAGTGAAAAAAAAGACACATTTTTAAAACTGATTTCTTGCTGAGCAATTGATTGCACTTGACAAGAAGCCTTTTAAATTTGAAATTGCAATAGGAAATATTGGAGACGCTCAGCATGCCAGTTAGCAGCTGAACAGGGAGAAACAAAGTGAACACAATCTAGCACTGACCTCGGCAGCTCAGTGTCAAACTTTGACAGGTAACCCTCCTTGGAAGTTCCTTGAGATGTTATTTTTGCCATATAACTGATGATCTTTCGAACTTGAACTTACATTTACATGGCCCCATCTTGCCTGACCCTTTCATGTCACTCACACATTACTCATTTCTGTAATGATGGCTGGACAGTGTTTTCCTTTCCATAACCTCTCACTTGAATGTTCTAATCAAATATGGAAGAATGTATTCAAAATCTTCTGTCACTTCTGGAGCCAGCTAAAAATATTTAGTACCCACTTCTCATACCTTCATCATCATCCAATGTTGGGAAGTGGCAAAAAAAACATATTTAGTGGCTGAAATATATTCTTGGAGAATGTTTGGCAAACCACACAATATGTTTCAAGTTATGTCAATATATCGGGGCAGCACAGTGACTCAGTGGTTAGCACTGCTGCCTCAGGGAGTCAAGGACCCGGGTTCGATTCCATCCTTGGGTGACTGCTTGTGATGGGTTTGCATGGGATTCTGCTGGTGATCTGGTTTTCTCCCACTGGCCAAAGATGAGCAAGTTCAGTGGATTGCCGATGATAAATTGCTATGTAGTCTCCAGGGATGTGCAGGTTGGGTGGATTATGGTAAATATGGAGTTATGGTGATTGGATGGGGGTTGGTGGGTCTGTGTGTATTGCTGTTTGGAAGGTTGGTATGGATTGAATGGCTTCTTTCCACAGTGCAGGGATTCTATCACTCTTTTAGGGGTTTAGATAGGGTTGACCATGAGAACCTTTTTCCACATATGGTGTCAGCTATTACGAGGGGGCATAGCTTTAAATTAAGGGGTGGTAGGTATAGGACAGATGTTAGGGGCAGATTCTTTACTCAGCGAGTCGTGAGTTCATGGAATGCCCTGCCAGTAGCGGTGATGGACTCTCCCTCTTTATGGGCAATTAAACGGGCATTGGATAGGCATATGGAGGATAGTGGGCTAGTGTAGGTTAGGTGGGCTTGGATCGGCACAACATCGAGAGCCAAAGGGCCTGTACTGCGCTGTATTTTTCGATGTTCTATGTTCTATGTTCTATGTCACTTATACATCAGGCTGAAAATAATACATGAACTTTCTCCCCTCTGCAACAAAGCAAAAGTATTTGTCAAACACTTTTACAATGGAAAGCAATACTTTTATTTGCAGAGCAATGTATGAAATTCAATGGTTGCAGTTATGTCAGTGAGACTTTTTTTCAGTGAGGCAGTGAAGGACATAGATTAGAAAACAGTCATGCTAGTCACAGAGCTTTAACACTCGACTTCAACAGTGTGTTACCGTACCTGCAAGTACAGAAAGTGTTCTCTGAAAGATTTTCTACCACAGGAAGTTTGGCCTTTTAGTACATCTGAAAAGCTGAAGTAATCATTATTTTGCTGATCTGTTTCATTACACTTAATACAATATCCCATTATCCGGTAATCAAGAAAAGAGACTAGATAGCTTGTCGTCATTACTTCTTAATAATGCTGATTTATTCGATCAAATAATATATGAACAATCAGTGGGAATTGTTGACTTTAAAATCTGTGCTTGAAAACAGGTTTAATGTTATGTTTTAAATAGTTCATGAAATATGAACATCACTGGCGATGCCAGCATTTGCTAATGCCTTTGGAATGGAATGGTGGTAGTGAGCTATCTTTTTGCATGCTGCTGTCCATGTGGTAAAGGTACATCCATATGCTTTTAAGGAGTTAATTCCAAGATTCTGGATTAGCAACTGTGAAGGAATTGTGGTGTGTGGCTTACCTTGGAGGGGAACTTGTAAATGGTGGTATTCCCTTGTGTCTGCTACCCACGTCCTTCTCGCTAATAGAGAAGTTGTCAAGGCCTTGGTGAGTTGCTACAATGCATCTTGTTGATGATACACACTCACACTGCTGATATTGTAGATCAATAGTGCAGGAAATAAATGTTGAGGTTGGTGGGTGGTTAGCTAATTAAGCGGGCAACTTTGCCCGTGGTGGTGTCAAGCTTCTTGAATGTTGGAACTGCTCTCATCCAGGCAGGTGAACAGTATTCTCTCACACTCCTGACTAGTACCTTATTGATGTTGAATAGGATTTGAGAAAGCAGGAGATGAGTTATTCGTCACAGAATTACCAGCCTCTAACCTCCTCCTGTAGCCACGTTAATTTTAAAATTTTAATTCACTCATGAGATCTGTGTGTAGCTGGCTGGACCAACACTTATTGGTCATCACCAGTTGCCCTTGGGAAAGGTGGTGAAGAGTTGCTTTCTTGAACCATTGCCCTCTGTTTACCAAGGGCAGACCCTCAATGCCATTTGGAAGGCAGTTCCAGGATTTTGACCCAGTGACACTGAAGGAATTGTGATATTGTTTCTAGTCAGAATTGTGAGTGGCTTGGAGGGGTACTTAAAGGTGGTGATGTTCCAAAATATCTGCTCCCTTAATTCTTGCAGATGCAAGTGATCATGGGTTTGGAAGGTGCTGTCTTCAGAGCTTCAGTGAGGTCCTGCATGATATCTTGTAGATGGTATGCACTGCTGCTACTGAGAGTAGGTGGTGAAGTAAGTAGATGTTTGTGGATGTGTCAATCAAGCAGGCTGCTTTGTCCTGGATGGTGTCAAGCTTTTTGAGTGTTGTTAGAGCTGCACTCATCCAGGTAAGTAACAAGTATTCCATTGCACTCCTCACTTGGGCCTTCTAAATGGTAGACAAGCTTTGATGGGCAGAAAGTGAGTTACTTGCTGCAAGACTCTTAGCGCTGACTTCCTCTTTTAGCCACTATTTATATGGATGGTCCAGTTCTGTTTCTGGTCAATAGTAACACCTGGGATGTTGATAGTCGGAGATTCAGTCATGGTAATGCCTCTGATTGTCAAGGAGGTGTTAGTTAGATTCTCACCTGTTGAAGATAATCATTGCCTGGCATTTGTGTACCATCGATATACTTGCTGTTTGCCAGTCTAAGCTTTGAACATTGTCCGGATCTTGCTGCATTTGAATCTGGACTGTTTCAGTGTCTGAGGAGTTGTGCATGATGTTGAACATTGTGCAACCAACAACGAACATCCCCATTTCTAACCTTAAAATGGAGTTAATGTAACTCATGAAGCAGCTGAAGATGGTTGGGCAGAGGACACTAACACTTGTCGTAATGTCCTGGAGCTGAGATGATTAACCTCCAACAACTTTGGCTGGTCCAGCTCAGTTTCCCATCCATGATATAATGTTCAATGCAAGGAAATAACCTAATAATGGGTAATATTGAAACAGTGAAATGATGCAGGCACCAGGCAGATAAGGACCAAAAATAGTTTAAATGGAAAATCCTGACAAATTAAGTTAGAATGGAGCAGAGACTACAAATACAATGCTAAGTCAGTGATGTTAATGAAGTCAGAGAGTGAAAATCAGCAATTAACAGTTTTTAAATTCACAAGAGAGTATTTTTTGTTGTTTTTAATTGAAGCAGTTTCCATTTATTGTTCAATTGTTTTGCATGAAGTCCCAATGCACCTCTCAACCAAGGCTATCATGTATCTGAGGTGAAATTGCCCAAGCACCTTTTACTGAGCTGGTTATAAAATAATGGCTAGGATTTCACAGTCGGCAGCATTGCCTAATGTCTTTTCTTGGGAGTTTGAGTGTGAGCTTGCAGCTACCTGTGGTTCTTTTCAGTGCAGGACCTTCTCCAAGGGACGTGGGGCATATATGAACAGGGGAATCACCTGCATATCTCTTCAGCCAAGTTGAAGAATTCACCATTGAGCCGCACAAGGCAGAATTTAATGTGTTCCCCTGCGGCTCGTTTGGCATTTAATCAGATAAGAAGGTGGGTACCCAGGCAACCAATTAAGATTGTCCTTGGCTGGAAGGCTTGTGGGTGGCCAACTTGTCCTATCACCAAATGAGAGCCTCAAATGTGTAATTAACGCCCACAAAAGGGCACCATTTCATCACTTACGTTATCATTCAGTCATCGGCACCACATTATAGGAAAGATAGGAAAGCACTGGAGCGAGTGAGGAAATGATTCACAAGAAGTTCTAGGAATGATAACCTTCAGTAATGGGGATAGATTGAAGAAGTTAGGACCCTACTCCTTGAGGAAAAGAAAGCTGAGACGAGGTTTGATAGAAGTTTTCAAAATCATGAATAGATGGGGAGAAGCTGTTTCCACACACAAAAGATGAAAAGAATGAGAGGGCATAGATTTAAAATGGTTTGCAAATAAAGCAAGGTTGTTGTGAGAAAAGACATTTTCTCACAGCGAGTGTTAAGGGCCTGGAATATACTGCCTGATAATGTGGTGGAGGCAGATTCAACTGAGACATTTGAGAGGGTGTTGAATGGTGATTTGTATAGAAACAATGTGCAGGGATATGAGGGAAGGGCAGGAGATTGACAGTAGGTGATAGAACTGGTGCAGGCAGGATTGGCTGAATGGCCTCCTTCAGTGTCAAAACAATTCTATGATTCTCTGTGATAGGTGGTTAGCCTGCTATGTGGGGACCCCAAAAAACAAACGCTGCCATGGTTGCTTTACGGCTTGCAGGGGCATGTCCTTCATCTAATTATATTCCATGCTTAATCAAAGAACCTGGTATCAAAGTGGAGAGGGGCATTGACAGTTATGCCCCTGTACTGATGGCATTGGCCATCCTCCTCCAGAAGTCTATTCCAATACCCGTTCTGCACTTATCACCTACGCTACCCCTTGTTGATTCTTGCCTTTGGTAGGTGCCTGTCTCAATGAAAGCTGCCATCTTCTCATTAACCAGCAATTATATAATGGTAAATGTCTGCAGCAATGTCCTTTATCCTCAGAAAACCCACTGCTACCCTGTTAAGTGAGGCACCTAATATGGCAAGACTTCCCGAGAAGAAACGAGGCAAGGCACTCAACAATTTTCAGCTTATAAAAGAGACTCTTGTCATCTCCAATAAATGCTGCCTGTGGGTCTAAACCAGTAGGCATTGAAAATAATATTTGATTCAACATGCACTAATTCAGAAAATAAAGGAACAGAAAAAAACTGTGGGATTAACCGAATCATGAAAAGAGACAGAAAATAAAATATTTGATCTTTATTTGTTTAACAGCTCAAGGATAATGAAAATCTGAAGGAAATGAGAGTCCATGATGGGAAAAATAAATTTTCAGTACCAGAGAGGTTGTTTGGCAGAAATTAAGATTTATCATGTCATTAAATAATCACTTGTATTTGAATGCCTCAGCATCAACCTCTTCGGTAGGTTGTGTTGATATTTATTATCAAGTGTCTTAGTGACATATCAATGTAGTGAAACTTGTATATATTATGTACACAATGGAGAAAATTGAAGTTATTAAAAAAAATCCAGCAATTACTTTTGTGGAAAATCAGTTAATCCTTTGAAGCAATTGAAAAAATTGCATTGGTCAGGTTCTGACTAATTATAAATAGGGATGCTTGCCACATTTAAGTCCTCAATTAACATATGCAAGGTTTGTAATGCCTGATTAAGGTAGCTGATTAGGTTATTTGGATATTGTATTAGATAACAAAGTTTTGAAAGTAGTTCTGGTATGTTTTTCACATGGGACAGGCCCAAAAATAGGCCTTTTGCCTTGCAACATACAGCTACATGGGTAAAAAAAAGACCCAAGTATTTCTTTAGATGGTTTAAATATTGTGTTGCCTGGGAAATAATTGGCAGTACACAATCTGCAGCTCCAGATGTTGCTGAAAACTGTAGGTCACAGTTCTGTGTCCATGACTCAAACTCTAAAGTTGATCAAATTCAATCTTTTATTGTGAAAAGATTTGCAAGTTCAAATCCTATGGTTCAGGTCATTAAACTAATGATCTTTCTATGTGAGTTTTGCTGTTGATTGTGATAGTTATGTCCATTCCTGCTTTATCATTTCATTTTCACCACAGAATATCCAAATTAGCATCATACAAAATTCGGGAATAGCAGAAATGTTGAGGTATGAATGATGCAACAAACAGAATGTACTTCAGATGTTTCAGGAAATTCTGAGTCTAGATTAGATGTTGCAGATTAGCTTTCATCATCCTTGTTATTTGAACATGTAATTGTTTCCTTTTTTACATATTTCTGAACAATAATTGGGTTCTGACTGGAGATGTATCTAAAAATGAAGTTAAAACATTTTAAAATCTGTTGAACATGTCTGTGACACTATGTTGTGCATCTATGGCAAGTTTGGAGTAAGATTCTGAGTCTGAGGGAAGGATCAGACTGGCAGTTCTCAGAGGGTGCATTACACAGAGGAAAAGAAAATGATTTTTTTTAGTTACAGTGATCATTTTTTTTAAGTCATTTTATTTTCTGAAGACATGACAGCAAAATTCCATAGTGATTCCACCTGAACTGAACTTTCTTTACATGTGGCACATTCATTAAGCACCAATGTTTTCCTTCCATTTAACATTCACCCACGTTGTTATTCGATCATCCGCCAACACAGCAACTCTTTGTGATGCATCCTTCAGTGAACAACATTTGTGTAATAAACAAATGTCATAACTAAGAGCCTTAAGATATGAGTGGATACTTAAGAGACAATGTTATTATGAAGAACATTCTATCTGAGGTGAAATGTGCTGCAAATTGACAACCTTTTAATAAGAGTTTAGAGTTTACAACCATTATTGTTAAAACTGACAGTTTTAATAATAAGGAACATTCGGTTGTAATTTTATCACATTGCACAGAGATGCTCTCAATGTGAATGCAACCTTCCTGGGACTTCTTCCTGGACACAACAATTGTGACACATCAACTGCAGTAAGCACTATTTAATGCATAGTGAAACTTCTATTTTTAAATTAATAAGAGTCCATCTGGATACAATCAATGACTTTTAAGAGAAATATATTCCATTAATAAATAAGAAACTGGTCAAGGATGAGTTACCAGAGATAAATAAAGAGGTGAGGATAAAATTAAATAGAAACTGAAAGGGCTTACACAAAGCACACAAAACAATAAAGGAAAGGATGACTAAAGGGAATATGATGAATTTGGGGAAGAGATTAAAAATACAGTTAGGAAAACATAGAGGAAATAAAAAGTGAAAATATCAAAGAATTTAAAATAATTAGTGTTGTACTCTGTTGGCACAAAATAACAAAAGGAGAATTAAGATAGGGATGGGGCCTCAATGCAATGAACAAAATTAACTCTCAGGAGAGTGCTCTGAAATGGCAGTTATATTGAACAGATACTTTGTTGTCGTGTGCAGTGTAAGGCTAGCAAAGATGAAAAAAAGTTAAGACTGTTTCATAAATTGTAAAATAGTAAGAAGGGAGACATTAAATAAAATAATTAAACATGAAGACAGGGCATCAGGTCCAGATTACACTTGTGGACACTCAAAAAGAAAGAGATGCAATAGCATCTATCCAAAAAAATTCACTGGAAAAGGGAATATTATCAATGAATTGAACGAAAGTAAATATAATTTCAATCTTCAAGGATGGAGTTAGAACTAGCCAACTGAAATGTAGACCAATAAGCCTAAATTTTGATGCTGAATTCTTTGGTAAAATCTAAGAGTACAAAACTATCTAGAAATTGAAGTTTTTTTAAAAAATGTCTGCATGTATTTCTAAGTAGAGATTAGGCTGACCAGTATTAAATACCCAGTTAAGGCCCTGCACTGGTGATGGCTGGGAAGTCATCTGATACTGGACTTAATGAAGATGGAGGTGGGAACATGGAATGGTCCCCATACAACAGCACCTGCCCAATTAAATGCCTCTTACCAATAAATCACCTGGGGCAGGGCACAAAATTCCACCTTAATATCTTCCAAAATGGTTTGTTGAGATATTTTGTTTTATCGTTCCCCTGCGAAGCACTTTGGGTGTTTCTGTGCTCAGGAATATTGGTTGTTGTTAAAGATGGCAGTTTCTCAAATTGGCAGAAAGTGGAGACTAGTGTTTCCAAGGTCTCTGTTTCGGGATCTCTGCTGTTCTGTGATTGCTTAAATGATGATTCAGAAACTGAAGATGTGATGTAGAAGTTTGCAACTGATAACAAATTGGGGAAATAAATTTGCAAATGAAATTCAACATATTGAACTGTTTGCTGCATTGTTTTAGTACAAGACTTGAAGGATAAGAAATATGTCAAAGAGCAGGAAAGAGATCTGTAAAAAGGATAAATTGAGAAAGGTGGTATATAAATTGACAAGCCAGTTAAGAATACCATCTATAGAACATAGAACATAGAACAATACAGCACAGAACAGGCCCTTCGGCCCACGATGTTGTGCCGAACATTTGTCCTAGCTTAAGCATCCATCCATGTACCTATCCAATTGCCGCTTAAAGGTCACCAAAGATTCTGACTCTGTCACTCCCACAGGCAGCGCATTCCATGCCCCCACCACTCTCTGGGTAAAGAACCCACCCCTGACATCTCCCCTATACCTTCCACCCTTTACCTTAAATTTGTGTCCCCTTGTAACACTCTGTTGAACCCGGGGAAAAAGTTTCTGACTGTCTACTCTATCTATTCCTCTGATCATCTTATAAACCTCTATCAAGTCACCCCTCATCCTTTGCCGTTCCAATGAGAAAAGGCCTAGCACTCTCAACCTATCCTCGTTCGACCTATTCTCCATTCCAGGCAACATCCTGGTAAATCTTCTCTGCACCCTCTCCAAAGCTTCCACATCTTTCCTAAAGTGAGGCGACTAGAACTGCACACAGTACTCCAAATGTGGCCTAACTAAAGTCCTGTACAGTTGCGACATCACTTCACGACTCTTGAATTCAATCCCTCTGCTAATGAACGTTAATACACCATAGGCCTTCTTACAAAGCTCTATCCACCTGAGTGGCAACTTTCAAAGACCTATGAACATAGACCCCAAGATCCCTCTGTTCCTCCACCTCACTAAGAACCCTACCGTTAACCCTGTATTCTGCATTCTTATTTGTCTTTCCAAAATGGACAACCTCACACTTGGCAGGGTTGAACTCCATCTGCCACTCCTCAGCCCAGCTCTGCATCATATCCAAGTCCCTTTGCAGCCGACAAGAGCCCTCCTCACTATCCACAACTCCACCAATCTTCGTATCATCTGCAAATTTACTGACCCACCCTTCGACTCCCTCATCCAAGTCATTAATAAAAATTACGAACAGCAGAGGACCCAGAACTGATCCCTGCGGAACTCCACTCCATCTGTGTAATATGACTAATTTATATGGGACAAGAATAAAAGAGTGGCAAAATAATGTTCAATTTATGTGGAACCCTGGATAAACCACGCTTGGAGAACTGTATGATGTCTAACATAGAGTCATAGAATTATACAGCATGGAATCAGACCTTTTGGTCCAACTCATCCATACCTACCAACTATCCCATACTGATCTAGTCCCATTTGCCAGCATTTAGCCCATTTCCCACTAAACTCTTCTTATTTATGTACCCTTCCAAATGCCTTTTACGTATTATGATTTCGAGATGCCGGTGTTGGACTGGGGTGTACAAAGTTACAAAGTTACATAACACCAGGTTATAGTCCAACAGGTTTAATTGGAAGCACTAGCTGAAGACAACCACCCTGATGAAGGAGCGGCGCTCCGAAAGCCAGTGCTTCCAATTAAACCCGTTGGACAATAGCCTGGTGTTGTGTGATTTGTAACTGATTTTTAAAATGTTGTAATTGTACCAGCCTGCACTACTTCCTCTGCAGCTCATTCCATACATGCACCACACACTCTGCATGAAAAAGATGTCCCTCAGATTCCTTTTAAATCTTTCCCTTCTCACCTTCAACCTCCCTGGGAAAAACACCTTGGTTGTTCATGCTATCTATGCCTGTCATGATTATAGAAACCTCAAAAAAGGTCACCTCTCAGTGTCCAATGCTTCAGGGGAAAAAGCGACAGCCTATTCAGTTTTTTTATAATTCAAACCCTCCAGACCCAGCAACAGCCTCGTAAATATTTTCTGAATCCTCTCAAGTTTAACAACATCCTTCCTTTAGTAGGGAGACCAGAATTGAATGCAGTATCCTATCTAAACCTTTGTGTAGTAGTACTCTGTTTTCTATTCTAATATAGGTAATGGTCTATGTTGAAAAAGGAGAAGAATTTTATACATGTAAAACACTTACTGGCTTATAATGACTTCTTGCCACATGGTTTTAATGCTGAAAATGTGTTGCTGGAAAAGCGCAGCAAGTCAGGCAGCATCCAAGGAACAGGAGAATCGACGTTTCGGGCATAAGCCCTTCTTCAGGAATGAGGAATGACTTTCGTTGATTCTCCTGTTTGTCGATTCTCCTGTTCCTTAGATGCTGCCTGACCTGCTGCGCTTTTCCAGCAACACATTTTCAGCTCTGATCTCCAGCATCTGCAGTCCTCACTTTCTCCACATGGTTTTAATGCACTGGTACTTCTCTTTATTTTACCTATTGGAATCCTGATTTGGATATGGGAGATGAGCAATGATTTGGTTTTGGTACCCAGTAGCTGAGTCTCTGTTTTTTGCATAATCAGTGATCTCCTCAAAGCTCCACTTCGTTTGAGAAGTATTCTTTTTCCCTTAGATTTTAACTAAAACTCATTTGCAAAATACAAAAGGAGAATCTATGGTTGATCAGAGTTTTCAAGCATCGGTAATCTGCAAAATTATTTTCCTTAAAAACTCTATGACTCTATATCTTGATATACTTGTCAGTGATAACTTAGTGCAGAATCTTAAGGGTCTAATGATGTGGGCTAAGACATGAAATGTGGCAGAATCATGCAAGAAGTTCAGCAAAGTCTATCTCAACATTGGGAACAACTCACTGCAATGTTTAACGAAGTTCTAGGCTTCGAAAAATATTTGTGTTAGGCAGTCATGAGTTGCTTAATAAGTGCAATTATTGCTTGTTAGTGATTCATTAACTGCAGATCTTGCTTCATAAATGTCCAGCTTTCTATTGTACCACCTGCTGTGAGCAAACTGGACTCTAAGAATTTTTGACATGGCAGTCATAGCATGTAAATGGTGACATCCCAAGCCACCAGATACCAGGCACCAACATTTCAAGCATGCTCCTTGAGCGCCAGCCAGATGCAGCCCACATCCACGGACATTGACATGCTGCATGTGCTAGCATCACATGGTACATCTCCGATTCACTTACAGTCTGACTTTGTATTTCCATGTGGCCCCTCAGGGGCACAATGGCAACTATCATTATCATCTAGCGGTATGGAGACTGTTTGCTGTGGGACAAGGACCCACCTAATGGAGTTGAGCAGGCTGCATTGCCAGCCTGTTCGTTTGTTCTCTTAGTGTTCTCCCGTGGTGCCCACCTAGTTTCTCAAAGCATTCATGTTTGTAGTTTGCCCTCTCAGTCAGAAATACCAGAGTCGCAGCACTGCTGTCTTGCTGTTGTTTTTTAGAGCATATTGGAGATAGCGGGGACTGCAGATATTGGAAAGTCAGTGTCGATAAAGTGTGGAGTTGGAAAAATCACAGCAGGCCAAGCAGCATGAAGGGTCCCAACCTGAAACGTTAACTCTGCTGCTCCGCTGATGCTGCTTGACTTACAGTGCTTTTTCCAGTTCCATACTTTATCAGCTCTGTTTAGAGCATATGCCACTTCAGGAAGTTTGTCATATCTATCAGCCATCCTCAGTCAAGTCAAGGGAGATAGCTTCTGGTTAGGGGACCCCCTATTGTCAGGCATAGTCAGTCAAGAGTGGCCTCCAATAAAACCAAAGGCTTAGAAATGATCCATCAGCCAATCAAGGCAGTCAGAGTCTGGGTCCTTTCCTTACAAATGGTGAAGAGCCAGCTGTTGAGCACCCCACCACCTTTCCACACTCTTTCTTCTCTAATGTAGTCTGTTTTACTCCTGCAGTGAGGAAAAAATCAGATGTTAAGAGAGATAAGTACGACAGGTATCACTTCGGGTGCAGGTAGTGAGTAATTGACAACACAGAGGATATGCAGGGGTAAGTGCTATCAGATTGCAGAAGGTGAGAGCAAGTGAGGGAAGATCTTACAGCAATAGTGAGATGGTAAAACATGAGCCTTGGTGGGAGATGAATACAGTAGCAGAGATAGAGTGACTGGCAAGTATCAGAGAAGATGGTGCCACTTATACAGGTGGAGTGCAGTGCTGTGCGTTCCTCTATTGCATTGAGCCAGGTTGCGAATCACACCAAGCTGGCCTGGTCTGATGTTGTGGCTTTTATTGCTGGACCAGGGAAATCCTTGACACTACCCCATCCAGCAAGACTTCCAGAAAACTGACTTTGTCTACCACGTCTGGGCCAAATATGAGGAATTATGTGCAAGTACAGGTGCACAGTGACCTTTTAAAATGGAACAGCCAGCAGGGATGCTGATCTATTCTGGGATATACCAACAGTAGTGATTTATTCTGGGTACAGCAAGAGACAGAAGGGGACTAGAATTAAATGAGAGGCATGAAGTAGATAATTAATGAAGTGAATTTGGTCAGGTGCGGCAAGAAAAGCCACTAGGTCTCGTGACAAGAAACCTTCCATAAAACCTGAAGTAACAGACACTTTGGGGTTAAAAAAAAAGCCTTAATGAGGTTCTATTTTGTTACTCATGTTTATAATAAAACATGATGAACGGCTTATGCCTGAAATGTCAATTCTCCTGCTCCTTGGGATGCTGCCTGACCTGCTGTGCTTTTCTAGAAGCACACTCTCGACTCTGACCTCCAGCATCTACAGTCCTCACTTTTTCAATAAAATATGCCTGACTCGTCATAATGTGGTTCTTACCTGACACTCAGCAGTGTACAGCAATAAACATATGCCAAACCCAACATTCCTGGGTAAGTTCTTGTTTGTACAGTTCATTTAGGTTGTTGCCTGTCCCGATTGAGGCTTGATATGTTTCTAAAAATGGTCCACAGTCTTGCACGTTTTGATTAGCAATCTTGTTTATGAGGCAAGGATCATCTTTCTGCATATTTTCATGTACATTTTGGTGATTCATTTTAACATTGTACTTGTCTTCTGTGCACGATCTATATATTTACATGGGTTTCTATGGAAATATCTGTTTCAAAATGATGTGGTTTCACTTAATATGGTGATTTTTATGAACATATTTATCATATTAATTGAAGGCTACCTGAAGTTGAGAAAATTATACTTTAAAAAATGTACTGAAACAGTTGCTCGATATTTTATAAGTACTCGGTTTCTTAGGAAATTAAAAAAGAATATATGTTCAATGGAACTTGGTTGTGGTGTGTAGTCTTTGGTGCAACTTACCCAAAATGGGTCAAACTAGTGCAAAAACATGGTGCACTTCTAAGTACAATTTTCATGAAGTGCATTTGAATTTCCATGATATTGGCACCAGTTTGAAGTCTTCCTTAACTTTTGGAACCTGTTCAAATACTTGAAACTTACAATTTGTAATTTAACAACCATGGGGCTGTTCAAGGAAGATTTAGAGTGAATGAACTGCCGCGGAGCAGGTGAGTCCTCCGTGTCACCGTTGATATGAAAGACAATGCCACGTTTCATCCGTACCCAGTTTAAAGTTATTATTTTTATATGTCTGATAATCTTCCACTTCAAGACAATGGAGGAGTTACAGTGCTTTTAACTGCGACTGTTGGTTTAGCTTGTGTTGCTAGTTTGCCAGCATTATATCCTGGAGTTTTGTGTATCCATCTGCTGGAACCTCAACAGCATCTCATGTAATCATCTTTGCACAGTGATCTTACATTTAATGAACCATTCACTCTATAAAATGGATATCCCGTAGAGACTTGCACCCCTCCGCATCAATGCAATTTAAAAATAAAGGAGCCGGTGGCGACAGTCTCCACTTATCAGATTGATCTCAGAGGACAGTTTACATGCAATTTAATTTAATTCCCCCCTTTCTTTAAGCTGCTCTGTCTAATCCATGATTATTCCACATTTTACTGCATCAGTTTTTGAGCACAGTCTCTCTGTATTTAGATACCTGATTTTAATTTTACATTGCACTCAGTTTTCCCTGACTGCATCCTTCTCTCCTGTCAGGCCTGTTTGCATCCATCCATCTTCTCTCAGTTGGGACAGGAGGGCGGGCGAGCATGTCACAGACTCTCCTACAGCTGGTGGATTTGTCATTGTTGGTGGCAGTCTAAAATAGATGACCCAGTTTGAGGTACAGTGAGTTTGATGAGTGAGTATAACAAGACTGTAAGTGCTTTTGTTGTAGATAAGAATGGTCTTCAGTGCAAATCCTTAAACAGTTTGATTGATCGTACTCATACATTTGACAAACTTGATCTTGAACTAAATGCTGTTTTGTTGCATTCAGCCGAATCTCTTTAGTTTGTTATAAACGTATTGATTAGTATAAGGCTGTAACCCCGATCTATATGCAGTTGACCTACCAATGCAGACTAGCTTCTACCTCTCAAAGGCTGGTCAATACATAATGGCAGCAGAGAGCCGATATCAATCTAAGGCAAGCCTTCAATATGGCAACTGTGAAAATGCTGTATATCGCAAGAGTGATTATCATGCAGTTTTATGAAATCAGTCCAAATCCCAGAGTTTCTTGAAACATTTATTTTAATTCATGAAATTTACAGTGTATAATTTAGTTAAAATGAGGCAATTGATATTCCTACTGCCATGCACTGAATATTCTGGAGGCAGTGTAACTTAGATGAGAAGGTAAGGTAAGTGATTATGATCTTGGCACTAAAGGTTAGAGTACAACAGTGACACACATTTTTCATGGAGGATTACCAGCTGTAAACAATCCCATGTTGGGTAATCAAACATAGTCATCAACAATTGAATCATGTCACTGTTTGCGTTATTGAAAACAAATGTTTAATTTCAGCTGTGCAATTATGGCTGTTACTTCAAGATTCTGACTCATCCAGTACTTGAAATTCTTGGAGGATGATTACCAGTTCAAAATGAAATTCAGGAATCTTTCATCCTGTAACTGTAGGCAGTGTGCACACAATGGCTGTCATTTGCCAGATTGTAGGCCATAGATTAAGTGTGAATTGCAAAGTGGAAACAAACGCAGCGATTTTGCAGGTTTTGACATGCAGAATGCCAAAATGGACAACCTAATGATGATGTCTAAATTCAGATAAACTGAAAATGCTCCAAGTTGTGGTTAGTGTGTACGTGCATATAGTGTGGTCTGCAGATGCTGGAGATTAAGGTTGAGATTGGAGTGGTGCTGGAAAAGCACAGCAGGTCAGGCTGCATTTGAGGAGCAGGAGAATCAACATTTCGGGCTGGAGCCCTTATTCAGGAATGAGGCTGGGAGCCTCGGGAGTGGAGAGATAAATGGGAAGGGGGTGAGGCTAGGGAGAAGGTAGTTGAGAGTGCAGTAGGTGGATGGAGGTGGGGGTAAAGGTAACAGTCGGAGAGTAGGGTGGAGCGGATAAGTGGGAAGGAAGATTGACAGATGGGACAGATCATGAGGGTGGTGCTGAACTGCAAGGTTGGAACTGGGGTCAGGTGGGGGAGGGGAAATGAGGAAACTGGAGAAGTCTACATTGATGTCATGGAGTTGAAGGGATCCGAGGCGGAAGATAAGACATTCTTCCTCCAGCATTGGGTGGTGAGGGAGTTAGCCAAGTTGCAAAAATATGGCTCTTACTTTGAGGAAGAAGTCTGATCAGACAAATTGATGAATGTTTCATTATGAGGAATAACATACCAATTTAAAATAATTTGATTGTTCTGCCTCTTTTCCTCCCCCTTCTTCACTTATGTTTTACTCGTTTCAGTCGAATGCTCTCATTTAATATGTCAGAGAGTTTTATTTTTAAGTCAGTTATAAGACAAGAAAAGCATAGAACAGCAAAATACAATTTGAAGTGCTGGCTGTGACATTGCTCGATATGACTGTAAATGTTGGACTAGCAACTAGAGGAAATTAGGAATATCAGATCACGAGTAGGCCATTCACTCCATTGAGCCTGCTTCACCATTTAATGAGATCATTTATCATAAGCCATTTGTCCCCATTATCTCCATATCTCTTGATATCATTAATCAACACAAACCCACTGATTTCTTTTTTGAACCTGATCTTTCATTAAGCTTGCAAGAACTCTGGTTAGAGGATTCCAAAGATTCACTAATGAAAAAAAATTCCTCCTCATCTCCATCTGAAATGGCCTACCCCTCATCCTGAGATTATGTTCCCTGATTCAATAGTCACCATCCAAGCGAAAAATCTTATCAATATCCACCTTGTCACACCATGAAAAAAAATTGAAAAATTTCAATTACTATAGAACTGGAGGAGTAGAGGAAAACATATAAGAAGGAATTATTAGAGAAGGGCCAGTCTACAGCTTTTCCTTTGGGAAACATAGAGTGTATTTTCATGGGGACTAATGTTCCCTCTCAGCTTCATGGCCATTTAACAGTTAGCATTTTCATTGAGCCCACACAGGTCCCAATAACTTGTTGTAAGCCTAAAATGAATTTGTAGCCCTTGTGAATTGAAGTTAAAAATCACATTAGCTTTCGGAGCACTGCTCCTTCAACAGGACAACCACCTGATGAAGGAACAGCTCTCCAAAAGCCTGTGCTTCCAAATAAACCTGTTGGACAGTAACCTGGTGTTGTGTGATTTTTAACTTTGTATGCCCCAGTCCAATACCAACACCTCCAAATCATGACTGTGAATTTAATGAATTGACCATGCACAAAAATAAAGAAATACAAACAAAGCAATGGTGGGAAATGTATTTACATCCCTTGCTTCCTTGATAATTGTGAAATAAATTGATGCAAGTTTAGAGTTCCAACACACTCCTGGTCAGCCTCCCATCCAGACTCCAGAAATTTTAGGTCCTAATACTGCTACCCCTATCCTAACTCACAGAAGTCCTACTCCCCTTTCACACACTGCACATGCTTAATTGCAGCTATTATTGAACTAACATTATTTATACTTCCCCATCAAAATGCAGAGGGTAGCAGAGAGAACAGCTCTCAATAAACGTAATCACCATTTTGATTTTAAAAGTCTCACCCTTGTTTTCAAATCCCATTGTGACCTCATATATCCTTATCTGTGTAGTCTCAGCTGCCCCGAAAACCCTCCAAATGTCTAGGTTCCTTAAGTTCAATCCATTGAATATTCCCAATTTGAAATGCTCCACCATTGGTAGTCATGCTGCTAAAGCCTAAAAAATGTTCTCCATAAACCTTGCTGCCTTGCTACAAGTTTGCTTCTTTAAGATGCTCTTTAGATCTTCTTTGACCAAACTTTGGTCATCTGTTATAGTATCTCCTTATGTGACTTAATCTAATGCATTTTAATTTTATTACACTCCTGTGAAGTAAATGGGACATTTTGTTACATTCGAGATGCTGCATAAAATCAATTTGTTTTTACTTAATAATGTGCCCTTAACTAATGTATTTTTCATCCTCTAAAGCTGACTTAGTCAACTCAATCCTACTGTATAGCTTTCTTTATACCATGCAACAGCTGTACATCTGTTTCATTGATTGCTAACACTTGTTTGTATCTATATAGTGAAATAATCAATTACACTAAATCAAGGTGCTTTGCTTTACATTTCAATTCTGCAGCAGACAGGAATATTTATGTGCCTGTAGGGCACTGCAAATTAGGTCAAGTTCAGAATGGAACTCAATGGTTAAGGTCAGTGCAGCACTGTCTTTTCACCATAGACTCCAAGGTTCAAATGCTGCACAGAATAAAAGCCACTTTGCTCTGGAGGCTGAAAGATAAGGTTGGGGCACTCTCAAATAAAAACAGAAATAATCAGTCGCTGTAGATAGAAATGTAGAGTTAACAAATCAGATGTTAATGGTGTTGGGCTGACTCCAGAAACCTTTAAAAATGGCTGACAGGAGTCCTACCTTTTTTGGCAGTTCCCTTTTTTGTTAATAACAGGGTAGTTAGTATTGGCAGGGGTGAGAGTACATGAATCACACGGAAGAGCTGAACCCAAGCTCAGGAAACCCATTTTGAATAGATCCATTTTCATGCTTCAGGAGCCAAAATGTTCAATGTGGGAGTCACAATTCTTGGAGGAGAGGTAAATCCTATTGAAAGACTGATAAAATAGATTTAAGCAGCAGGATCTATTTTTAAAATCATCTTGCAGTTTAAAAGAATAGATAGGCTTAATTCACCAGTGAGGGTTTTAGAATAAGCCTCTGCTGGACTCCTTTGATTGACTTCAGTAAAGTGCTGGACAAGGTTCTGCATGGTAGACTGGTTAGTAAGGTTAGATCATGTGGGATCCAGGGGGAGCTAATCAATTGGATACAAAATTGGCTTGAAGCTAGAAGACAGAGGGTGATGGTAAAGGTTGCTTTTCAGCTTGGAGGCCTGTAACCAGTTGTGTAACACAAGGTTCGGTGTTGGGTCCACTGCTTTTCCTCATTTATGTAAATGATTTGGATGTGAATTTAGGAGGCATGGTCAGTAAGTTTGCAGGTGACACCGAAAACGTTAGTGTAGTAAACTGTGAAGAAATTTATCTTCGAGTACAAAAGAACCTTGATCAGATAGGCCAACAGGTCGAGGAATGGCAGATGGAGAATAATGTAGGTAAATGTGAGGCGTTTTGTTTTGTTAGGGGGCACTTATATAGTTAATGGTAGGGACCTGGGGAGTGTTGCCGAACAAAGAGACTGAGGAATGCAGGTGTACAGTTCCTTGAAAGTGAAAGTCACAGGTAGATAGGGTGGTGAAGAAGGTGTTTGGCACGCTTGCCTTTATTGGTCAGAACTTCGAGCAAAGGAGTTGGAAGGTCATGTTGTGGCTGTACAGGACATTGGTGAGGCCACTTTTGGAATACTGCACACAATTCAGGTTGTCCTTCTGCAGCAAGGATGTTAAACATGAGAGGGTGCAGACCCCACCACCAGGGATATATTTCTCTCCCCACCCCATCAGCATTCCGGAAAGACCACTCCCTCGTCAGGTCCACAGCCCCCACCAACCCAACCTCCACTCCCACCACCTTCCCCTGCAACCACAAGAAATGCAAAACTTGCACCCATACCTCCCCCCTCACTTCCCTCCAAGGCCCCAAGGGATCCTCCCATATCCGTCACACATTCACCTGCACCTCCACACACATCATTTACTACATCCACTGCACCCGATGTGGCCTCCTCTACATTGGGGAGACAGGCTGCCTACTTGCGGAACGTTTCAGAGAACACTTCTGGGACAACCAACCCAACCGCCCCGTGGCTGAACCGTTTAACTCCCCCTCCCACTTAGCCAAGGACATGCAGGTCCTTGGCCTCCTCCATCGCCAGACCATGGCAACACGACGCCTGGAGGAAGAGCGCCTCATCTTCTGCCTAAGGACCCTCCAACCACAAGGGATGAATGCAGATTTCTCCAGCTTCCTCATTTCCCCTCCCCCCAACTTATCTCAGTCCCAACCCTCAGACTTAACACCGCTTTCTTGACCTGCAATCTTCTTCCCGACCTCTCCGCCCCCACCCCCACTCTGGTCTATCACCCTCACCTTAACCTCCTTCCAACTATCGCATTCTCAACGGCCCTCCCCCAAGTCCCTCCTCCCTACCTTTTATCTTAGCCTGCTTGGCACACCCTCCTCATTCCTGAAGAAGGGCTAATGCCCGAAACGTCGATTCTCCTGCTCCTTGGATGCTGCCTGACCTGCTGTGCTTTTCCAGCAACACATTTTTCAGCTGCAGAAAAGATTTACAAAGATATTGCTGGGACTGAAGATTTAAGTTATAGAGAGAGGCTGAATAGGTTGGGGCTTTTTTCCCTGGAGTGTTGGAGACTGAAGAGTTACATTATAGAGGTTTATAAAATCATGAGGCACATGGATAGGGTAAACAGACAAGAACTTTTCCCTAGGGTGAGGGAGTCCAAAGCTGGAGGGCATAGGTTTAAGTGAAATGGGAAATATTTTAAAATGACCTAAATGGTAATTTTTTTCATGCAGAGGGTGATGTGTATATGGAATGACCTGCCACAGGAAGTAGGAGGCTAGAACAGTTACACCATTTAAAAGGCAACTGGCTGGGGTATATGAATAGAAAGGGTTTAGAAGGATATGGGCCAAATGCTGGAAAATAGAACTAGCTCAGATTGTGGGGTCTGGTCAGTCCAGATGAGTTGGACCAAAGAGTCTGTTTTTGTGCTGTGTTACTCTGTGACTCTATTAACGGCCATCTGGGATGGGCTTCTCAAACCAGTACCATCTTTCTGCACAGTTTAAATAAAGGCCTTTGCTGACATTTTCCAAGGGTTATTCATAGGTTATTATGCATCTCTGTTTCAAAAGCTACAGTTATCTCAATGGGCGTTCTGAGTTCACCATTTATTTGTCGGTTTAAGAGGCTATTAAAGGGTTAGTAATCTTGATGTGGAGAATGTGCAGGGTAGCTCTGGAGTGTGTCTGGGTGGACAATGGGCTTTTAAAGATTACGCAGCACAGGGAATTTTCTGATATTTCCACAGATAAGTACTGAGTGGTGAGTTATTCCACTAACAGCTCTTGGTATGATGGGCTGTGAATCAAATGCCATAGCGCTATATATGTATGTGTATATATATATATATATATATATATCCCTATGGCATTTTTAATATCTATGTGCATATTATGGATTATATGTGAAATAATTACGTGTGTATAGGATATAGTTAATAATGAAGTGACTTTGGTTAAATCGTGCAAGAAAACCCATTGGGCCAGACAACATCAAACCCTCCAAAAAACTCAACTCAGACTTAGCCAAAAAAAATCCATAAGTTTCACCCCAAAGAAGAGGTGCTGCAGCCTGAAAGCAAAAATACTGGAAGAAACAAATTTTTGGAAGAATATGATTTTAGTCTGTAATTGTTGCAGTCAGTGTTCAGCCTGAAAGGCTGTAAAGTGCTTCATCAACAGATGAGAAATCCTCAGTATAAGGTCGGACTTGCACCCTATTGCTCTGTGCCACTGACATAGCCTGTCAAAAGGAAAGAAAAACTGAGCACGAATTGGCCATTTGCAGATAGATTATATGGATTCTGACAAAGTGCCGGGCAACTATTCATCCTGATTAAAGACCCAATAACCTTGTGGATGCAATTTGACTTCCTAACGCAGAATTCTGTGAGTTCTTGAAACTTAAAGGAGCTGTGTTCTGTTGGATTCAAAAAATGAATTTTAAATTCCTCTTTTGTTAATAGGAATAGTGCATAATTCAGCATGCTCTTTGCTGGAATTCTGACTGTGACTGACTGAAGCACTTAGAGAAATCAGATTGCTGTTCTCAAATTCAGCATAGACCTTACACCACAACCAACATTGTACAATGGATGTAATATGAATGAATAATTTACCAAACCTCCAAATGGAATTGCACTCAGTAGATGCTGAGTATTTACATCCATACACAGGGTAACTAGTTTCAATTCATTCCCTGGCATCATGTGGTTTATGTAGAATATCATCTCTTGTTGTATTCTGGAAAAATAGTACCATATGTTCAAGCTAGAATGCTGTATATCATTCATATACTCTTATATGTGTTTGCTCTGTTTGGTACCTTTGGAAGAGGTCATACTGAAGAGAGAGTTGGTTAGCTCATTTGGCTGGATGGCTGGTTTGTGTTTCCAACAGCGTGGGTTCAATTCTTGCACCAACTGAGGTTACCATGCAATACTCTCCTTTTCAACCTCTCCCCTCACCTGAGACATGGTGATCTTCAGGTTAAACACCAGTCATCTCTCTTTCTAATGTGAGAGCAGCCCTATGGTCTAATAGGACTATGGCAACTTTATCAATACTGAAGAGTAGGATGTGCTGTCCTGGATTTTAAAAAATTATTTGAGCATTTTACACTAAATATAGCAACTGTTAAAATGGTAATCATTTGCTGAATGTTTGCTACAAGAATTGTAAACTGGGCCACTACTTTTCACAGCAAGTACACCCTACATTTATATAACTCCTCATGTAAAATATCTGAGTTGCTTCCATGGGGGTGATTATTAAACCAAAATTGATAAAATATATATTAGGAGACATTAGGATTGGTGATCAAAGACTTAGCTGAAGGAATTATTTTACGAATCTCTTATTAGAAGAGAGAACAAGAGAGAAATCATGAGATTTTGTAAAAATATTTTCAAGCTTAGTAGCTCTTCAGTTGAAGTCATAGCTGACTGTAATGAATTAATTGAATTTGGGACACAATAAGAGACCAGAATTGGAGGACCATCAAGATCTTGATCAAACACAAAATATGTTTTTGTTAATATTGTTCATGGGATGTGGATATCACTGGTCAAGCCAGCATTTATTACCCATCCCTAAATACCCAGAAGACAGTAAAAGTGTCAACTACATTGCTATGGATCTGGAGTTACATGTAAGTCAGACTAGGTAAAGACAGCAGCTTCCTTCCCGAAAAGAACCTGAGTCAATCAGTTGGGTTTTTTTTCTTGACAATTAGTAATGGTTTCATAGTCATCATGAGACTCTTAATTCCAGATTTTTATTGAATTTAAACTTCACCATCTGCTGTGTTGACATTCAAAGCTGGATCCCAAGAACATTACCTGGACTTTGAATTAATAGTCTAGCAATAATGCCATAGAATAGAATCCATACAGTGTGGAAACAGTCCATTCAGCCCAGCAAGTTTACACCAACTCTCCAAAAAAGCATCGCACCCAGACCCATCCTCTACCCTTTCCCTGTAACCCTACATTTCCTGTGGTTAATACACCTAACCTACACTGGAGAATCTTAGCAGGTTTGGCACCATCTGTGAAGAGAGAAACAGAGCTAATATTCTGAGTTCTGACATGACACTGGAGGGCTGGCTACAATGATAGGTAGGGCGTAAAGAGATGGAGGAATTGACAAACAAGACTGAGAAATTTAATAGTGATCTAGTTCTCGAGAAGAAACTATTGTGGCACATTTAGCGATATTATGTGAACAGAACATAGAATTGATTTAGGACAGAAGCATCAGAGGGTTATACACTATAAAGCGTCTGTGGAAGAGAGAATCTAAACTGTTTTTTTAAAAAAAACATTATCCTATTAATTCCTTCTAAAATGAACATTTTTCTGGACAGACAACACAGCTACAACTGATCACAAATTGCCTGTTGATGACAATTTCTGTGAAGTTCTGATCAGCACCAAGTAGAAGACAAAACCTACACCATCCCCTTGGAATTTCACATTCTTTGCATTGTAAAATCATTCCAATCAAGCCAAAACAAAGGAACCACAGATGATATGCCTATACCGGTTGAGAACAAAAGAAGCCACTAAAAATCATTATGTTGAGATGGTGCTCATGAGCCCTGGGTCATCTGCTATAAAACATAATGGTCTTGGTGAAGAATATCAAACCAACCTCATTATCTAAAGTAATTCAAACTGAAACCATTCATGTGACAGAAACAGCTGGGTTTTGACCAGCTTTAATTGTATGGTTTAACTATGTTAGATAATCTATCTGTAATACTAGAAAAGACCACATCACAAGGAGTTCCAGGCTTAGCTAATACTGACCTGTGATTTCAAACACTCTCAAAAGTCTGATTGCTAGAAAGAATCCTGGATTTCTCCTGCAAAGTGAACAAAGTGCCAGATTACCACTGTTGTACCTTTAGTTTATCTAACTCCTACAAAATGGACTTCACTGCATGGCCATCTGAAGGTTTTCTGCCAGAACTTTGGACTCACACTGGACTCTCTAATTCACACAAATTAATACCACTTTCTTTTATTTTACCTAACTTGTAATTTTTAAATTACTCTTTTCCTTTCACTTTCATTCTTCCTTGAGATGCATGTGTGAGTATGCATTGTGAATGATGCCCCGAGGTTTTGAATGCATTAATAAACCTTACTTAATTTTAGCGCTAAAGAATTTGCTGCGGGTCATTTTTAAATTGGACTTGACAAGCAGAGTTTGGGGAAACACATCTTTATTTTGTTTTTGAAATAGAAAAGAAAAATAAGAAAATAAATTAAAATCCACTTCTGAAACATTTGAAGGTGGCATGGTGTCTCAGTGGTTAGCACAGCTGCCTGACAGTGTCGGGAACATGGGTTTGATTCCAGCCTTGGGAGACTGTTTGTGGAAGATTGCATATTCTCCTGTGGGTTTCTTCCGGGTGCTCGGCTTCCTCCCAAAGTTCAAGGATATGCTGGTTAGGTGGATTGTCCATGCTAAATTGCCCATGGTTTCCAGGAATATGTAGGTTATGTGGATTAGCCATGGGGAGTACAGCGTTACGGAGGATTGGTGGGATGCTCGTCTGAGGGTCGATGTGAACTCAATGGACTGAATGGCCTGCTTCCATTCCGTAGGGATTCCATGATTCTATGATATGAAGAGGTATGGAACAGTAAAAAAAAAATCAACTCATTTCTGCCTATGACAATGAGCAAAAATTTATCAAGGGTGCATGCATTGAAATAGCCATACCTGGAAGTTACAAGTGCATAGAGAGGATTGCAGCAGCAAATGAGCTTTGTGATATTTTGTAGATTTGTTTGAACACTGCATAAAAGAAAATAACTCTCAACCACGTCCATGCAAATCACAGAGATGGGGAGGGGAAAACCAGTCAAGAATGTTGTTCCTGATTGACAAAAGCAATCCCTCTGTATCATGGTCTGAAATTTCCATTCTGTTATGCTGCTTGTACCAACATAATTTGCCCAAAATCAGCCAAATTAATTGAGACTTCCTGTTAATTACATCATTTATTGATTTTTAAAGTGACTTCTAAAGTGAAGTTGCTTTCTTTCGGCACAAGGCCTGTTGAAAAGCTTTTTGAAATTTGTGAAGATAATGATTGCTCCTTGCTAATATAAATTCTAGATGATTCTGAATAGTTGCTTTAAAAAACATTTCAGTTATTTAAAATGAGGTTACTCACAGATGATGGACTAGACAGGCTGATTAAAAATTGTGTTCTTTGTGTTAAACCCACTTTCTTTGTGAAACTGTCCTGAATTACCTCTCAAGTATATCAAGGAATATTTAACCATTCAAAATTTAAGAAGAGTTGTGTTCTAAATCACTCCCTGATTGCATTGTTTCAGAGAAGAGTTTACATTGCTGATATGCGAGTCAGTATGAACAGAAACTTGAATAAAAAATTAGTGCAATTTTGAACACATTTTGTATGCAGAGTGATAATCACACCAACACGGAGACTCCTGAACAGCATGTTTAATGTAGCAAGTGTCCCAAGATCATCACTCACAGATGTGGTGTGAGATGTGAAGATGTTGGGCTCAGCTTTGATCTTTCATAACTTTTGAGTCATTCTCCCCAGAACAGAAGGGGAGAGAATTAAATGAAAAAAACAGACAAACTGACATTGCCACTAATGTGCTATATCCAACATGAACCCTGCATTCAGTTGCTGTTCACATAATTGAGTGCACATGCTTTATTAATTGGGAAGTGGAAATAATGCATTCATTGTACTTGACCCAAAGGGAGTCTAAACTGAGTTCGAATCAGCATGACCTGAATGTAATTTGTTTAACACTATTTGCCAAGAATAAATGCAATGCACCTTGTCTGCCTTTGTGAGTTACAACACAGACGTGACTCCTTCCAATGTATTGGAGTTGGACTAAAGTACTTTGGCGGTTCGAAGGTTGCATGGATTTGTGGATTAGACTAATAAAACAGTATTGACTGATGCAATTCATCGCAAATCCCTAATAGTCTGTATACTTCTTCAATGGTTAGTGGCTAGGGAAACTCACACCAGTTGAGGTAAACAGCCAGGATGTCTGAGAACACAGATACCAAACCTAAACAAACCCGGCTATTGATTGAAAAGCTTGCAACATGAGAGAATAATTACATGATGATCTGTGAAGTCTTATTTATCAAGTAAGTAATCATCGTGTTTTATTGTTCACTGCATTACTTTCTCTTCTGTGCGGGCCTCAGTACTCTCTAACATTCTGCTAATATGTAACATTTGATCACTTTCAGATTGTTGGCCCACCCACAAATAGCTAGCAATTTTCTTCACTGGTTTCTGATGGTTTGCACTCACACTGTTTCCTACAAGAACTGTGATCATAGTGCTGACAGTCAGGACAATTTTTTTTCCCACGTTCCATATGAGGTTCCCACTAACAAATAACTGATAAAACTTTGCACATTTACCCGGCTAAAAATGTTCATCACAGGTAGCTTGCAAAGTTGAGATGATCTCAAGCATATCACAAAGGAGAACATACCACTTTAAATTAGTGTTTGAGACCAAAGAATTATCTAATTAAGAGAAGCATTTTCTAATTAGAATTAAAAGTATTGTTCAACCGATGTGAGTCATAGATATTTACTAATGACAATGGGTATTTGATGTTGTTTTCCAATGGGCCCAGGTTTTATTTTGTAAAACACACAATGACAGGATGAAAAGGCCTTCTCGCATTACTGTTGTGGGATCAATACCGCAGGAAGAGTAATCTTGTTCAGTCTTGCCTATATTGTCGTGTTATAATGTTTTTAAATTGCTTGTAAACCAAAAATCAAGAAGGTGCAGTTCACTATAGCTTGATTTCTCTGAAGTGTTGCTATAAGTTGATTCACTTGTGTATCCCATGCTTCCATTTCAAGTATTTTTTCAGACAACATCTGATTTGTTTTGAACATTTGTAATTTAATATAGATGCAATATTATCATCAACTCATGTCCAGGAGGGTCTGCTGAATAGAAGGCTCAATGATGGAGCTGAAAGCAAGCATAAATTGGGTCAGCAACACCGGAGTGTAATAATTAATTTTCCTGTGACTGAGTCACCAGAAAATGGCATTCTTCCCAATCATTGATGAACAACAAAAAAACCTAATTGTTTTTCACTATTTTAATTAGAATTTGAAACTCGTAATATAAATGTGTAATTTATATTAGCTAATCTTTGACATGTGGTCTTCTTTGCCTTTCTCTTGGTTTAGTTCCCGTCCACCACAAATTTGGGAACTGAGACCAAATTGTAGAAGAAAGTACACAGGAAATCTTATAGCCTAGGCTTTAAAAAGAAATAAATAAACCACAGACCAATAGCATTTAGATTTCTGTGGGGTGACCTGCTCTGTAATTATCCAAAGCATAGAAAAAATGAATATGGAAAACATTTACCTAAGGTAGCTTTTTCAAACCATACAGCTGCAGGCCATATTACAACCTTGATTCATACATGGATTCAAGAACTAATTGTCAGAATTGAGATGAAAATAGTAGGGCTCAATACCAAGGCAGCAAGTGAATGGAATGTAACAAGAATTTTAGAAAAACTGAACTCAATAGAGTGAATAGCTCCAATTCTTCTAATGAGAAGGAAATAATTATGATTTTTGGAACCTCAGGACATTACTACAGGAGTTTCTCAAGGAAGCAGCTTAGACGCAAGCAACTCTGAACCATCAACCATCTTCCTTCAAGCATACACAATGGGGTGAAGCTACTTTCTGATAATTCCATAATGTTCTGCCCATTCACAACCTGTCCAATAATTAAGCTGCTTCTTGGTTTAAAGCTCCACCTTGATGACATTTAAGATGGGACTGATATGTGATCAATAACATTCATAATACAGAATGACAGGTCATACTTCCCTGAAGTAGAAGGCAAATTCATCATTGGCAAGTCCTTGTCTATCATTATTTTGGGACTGATCCTAAATCAGACGTTCAGTCAACACCGTGTCTATAAAATCAGGACAGATGTTCACTATTTTGAAATGTCGTACATCCCCAAGCCCCTTTAAATCTTCCTCGCTGATCTGCAAAGCTTAAGTCAAGAGTGTGACAGAATATTCACCACTCCTCTGATGGCTTTGGCCCTAACAACATTCAAGAAATTTAACACTGCACTGAACAGAACAATCTTACTTGTCAGCATCTCTACCATTTACTGCCATCACTACTGCAATAAGTCATTGATAAGGTCCATCTCATTTTCTCAGAGCAACTAAGGAGACATAATATCTTTACTCAAGTTGCTGAAGTTCGGACCACAAATTGAAAATGTTTTCCTTTTATTATTTGTGTAATGAAAAGGAACTTTAGTCTTGGTTTTGAAGTGCCAGCTGTCTCTTAATCTCTATCATTGGATGAGAAGTTTAACAGACAGATAGAGTTAGTGGTTTGGATGAGGTTTACCATGATTCAATGTTTGAGGATTATCGCAGGCTCTTGCTAATAGCCATTCCAGTTCCAACTGAGACAATTGCGAACTGAGATTCATCTGTGTCATCTGTAGTCTGTGCTTTGGATAGGTTAGAATCTTTTTCCAGTGCCCTATTCAACTACAGTTCTTTCATTTTGACAGTTCTATGGGTGTTTGAAGGGATTGCAATTCCCCTATGTTATTGCACAGCCAAAAGTGAACAATTAGACAATAGACAATAGACAATAGGTGCAGGAGTAGGCCATTCAGCCCTTTAAGCCTGCACCGCCATTCAATATAATCATGGCTGATCATTCCTAATCAGTATCCTGTTCCTGCCTTATCTCCATAACCCTTGATTCCACTATCTTTGAGAGCTCTATCCAACTCCTTCTTAAATGAATCCAGAGAGTGGGCCTCCACTGCCCTCTGGGGCAGAGCATTCCACACAGCCACCACTCTCTGGGTGAAGAAGTTTCTCCTGAGCTCTGTCCTAAATGGTCTACCCCGTATTTTTAAGCTGTGTCCTCTGGTTCGGCACTCACCCATCAGTGGAAATATGTTTCCTACTGCCAGAGTGTCCAATCCTTTCATAATCTTATACGTCTCAATCAGATCCCCTCTCAATCTTTGAAACCCAAGGGTATACAAGCCCAGTTGCTTCAGTCTTTCAGTGTAAGCTGAGTGTAGGTTTGTAGTTGAAGGAGGTAAGGGAGAAGGGGGATGAAGGAAATGAAAAAGAATAGATGGTGAACATAAAATTGATCTTCATTACTTTATTTGTCCTTTTGACTTGCCAATGCTTTCACCGCCCCCCCCCCCCCCCCCAATAGATAATTGTCTCAAAACCCAGCCACATAAGCATTGGCTCACCGCTGTCTCTGTTTTGCCTCTGGAGGTGATGTGTCAATTTCTAGCCCATGTCTGACCATCAACTCAAAAATAGGCTCCTCCAGGAGATGGGATATCAGGACCAGGAGATTCCTAACTCTTAATATTCACCGTAGCCTCAAATGTCTTGGTCCCAAATCAGTTTACTGGCAAAAGGAACAAAAGAAAATCAACCAGCAAAGACCATGAGAAAAGAGCTGAGTAGCAGAACTCTGTAACATTGCTAACATGTGATTATGTGATGTATGAAATCATGAAAACATTTACAAATTGAGAACAGTTCTCTGTTTCGTTGTAATGCACCAATAACAATGAGGAACCATTTATATTCCAGATACATTTAAACCCAACAATTAACTGTGGTTTATAAGATTTATATGGCCATTTAAGATGTTCTTTCAAACATTCCACACACTTTGTTTGAAGAAAGGAACAATTCTTTCTGGTGAAGGATTGGATTTTAAACAGTATTTTGGAGAGATCATCAGTAATCTGTCTAATACTTTCTCTAAAACTACTCTGAAGATGTGTGTACTGAACACTTACGGCCTCATTGATCGTATATCAGTTTGTAGTATGTGGAGAAAGTGAAGTGCTATATATGTGGCCTTTGCCTCAGGGGAGGGAGTTTAAAATGCCAAGGGACATGCTAATGAAAAGGATAGCAGAGAAAAATGGGCTTCAAATACAAGATAAGCATTGATTGAGAGGTTTTAACTATCTTAATGTGAAATAAATGTTTTGCACTTGGGCCATCAATGAATTATATCCATTACAAGGATGACTTGATAATCAACATTTACCAAAGACAGATTCTGATTGATTAACATGGCCAGCTAGAGTTTTTAAGCAGGTGGATTTACTTAGCCAATAACATTTGTCTGGAAAAAGGGCTTTTCTTTTGCTGTTATTCGTTACTAGATAGAAAAGGTGCAAATTTTAAGCTACCCTATGAGGAGAGAAATACTTTGATTGAAACATTTCTTCTCACAACATCCCACAGTGCTTTACAGACAATGAAGAACATTTGGTGTTTTTACATTTTTATTGTAGAAAATGTGACAGCCAATTTGCATACACAAAACCATAGCAAACTGATAACAACAAGATCAATTTGCTTGTATTTTTGCAGAGTTGTGGATACCCTGACGACCTTTAAAAATGGCAGGCAGGACCAGGTCCAAAAATCCTTTCTTCATACCTGACAGATCTTATTTTTGCCAGCAGGGAAAGGGGACATGGTGTGACATGCACCTGAAGGAAACCCGAACTCAGAAGGATCATTTAAACACCCTGTGATGTTCAAACACACCCCAGTTTTGCTGCAGCAAGAGTCAATATCCACAAGATATTGGGTTAAATATCCTTAAAATATACATAATGCTTGTGAAGGATGGATAAGGTCTGTAGAAGAAAACTACCTATATCCAAGTGCTGAAAGAAACTCTGCCTTATCAAGTTCAAAAGTAAATTGTTGACAAAATCCTCAGTGGTGTAGGTGTAGCATTTGTGAAATTTGGCCATAGACCTTGTGTGAGATCAATATGCAGCATTGCTGGAGAAACTCAGAGGTCTGGCAGTATCTGTGGAGAACAGGCACATTTGGGCGGCATGGTGTCTCAGTGGTTAGCACTGCTGCCTCACAGTGCCAGGGACTTGGTTTCAATTCCAGCCTCAGGTGACTGTCTGTGTGGGGTTTGCACATTCTCCCCCGGTCTGTGCTGGTTTCCTTTGGATGCTCCAGTTTCCTCCCACTGTCCAAAGATGTGCAGGTGAGTTGAGATGGCCATGCTAAATTACCCATAGTGTTCAGGAATGTGTAGGTTAAGTGCATTAATTGGGGTAAATGTAGAGTCATGGGGATTGGGTTTATGTGGGTTACTCTTTGGAGGGTCGGTGTGGACTTGTTGGGCTGAAGGACCTGTTTCATACTGTAGGGATTCTAAGAAGTTGACCTTTCAAGTCCAGTGACCCTTCTTCACGACTGAATTGCTGAGTTTCTCCAGTATTTGTTTTTTTTTCAGATTTCCAGCATCGTTAGTTCTTTATTTTATGTTTCTTTTGCATTTTCTTTCAACACCACATGATATCAATCCACAGTAGCATTTCTTTTACTTTGCTGACCTCGTGCCTGAGTCTATCATTTAAACGTTTTTGCCTAGATTTTTGCTACCAAGGTGGATGGATCAAGTCAAGAACTTTCTGGACCTATAGACCCAACTAAAGTATAAGGGCCCCATTCACCTGATTTTCACTTCTGAGATGTGGAAGTGGCATAGGTTCTGGCTTGCTGACCTCTGGAAAAGATTGCAGGCAGCCATTGGGCATGGTTAGAAGGTCCACTTCAGTCCTCCAGGTTTGAGAGGTTGCCGTCTCTAGTCTTCACACCTTATACTTCCTCAACTCGTCTGCACCCAGACTATATGGCCCTTCATTCTTTCCATGGCTCCTCATACACCCATGCCATCTCCAAAGCCCCTGGCCCAATATTTTCCATGGAGCCATTTGCAGATGGAAAAAAAAACTAACATTCAAATAAAACTCTCACTCATATGGTTCCTTGATAGAAGAAAAATAATCTTGCATTCTTGGAAACTATGCAAGTCTTTGAAATATCTGCATAAGTTCAATCTGTTAGAAGTGCAAGCATCCATTCAGTATCCACACCAAGACAATTAATTCTGCATGTATGGAATGAGCTGTCAGAAGAAATGTCAAAATTAGTGTGGTGCTGGAAAAGTACAGCAGGTCAGGCAGCATCCAAGGAGCAGGAAAAATGATGTTTCAGGCAAAATTCCTTCATCAGGAATGGCAGAGGAAGTGATAGAGGCAGGTAAAATTACAACATTTGAAATATATTTAGACAGATACATGAATAGAAAAGGTTGAGAGGAATGTGGACCAAATGCAGGTAAATGGGACTAGTTAAGTTTGAGAAGCCTGGTTGGTATGGACGAGTTGAACTGTTTCCATGTAGTAAGACTCTTTATTAGCCTCAATAAAACCGTGAATAGAGCCCCTCAGCTGAAATAAATATGTCGGTGGCTTTTCAAACTCAGCCAAGCATTCATCATGACATCCGCTGTGGCAACACCCTTTGGAAAACAACAACAGAAATCTCTGTTGAATCTGTGAAAATGATCTTCAGGATTTATTTTTCAATCTACACCAGATGACTTATTTTAACTTTCAGTGGAGATTAAGTTTTTATTCAAATTTAAAGAACTGGGGGTAATTTTAAAAGAAAACTTCAGACTATGGCACTTTAACAGACCTTATACGCCCTTCAAGAGCACTCACATTGATTCCATCAATTCACTCTGAGAGTTAAAGCCCTTGAAACAGTGAAAGAAGAAAGGCCTCTTTGAATTCAGATGTTTTGCTCTGCTTGGATTTCTCATTTCTGTGATTCATGCCTTTCCCAAACCCTGTTGTCAAAAATGGGGTCCATTGGAAATGGGAGTGGGACCTTTGCATCCAGGCCCTTCCCATTATTTTGAAATGTCTTCAAAATCATTCCAAGTCCACATACCTCCAGCCCTTTTTCCTGGTGTTTCTTTTGTTCTTGCCTTTCTTCCCTGCTGTAATTAATTTGCTAATTAATTTAGAGTTATGCTTGTTTTGTCTACATTTGCTACACTAATCCCAGGTATTGATTTATTCAAGCACGTCAACATTATGCATTCACTGATTGAGAAGGGAACATGCTTTTTATCAGCATTGCTGTATAATTCAGTCATACAAAGAATATTGCAACAAGCTTTTCCCGGATGGAGTTCCAGCTACTCACTCCATTGGTGTGGAAACAAATGCTTCGGTGTTCATTTAAACTCTCTAATTCGGGACTGGGATGTCATAGCAATTACAGAAATGTGGCTCAGGGATGGACAGGACTGGCAGCTTAATGTTCCAGGATACAAATGCTGCAGGAAGAATAGAAAGGGAGGCAAGAGAGGAGGGGGAGCGGCATTTTTGATAAGGAATAGCGTTACTGCTGTAGTTAGGGAGGATATTCCTGGAAATACATCCAGGGAAGTTATTTTGGTCGAACCTAGAAATAAGACAGGGATGTTCACCTTATTGGGATTGTATTATAGATCCCCTAATAGTCAGAGAGAAATTGAGAAACAAATTTGGAAGGAGATCTTAGTTATCTGTAAGAATAATAGGGTCATTATCGTTGGGGATTTTAACTTTCCAAACATAGACTGGGACTGCAATAGTGTTTAGGGTTTTGGGTTTAGATGGAGAGGAATTTGTTAAGTGTGTACAAGAAGATTTTCTGATTCAGTATGTGGATGTACCTACCAGAACTTGACCTACTCTTGGAAAATAAGGCTGGGCAGGTGACTGAGGCTTCAGTGGGGGAGCACTTTGGGGCCAGCGACCATAATTCTATTAGTTTTAAAATAGTGATGGAAAACGAAAGACCAGGGGTAGCATGGTGGCTCAGTGGTTAGCACTGCTGCCTCACAGCACCAGGGTCCCAGGTTCAATTCCTGCCTTGGGCAACTGAAGTGTGGAGTTTGCACATTCTCTCCGTGTCTGCGTGGGTTTCCTCCGGGTGTTCCGGTTTCCTCCCACAGTCCAAAGATGTGCGGGTTAGGTGAATTGGCCATGCTAAGTGACCTGTAGTGTTAGGTGAAGGGGTAATTGTAGAGAAATGGGTCTGGGTGGGTTGTTCTTCACAGGGTCGCTGTGGACTTGCTGAAGGGCCTGTTTTCAAACTGTAGTAATCTAGTCTAAAAGTTGAAGTTCTAAATTGGAGAAAGGCCAATTTAGGGAAGAACTTTCAAAAGCTGATTGGGCACAGATGTTCATAGGTAAAGGGATGGCTGGAAAATGCAAAGTCTTCAGAAATGAGATAACGAGAGTCCATAGAAAATATATTCCTGTTATGGAGAAAGGGAATGCTGGATTACTAAAGAAATTGAGGGTTTGGTTAAGAAAAAGAAGGACGCGTATGTCAGGTATAGACAGAATAGATCAAGTGGATCCTTAGAAGAGTATAAAGGCAGTTAGGAGTATACTTAAGAGAGAAATCAGGAAGGTAAAAAGGGGACATGAGATAGCTTTGGCAAATAGAGTTAAGGAGAATCCAAAGGTTTTTACAAATAGGTTAAGGACAAAGGGATAACGAGGGAGAGAATAGGGCCCCTCAAAGATCAGCAAGGAGCCGCAGGAGATGGGGAAGATGCTAAATGAGTATTTGCATCAGTATTTACTGAGGAAAAGGACATGGAAGATACAGAATGAAGGGAAATAGATGGTGACAACTTGAAAAATGTCCATATAAAGAGGAGGAAGTGCTGGATGTCTTGAAATGCATAATGGTGGATAAATCCCCAGGACCTGGTCAGGTGTAACCCAGAGCTCTGTAGGAAGCTAGGGAAGTGATTGCGGGGCCTTTTGCTGAGGCATTTGTATCATCGATAGTCACAGGTGACGTGCCAAAAGACTGGAGGTTGGCTAACGTGTGTCACTGTTTAAGAAAGGTGGTCAGGACAAGCCAGGGAACTATAGACCAGTGAGCCTGACGTCGGTGGTGGACAAATTGTTGGAGGGAATCCTGTGTGACAGGATGTATATGTATTTGAAAAGGCAAGGACTGATTCGGGATAGTCAACATGGCTTTATGCGTGGGAAATCATGTCTTACAAACTTGATTGAGTTTTTTGAAGAAGTAGCAAAGAGGATTGATGAGATCTATATGGACTTCAATAAGGCATTTGACAAGGTTCCTCATGGGAGATTGGTGAGCAAGGTTAGGTCTCATGGAATATAAGGAGAACTAGCCATTTGGATACAGAACTGGCCCAAAGGGAGAAGACAGAGGGTGGTGGTGGAGGGTTGTTTTTCAGACTGGAGGCCTGTGACCAGTGGAGTGCCACAAGGAAGGTGCTGGGTCCATTACTTTTCATCATTTATACAAATTATTTGGATGAAAGCATAAGAGGTATAGTTAGTAAGTTTTCAGATGACACCAAAATTGGAGGTGTAGTGGACAGCAAAGAGGGTTACCTCAGATTACAACAGGATCTGGACCAGATGGGCCAATGGGCTGAGAAGTGGCAAATTGAGTTTAATTTAGATAAATGTGAGGTGCTGCATTTTGGGAAAGCAAATCTTAGCAGGACTTATACACTTAATGGTGAGGTCATAGGGATTGTTGCTGAACAAAGAGACCTTGGAGTGCAGGTTCATAGCTCCTTGAAAGTGGAGTCACATGTCGATAGGATAGTGAAGAAGGCGTTTGGTATGCTTTTCTTTATTGGTGAGAGTATTGAGTACAGGAGTATATGTCATGTTGTGGCTGAACAGGCATTGGTTAGGCCACTGTTGGAATATTGCGTGCAGTTTTGGTTTCCTTCCTATGGGAAGATGTTGTGAAACTTGAAAGGGTTCAGAAAAGATTTACAAGGATGTTGCCAGGGTTGGAGGATTTGAGCTATTGGGAGAGGTTGAATAGGCTAGGGCTGTTTTCCCTGGAGTGTCGGAGGCTGAGGGGTGACTTTATAGAGGTTTGTAAAATCATGAGGGGCATGGAAAGGATAAATAGACAAGGTCTTTTCCCTGAGGTGGGGGATTCCAGAACTAGAGGACATAGGTTTAGGGTGAGAGGGGAAAGATATAAAAGAGACCTAACAGACAACTTTTTCACTCAGAGCATGGTATGTGTATGGAATGAGCTGCCAGAGGAAGTGGTGGAGGCGAGTACAATTTCAACACTTAAAGGGCATCTGAATGGGTATATGAATAGGAAGGGTTTGGAGGGATATGGGCTGGGTGCTGGCAGGTGGGAGTAGATTGGGTTGGGATATCTGGTCGACATGGACAAGTTGAATCGAAGGGTCTGTTTCCGAGCTGTACATCCCTATGACTCTATAACTCTCTTTCTCAGATAACACTGCTGGAAATCAGTAATTTGCTAAATTTGCGAGTAATGACCTGCTAACCTATGACCTACCACTAGGTGGCATAGCCCATTTGTGATATTTTATTTAGGATTCTTTGGTCAGTTTTTTAACGTAATCATGAAGATAGGCAACCCAAATTTGTGTGTCAGCCATGAACGTTTGAATAAAGTGTTGGATCAATATTGGATGAGGGTTTGTGTTTTTCTCGTTTACTTGCTCCTGGGCTCATCTGACTTTACCAGTTTGTAATTCTGTTACAGCAGTTTGGTGATCCTATAAATTGTAGCAGTCAATTCTGAAGGCTTTTTAGTTGTGCCCAAGTAAGGTTTGTTAGGTTGAGCCGAGTTTTGCAGCTTGTGACTACCTTAAATCTCTCTTGGTTATTTGCCATTTGAAGTTCAGTGCTTTTTCAGACAGCTTTCAGTGGATTTGGAAGCCAACTATTTGTAAACTTGTATTTGGGTATCTCTTTGGAATCGCATAAACAAAACATGGAACAAAAGCGTTCCACCAAAGTCTACAATGCACTACAGTTTTTTTTACCATGTGCCAAAGAGCAGTGGAGTGAATAGATGATACCATCATTCTGAGAATTCTGTGCCTTTCCCTCTTCCAATGTAAAACCCATGTTAAACAGCAAAGCTAATGGATTCTTAGTCAAGTTCAAGGAATGGCTATTTTTTTGTGTGGTACCTAAATGTAGAATTCTAAGAAAATACAATTCTAATAAAGATACTGCAATAATTATGGGTGACTTTAAATTTTATCATGTTTGGACAAATGAATTTCACAAAGGTAGTCTTAAGGAGTAGAATAGAATCCCTACAGTGTGGATACATTTAGCCCATCAAGTTCACATTAACCTCTGAAGAGTATTCCACCCAAACCCATCTCTCCATTCTATCCCTGTAACCCTGCATTCCCCATGGCTAATCCACCTGGCCTGGACATTATGGGCAATTTAGCACAGCTAATCCCCCACCTAACCTGCATACCTTTGGGAGGAAACCCACACATGTATGAGGAGAATGTGCAAACTCCACACAGACATTTGCCCAATGGTGGAATAGAACGGAGATCCCTGTTGGTGTGATGCAGCAGTGCTAACCATTGAGCCACTGTGCCACTCTAAATAATTTATGAAATATTTTCAGGGTGGTTTTTGAAGAACAATACATTGTAATATGAAATGAGACAGGATTAACTAATTATCCCAAAGTGAAGGATCCTTTCATCGGGTGTGGGGGGGAGGTCTCTCAACAAAGATGTATTCCACTGAAACAAAGACAGAGAAGATGAACCAGACACTTGAAAGGTTTCAAATTTACACAGAAAAGCTGTTTGATATGCTGTCTTTAATTCAACTAGGCAGAAGTGGGTACTGCAGATTCTGGAGATTAGAGTCAAGATTAGAGTGGTGCTGGAAAAATACAGCAGGTCAGGCATCATCTGGGGAGTAGAAAAATCGATTTTTTAGGCAAAGCCCTTCATCAGGAATGAGCCTGTGAGTCGAGGGGGTGGTGAGATAAATAGGAGGGGAGTGGGGCTGGGGGGAAGATAGCTGAGAATGCGCTAGGTGGATAGAGGTGGGGGTAATGGTGACAGGTCAGAGAGGAGGGTGGAGAGGATAGGTGGGAAGGAAGATGGACAGGTGGGACAGATCATGAGGGTGGTGCCGAGTTGGAGGGTTGGATCTGGGATAAGGTGGGGGGGAGGGATTCCTCCTTTTAATTCTCGTTGATAAGACATCTTGACCAGATGTGATCCATCCAAGGATACTAAAGATGAGAGTGGGAAATGCAGAGGTATTGACCATCATTTTCCAGAGGATTTGAGATTTGCTAATATTGTACCCTTGATAAAAAGGTTTAAAAAAAAAGACACCAGCAATGAATAGATCATCAAGTTTAACTACGGTGCTGGGGAATCTTTGAGCAGCCATTGTTGAGGGCAAAATAAATCATAACTTGGGGAAGTGCAGATTAATTAAGGAAAACCAGCACAGCTTTGATAAGGGAAATTGTTTTTTTAATGAACTTAACAACCAACAGATAAGACTATCTACAAAAGAGTGAAAAAATAAAATTAAATACTCTGTGTCTGAATGTACGTAGCATTGTGAACAAGAGAGATAAACTGAGAGTGCAATAATGGCGAATATATGTGACATGGATCGGCAATTGAATCTTGAAGGGTACAGTATATTTAGAAATGACAGGAAACTAGGGAGTGGCGGCTCTGTTAGTTAATGATGCTGTTCAGACAAACTGTGAGGTCTATGTTCAGGAAACCAAGATGTGCAAATAGTTTGGTTCGACCTAAGAAATGTTGAAGGCATAAAGTCGCTTGGGAGAATGGTGTACATGTCTTATAATAGTAAATACACATTAGGGTGGAGCATAAAGAAAGAAGTAATGACAGCTTGTCAGCACGTTCTGGAACCAACCAGTCAGCAAGCCGTAATATATCATGTTATTAGGCAAAAAAGGATAAATGAATGATCTCATCGTGAAGGTATTCTGGCTAGCAGTGTTCATTTTATGATTAAAAATTTTAGTCTGAGGGAGAGAGGAATGCGTCTCAGACTTTATTTAAAAATTTAAATGATGAAAATTATGAAGCTGTGGAAACATACCTCGCTAAATTGAATTGACAAATTAAAGGATAGGCCAATCAAGATGCAATGGTAGAAATTTAATTAGATATTTCAAAATGCTCAGAATAAATATATGCCAACAAGCAAGAAAATTCTGAGAGATGAACTCAACATCTATGATTCACTGGAAATATTAAAGATACTATCATAGTCAAAGAAAAGGCATATACTTGGGTAAGGGCAGCTGGGAGCAAAAATGTTGAACAGTACCTACCAAAATCACCAAAAAATTAACAAATAGGAAAATCTAGTATATGAGTGAAAGCTGTTTAGAAATATTGAAATAGATATTCAGACAAACTATCAAAATCTTTAAAAAAAAAACAAAGTGAGTTTTTGTCGTATTTAAAGTAAGACTAGAAAGTTTATAATAGAAATCGTGGAAACGGCAGATGAATTAAACAGTATTTTGCATCACCTTTACTCCAGAGTATGCAAGTAACATTCCAGAACTTGAGATAAATCAGGAAATGGGAGGGAGGAAACTCATGAAACTCACAATCACCAGTGAAGTGATACTGAGGAAACTGCCAGAGCTGTGGGCTACCAAGTGGCAAAGTCCTGGTGGAGTTAAAACTAAGGACTTAGAAGAAATGACTAGTGAAATACTTGTTGCATTAAAGGAAGGCAATGGCATTGTAGTAATATCACTCGCCTCGTAATCCAAAATTCTCCATGGGAGACAATTGTCTAGTGGCATTATTGCTAGACTGCTAATCTGGAAATTCAGCTAATGTTCAGGGGACCCAAGTTCAAGTCCCACCATGGTGGAGTTTGAATAAAGAATCTGGAATTAAAAGATAGCCTGATTGTGACCATGTAACTGTTGTTGTAAAAACCCCTCCAGTTCACTAATGTCCTTTAGGGCTTGAAATATTTCATCTTTACCTTGGCTGGCCTACATGTTATTCCAGATACTCACAGTTGTGTGGTTGATTCTTAACTGCCCTCTGGCCATTTAGCGATAAGACAACAAATCCTGGCTTAATGACACCCACATCCCATGAATTAGTTTGTAACAATTCCAATAATCCATTGATTTGAAGATGGAGCAATTAGATTGAAAGATGGAGAGCAACTGAAAGAAGGAAAGTACAGGCCAATTACCTTAACATCTGACTTTGCAAAAATGTCAGAAAACATTATTAAGTAAGTTATAACAGGGCTCTAAAATAATCTCAAGGTAATCAGGTAGAGTTAATATGATTTTGTGAAAGGAAAATTGGGTTTGACCCATCTGTTGGAGTTCTTTGTGGAGATAGTGCGTGCTGTGGATGCAGATTAACTGGTGGATGTACTGCACTTACATTTTCAGAAAGCATTTGATAAAGTATTAAATCCAAAGTTATTGCAGAAAACAAAAATTTATGGTGAGGGGTTGGCATATTAGCATGGATGAAAATTTGGAGGAACCAGAGAGTAGACATGAATGCTCCTTTTCCAGATTGAAAAGGCATAACAACTGATGGACCTCAGCAATCATTGCAGGCACATCAGTTTTTTCAATGTATACAAATGATGAAGGGTGTGGAAGATATATCCACCAAATTTGTTGAAGATGCAAAGATAGAAAGGAAAGGTAAGTTGTGAAGGAGACATCATAGGCTACAAAAACACATAAATAGGTTAAGCGTGTGAGAAAAGGTGTGTTGCAATTCGAGTGTAATGTGGGAAAATGTAAAATTATCCATAAACTAAAAGAAAAAGCATTTAATCTAAATCGTAAGGAACATTGAAACATAGATACTTGAAAATAGCAGTAGGCTAAATCATTGAAACTTACATAATACTGTGCAGCCTGGATAGAAGATGTTACCCCTTGTAGAAGAATGAGGACCCAAGGCATAGTCTCAGAATAAAGGGACAACCTTTAGAACTGAAATGAGGAGAATTTTCTTTCATCCGGAGGGTGGTGAATCTGTGGAACTCACTGCCACAGAAGGCTGAAGCGACCAAGTGAATGAACAGACTTAAGACAATGATAGATAGGTTCTTGATTACTAAATAGATCAAAGATTAAGGGGAAAAGGCAGAGAATGGGTTTGCAAAACACATAAGCCATGATCAAATGGCATTACAGACACAATGGGCCAAATGGCCATATTCTACTCCTGTATCTTATGGCCATATGGTTTTATTCAACCCTTTTGAGTTTGCTCCATCATTCAATATGATCACCCAACTCAATACACTGTTTTCACATTGTCCACCCATACCATTTGTTCCCTTTAGCCCTAAGAATGATATCTAACACCGTCTTGAAAACATTTAATGATTTGGCCTCAATAACTTTCGGTGACAGAAAATGAAACAGGCTCACCACTCTCTGGGTGAAGAAATTTTTTCTCATCTAACTCCTAAAGAGCTATAAGAACTCCAAATAGTAGTAACATGTAAGATCCTGATGGAAATTGCAGTGAGAATGCTGTTTTTCATGGGGAAATCAAGATAAAGAGTCCTTTGTTTCCAAATATGGAGTCCTCTATTTGAGATAGATCTGAAAAGGAATTTTCTTTTTCGGAAAATGTTTGGAATTCTCTACCAAAGGGTCTACCAATGGCTCTACCAATAAAGAATGATGGAGGCTGAGTCATTAAATATGTTCATAACTAAGATCGACAAATTATTCAACTAAAAGTGAGACTAGTTTTTTTTTGAGAACAGGCAGGAGAGTTGAGTTAAGGCAAATATCACATCAGCCTTATCAAATGTGGATTTGAGGGTGAGTAAAGTCTCATGCTCCTATTTGCAATGTTCTTATGTATGTGATTCAAAAGTATACATTTTTGATTGCTTTTAGCACTTTAAAACTAGAACTATGTAAAGTACAAATTAAAAGTCAAAACAAATAGAGCAACAGATTTTTGTCAACAGAACAATATTTTTAAAAAATGTACAAATAGGCATTAATTCTTGTTATAACATATTTTACATGCCAGGAAGACTAGAACAAAACAAAGGAAGTGACAGACTAAAGCAGGTTGACGATGCTTACATTTTTTAACAGTGAGTTGCTGCTGTCATTTGCTAATTTGTCACAGAATTCCTTTATTCATGCTCTGCTATTTCTGATAAGATGTTTTCTTGCCTTCTTCAGCCCCCATCCCCCTCAGCTTGCAAAATCCTTCAGATCACAAAGTTCTCTGGTGTCATTGGTCCAATAGGACTTATCTCCCTCCAAACTCTGTTACTTATTAACCCAAAGGCAAGCAAATAATCTATTGAAAACAGAAGAATAAAATACACCTTACCATAGGCAATTTGGAAGCAAAATGTGCATTATCATAGTTTGGTAATATTTTCATTTCAGGTTTTTGCTTGAGTTACAAGTGGGGACTATAATTTGTGCCAATTGTGATGGTGAGAAAATATTGCTTGGAATGTTCTTCATATTTCATAAAGGTGGAATCATGATACCATCACCTGAGTGATAGACGTTTGTTCTCTTTGAAAATCTTTTGAAGAGTATGTTTAAAGTATTGAACCATATTAAGTAACAACAAGTAAATTAGCACCCATAATCTCCCTTGTACGGTCTGTAATACACTAATTTCACCGTCAAACCCATTGCTTTTTTCTCATGAACTTCCTTTAATGTCTTTTGAAACAAAATATAATTTTAATATATAGCCTAAATAGGATGCATTACAAAGTCCTTTGAGATCAAGTTTATATTCCACTTGTGATGTAGATCATACAAATATATGTATTCTGTATATTCATGCAGTGTATTGTATTTTCATTCTGACAGTTTTACGGCATATCTTCTTTGAAATAAGTTAATAAATTGCATGATTCCACAGTGACTGCAGAAAGGATTTTTATTTTATGTTAACTATTTCAAGACCCATAGCAGGGATTTTACCTCATAAACTAGGCTCCTACTAGTGAAGCACAAAGGGAGTGTTACTTTTTGAATTATGCTGTTCTTTGCATAAGATATTAAACTATGGAACTGGCATCCTACTTCTGAGAATGCACAAGGACACCATAGAACTATTCAAAAAGCCTATAATTCTTCCAGTGTCCTGACAAACAGTAAGTCCTCAGTTGACAGCATCAAACTACATTAATTGCTCAACTAATTGAAGAAAGAAAACTATTCCCAATGGCTGAAGATCATCAATCAGATAGTACAGATATCAAATGTTTGGTAAAAGACCCAGGGGTGGGAGAAGGAACATAAGAACACAGAAATCAGGAGCGGGAGTCGGCAATTCAGGGATTCGAGCCCACTCCACCATTTAGCATGAACATGGCTGACCTTATCCTGGTCTCCACTCCACTTTTCATCCTGCTCCCTGATCCCTCCATCCCACTTTTCATCAGAAGCATATCTATCTCTTTCTTGAATCTGTTGATTAATTGTGCCTTCACTGCACTGAAGTAATTTCTTCTAATCTCAGTTTTTGAACCTACCCCCTCTCACTCTACATCTATGACCACTTGTTCTAAGCTTGCCCACAAGGAGGGTCCTCTGTTCAATGCATACCTTATCAGTCCCCTTTAGCATTTTATATTCTTCAATCAGATCCACCCTCATTCCCCTGAACTCCAGTGAGCACAAGCTTAAACTATACAACCGATCCTTGCAGGACTGCCCTTTCATCCCTGGAGTCAATCTGCTGATCCTTCTCTAAATTGCTTCCAGTGCCTCTACATCTTTCTCAAGTAAGGAGACCAAAACTGGATACAATACTCGAGGTGGGATGTCACCAATGCCTTATATAATTGTAAAAACACCTCTTTATTTTTACCATCCAGTCCTTTTGGAGGGTTATATTTTAATACAATTTACAGTGAGGATTTAAAATTCATTTCTCAATCGTATAATAGAGACAGATTTAATATTTTTGTTTCCAAAACAGAATTAAATATATACTTAAAGAAGGGAAAATGTTGCAGGATGCAGGGAATAGGCCAGTGAGCGGTGCTACTGGTTTACTTTTCAGAGAGCAATTGCAAAGCCGTGGTCACCTTCTTCTGCACTGTACTTGTCTGTGATTATATATTAAATAATTTACTGCTTGTGGGAGCTCAGAAATCATGGTAAAAAATTCATAATTTCTGTAGTACGCGTATGTCCGTGCTAACTATGTGAAAGCAGCAGAAGTGTAGTGATCTGTTCCATTCTCCATCGCAGCAGGAATTTGGACACAAGAGGAGATTGATTACTGGAATCAAATAAAACTGCTGGAAATCTGAAACAAAAGCAACATAAATTACTGCAGAAACTCAGCAGATGTGGTAGCATCTGTAAGAAAGAAAAACTGAGCTGATGTTTCCAGTCCAGCGACCCTTCCTCAGTTAGATTAGATTACATTACAGTGTGGAAACAGGCCCTTCGGCCCAACAAGTACACACCGACCCGCCGAAGCGCAACCCACCCATACTCCTATATTTACCCATTACCTAACTCTACGGGCAATTTAACATGGTCAATTCACCTAACCTGCACATCTTTGGGATTGTGGGAGGAAACCGGAGCACCCGGAGGAAACCCACGCAGACACGGGGAGAATGTGCAAACTCCACACAGTCAGTCGCCTGAGGCGGGAAATGAACCCGGGTCTCAGGCGCTGTGAGGCAGCAGTGCTAACCACTGTGCCACCGTGCCGCCCATGCAGGCTAGGTGAACTAGCCATGGGAAATGAAGGTTATGGGGATAGGGTGGGCCCAGGTGGGATGCTCTTTGGAATGTTGGTATGGATTTGAGGGGCTGAATGCCCTGATTCCATACTGTAGGGATTCTGTGATTCTTCTGCACTTCAACCAGGTCCAAGAAACTATATGGACATTTATCTGATCAGTCACTGCTTCTCAGTCTTGCTGTTGCCTTTCTAGGACAACCATCATCCAGCAACTTCAGCAGCAGACAATAGGCTGCAGCTTTCTTCCTGTTATCACAATGTTGTTTTATCCATTGATGACAAGGAAAAAAATTGAACCTTGCCTTTGACGATTGTGTGCTGTCATAATTGTTAGCACACCCTCCAGATTTCTTTGCCTCCCAATAGTCAACGGTGTATAAGAATGTCTGTTGTATTCTAATGGGATCTCTTCCAGACATTGTCATGTTCACCCAGTATGTTCAAAAAGACCGCAAATCTTTAATACTCATATTTCCTTTCAAATCATTCTAATCCTGAAACTAAAGGCCATACTGCAGATATGCCAATAATTGACAGTAAAATTTCATTAACAATGAATAATTGATATCTGATCAAATGTTGCGGGCTTAAAACTTGAGATCAGATGAGTGTTTTCAGCAATTTTCGTGGGTTCTTTTTCAGATTTCCAGTATTTTGCTGTCATAGAAGTTCTCATTGAACGAAGTCATTTCAGGCTTACTCTGAATCCAACCCTTGGTGCACCTAACAAAGAGGAGCATAATATTAACGTGAAATTGTTTTTTTAAAAAGGAAAGACTTTAATTCTCCTCTGCTATCAGTTCTTTTTCGGATCTCTACAAAGAAGGTCACCCAACACTTATTTGAAGAAGTATTTAGATACAAGGCATTCATTGAGATCTGTTTGACTGAAACTGTGGTTTGTATCAGGCATTGTCTCAAGTCTGTTTCAAATCCTGTGAAGTCACTGATAGTTTGAGATACTGAGGTGAAGAAAATCACAGGCTGATGGGTGAAGGCCTGGGGCTATATTAATGAGCACATGTCTGTCTCAAGATAACTCGTGACTGCATTAACTTGCACTAAACTTGGTCTTCTCAAGTCTCGATAAACCCTTTGAGAATTACAGTGATATTTTTGTTACTGCAGAATTTTGAGTTTAACATTCTCTGCTGAATGTGCCAAAAGCAGTGAGATATTCTGTCCTCCCTTCTCATGGGCCCTTATGTGAAACTTGCCTCTTTCATCACAGCCTGTCAAATGACTGGTCTCGTACCATTTGGGAAAGCATGTATCAAAAATCTCAACTATTTTGCATTTTCATCTTTCCCAGGGTTTAAGGCACTTTCTTTACTCATCACTCTCTGGTAAAAATGATAAAAGTAAATAATTTCTGCAGGAGTGTTAATTTACTCATGTGAAGAAAAGAAATAAGATCTGCACTTGTGTGGTGAACTTCAGTATCCCAAAGTGCTTTACAGTCAATTAAAGGTGCTTGAAATGTATTCAGTGTAGTAAAGGAAGAATTTTAGATTTTTCCTTTAAAGTTAAATATTTAGGAAGTTTAATTACTATTATTTTCTCAACTAATTTAAACATGTGGCTCGGTGGTTCAGTGGTTAGCACTGCTGCCTCACAGCAATAGGGTCCTAGGTTTGACTCCAGCCTCAGGCGGCTGTCTGTGTGGAGTTTGCACATTTCCCCTGTGTCTGCGTGGGTTTCCTCCAACAGTTCAAAGACGTGCAGGTCAGGTGAATTGGCCATGCTAAATTACCCATAGTTTAGGTGCGTTAGTAAGAGGGAAATGGGTTACTTTTCGGAGGGTTGGTGTGGACTTGTTGGGCCCAAGGGCCTGTTTCCACACTGTAGAGAATCTCAAAAAAAAGATGCTATCTTCCTTTATTGTGGATCTTGGATATAGTTACTGCAAGCTACTGAAAGTGTATAGTTCACAGTCTGGCACTACATGATGCTAACATTTGCCTTAATTGTGCATATCTGATCACATTTAGTGCTGTTATAATATCAGTCTTACAACAAGAAGTGAAATGCGATTCTGTACACTGTCAACCATTGTATTTATATTATACATGATGTAAATCTGGTACATTTTGTTTGGGATCTATCTAATCGACAGCAATTGTGTTTAGTCAGACTTATGTGCTAGGGTGGCTCTAAATGGTCCTTTAGTGCGAATTAGGTGAAGTGTAGTGTCAAATGATTCCTAAAGCATATAAAATACACAAAAATCACAAAGTTATGCATGTAGACTTTTTGAGTGACAATCTCATCTTCCAAAGAGCCCCGTTGTCCCTATGTAGCATATAACATCAAGTATAATGAAGTTAATGCAGTTTCTGTGTGCACTGTCGATGCTGACGTAATACTGGGTTGTTAGAGGCTGCATCCATGTCACTACCTGCATGTCTGAGTGAACTGGATACTGTCTCCATCTGCACGCTTACATCATCAACTTCCTGCCCACAAATCAAGAAGAACTAATGTCTGAGAGATGACAGGCTGTGTTTGTGAGGGAAGGATCAGCATTAATTTCTCCAGTATCTCCGACAGGTACAGCAGCTGTATAAACATCTCCTGTGCAAACAGTGTATGATTTCTGTGCAAATGGAAGGTACCTTTAATGTAATATTCATGAGCTAAATGTACAGGTGTTAGCTTTTAGATGGAACCTGATGTATTCAACCACAAAGTGGTTCCAGAGATATGGAAAACAGCTCCTTCATGTTTAAAGATCCTACAACTGTAGTTGAAATATTGTTTAAACCTGGTGTGAGATGTTTAGGAATGTCACAGGAGAATTTTGTTGTCATTTTTACGTAGAATTCCATGCTCCATATGTGCAGAAACAATTCACCCCCAGCTGTTCAAACTATCATTTATGCTTTATACAAACCACTATTATGATAACGTTCTGTTCATTTATCACTGATATGTTCTACTGCTTTACCATTACATGCCTGTGTGCTAGTTCCCTCAGTTTAACATTTACTCTCTCTCCTGCATACCCTGCTAGATCTATTGGATTTATTTCCGGGGAAACAAACTCAGGGGTCCATACACCCTCACTCTGCAAAACCTGTGCCAGGGAAAATATTGTCATCTGATCAAGCTCTCAGGACCAGTATACAGTTGCAAACTGTTCAAAGTTATTCTGGAAAGTGTGACACCTTAAAAAAACCAGAAATCTGGAAAAAAGATTCTTTCCAAATATGAAGCTGTTGTATTCTCTTTTCATACTGCCTTGATAATAGATGAGATTATGAATATTTAGAAAGGGTGAGATTAATAAAATGGGTGCATGTTTTGTATGCAAGGTTAAACTCCATTTGTTCAGAACTCTATTATTGTGAAGGATGATGACCCAGGGCCCATTATGTAAAATGCTACCAAGACAGCAGAGTCCCAAAATGCCCTGTTGTAAGCTAGCATTTACTAGTTTACCATCACAAAGCTAACTATATTATAAAGTCACTGTAAACCCTGAAAAAAGTAAAACTGCAGTATACTTATCTAACCTCATTTCCATTATTCTATCACAGCTGGTTTATTCCACTCATTGGTTTGTGTATGACCGTATTTGGGGATCATGTGAGGCTCAGAATGGGATGATTAGATCACTGTATTCATTGCTGTTTATTTGTAAAACAAATAAAAATGTAAATTGAAAAAAAACAGCTAATTTTCTAACTTATAACTGAATTCCGTAACTGCAGGCAATATTCACTGGTGCTGTGATGAATTGGTTATCAGGGAGTGTTGCTCTCCATTCTAAGTTTACATTTATTAGCAACCTTGGTATTATTACCCTACAGCTCCCAACATGCCTCCCTTCCTTATTTCTCTTTGCCATGCAATATTCTGATTAAAAGAGACAGACATTTGTGTACCCTATAACCAAGTCTCAGCTGATATTTGGTGCGACATTGTAAAATGTGTACTATTAATCTCTAAATCTCAGTGACCAACCTCAAAGTCTTAGGTTTAGCTTTGAAAGAGAACAGTTACAAATGAGCTGACACATTTTAAAAAGGCCACCAACGTCACCTGACATGGACATTGTCAAGCTGAACAAAAATTTATGAAGGAATGTCTTAATAACATATCAAAAGAGCCACTGTTGCATACAAATTGCTGAAACTGGCTACATCATGAAACTGTCTCTCAGACTCTGAAAAAGCTATGCAAAGGTAATTACCTGGACATTAAAATCCGTCATCCAGAATTGCAAGACTCGCACTGAAACCTTCAAATATCTGAGGACGTGATATCTTGACTAGAGGTATTGTCAGAAGAAAGACGATCATTCAACATTTATTATGGAAAGAGAAAGTATGGAACTACCTAGATCTATGTGGAAAGATGTTTGGGAAACTCTGAGCATGTGTAATTCAAACATTTTGTTAAAAATGAATTGTTCCCATTGTGGGCCAACAACTTGTATTTACACATGAAAACCACCCCCTCCAGTAGGAAGCCTTGTTGATAAACTTGTGATTTCACTACAGAAAGCAGTACCATCCAATTACACCAAGAGAAAAAACTCCTCAATTACTCTAACATCATTTCTCTCTCACTCTACAATTCTAAAGCTGGTAGTCTAATTCTGTTACAAGTTGGAATGCATCACAGAGATGGAGAACTTAGAATTGAAAGGAATTAGACGTTCTGTAGTGCCCACTCTAGGAAAAGGATTGATTGCAGTTTAAAGAAAAGTTAAAATATTGTAGTCTTAAGAAAAACAACTAACTTGACTCTAAACACCACCAGGACTTCCAGATCCACGTCAGAGCACATAGTTTTCTCACTTATGAGATCATTTATTTTTCAATTCCACTTTTCCCCCACCATGTGACTTGTTCCAGTTGCTTGCATGATGGTGTGTGTTTGTGTGTGTGTGAATGAATGAATGAAGGTTTGTATGTCATGGAATTTTGAACAAGTTTACAATGAAACTAACTCTTTAATTTTGATTACCTCAAGAGATACCTTTCCATATGGTTGAATACAGATTGGATTAAAAAAAACAACTCTTTAAAAATGAAAGCCATATTTTATAAATTGTTGTAGTTTCTAAATGGTTATTGTACAGCATGTTGTTTTAGCCAGGTTTTGGACAGGTTTTATCAGGACATGATTTTCTCCCAGTAAATGCTCATCTATTCTTGGTAAGGAAATCTCTTCTTAAACGGTAACTTTGTTTCTATAAAATTAGTGATTAATAAGCACAATCAATTATCCATTCATGCACATAATTGCAATCAACCTCTTGTAATTCGGCCCCATTGACATTGCTTCTGAAAAATAAATTGCTATTCTCTGTGTTTTAAAGTGTGACACATACTAAATAAACAGGGATTGTTGCAACAACCGCTGTCCATGGTCCTTTATTTGCAAGTGTTTGCCATTTTAGAGTTCTTTTTAAATATATATTTCTATAATGTATAAGGTTGGGGACTGTGCCAAAAGTCCATATTTTATAGTTAAACTGTTCATAGGACCAGGTTATGCTGTATGTCTCTCTCTCTGGAAATATGTTTGTCTTCTCTCAGTCATTTCTGTCTGACCTTAACAATGTGCTGGTGATGGTGCAAGAGGGAGATAAATGGTAAGGGAATACAAATTCATGTGTGTTTAAAGTGTAAGGAAGATGGTGATGTAGTGGTAAGATATTGCATTAGTAATCTGGAGGCATGTTCAAATGCTCTGGTGACCAAAGTTCAAATCTCATCATGGAAGCTGTTGGCATTTAAGCTCAATTTATTAATCAGGAATGTCTAAGACTAGTCTTACTAATGGTGACTGTTAAAATATCATCAGTTGCTGTTAAAAACTCATCTAGTTCATGAATATCCTTTAGGGAAGTAAATCATCTGTTCATTCCCAATCAAGTCTATATGTGATTCCAGACCCACAAGAAATATGAATGATTTTAACTGCCTGTTGAAATGAAACAGGACATAAAAGACTCCATATAAGGAAAGTAAATATTTTGAGTGAGTGGACAAAGATCTGGTTTATTGAATATAATGTATGAAATGGTCTAATTTGGTCAGGAGAATAAAAATATTCAAGCCATACAGTTCCAAGACAATTTGAAATGGTAACAAATGCTGACCTTGCCAGCACTACCCATATCTCATGGAAGAACAAAGGGGGAAAAAAAGCAAAGTAGGTTTCAGAATCTGCCACATCACCAGGCCTTCTCCTTTCTTTCAACCTCTTTATAGTTCGGTGCAAAGCAAAATATTTAGAATTGCATGGTGCCATAAGGGAAACTTAACTGTTACTGTCAGTCTCACATGTATCTCTACCGATTGTGGAATATGATATGGCTTATTTATGATACAATTGCCACCAGTCTACTAAAATGGCAACCCATTGAGGTTAATCTGTGACCATTTAGTGTGTGATGAGCCAGGCCAGAGATGTGTGATTAGTTCAATGATGCACCATTTCTAAAGTTGGAGGATTTGGCATTTGTTGTTTTCTTTCACTCAGTTTCAGAATTGGTCAATATTAAAAGACGAACTTTGTCAGATTGATGTTCCTGTAATGAGCTCCTTATGAGATGTTATATCAACTGTTAATCAATATACATGGCAGTGTAGCTTTCTATATGACCTTGTAGAGTTTTTAATTAATCCTTATTAAAAATATTGACTTGTTCTGACTTCTGGTCGCTGCAATTTGCAGAGCTTTTCATCCTAATTAGGAGGTTAGGCTATGTTGCTTAGATTGCAGATTATAATATAATGATTTCTTACATTAAATCAATGCATGACAGAAACCACAGACTGCAATTAATCCATTTAGTCAGGATCTATCAGCCTGCTTTTCAGTGTTAGTAAGTGTCTGTCACAAAGTAGAGCTTGATAGAGGTTTTCAAATGATGGCGGGATCCAGGGGTGGCCAGTCCTTTCATTCCAGTTATTGACAGTTGCATTCCTCTGTGAAATCTGACGAACTCAGCTCGAAGTATTCGAGGGCAATGAAGCAGGACAAGAGCTGCAATGCTCTTTAAAAGCATCTGCAACGATGTTGCTTCGTAAAACTCAATGAATATTGAGGCTGAAACTTGTTTTTCTTTTGGTTAAAGCTGAGTTGCATTGAGATTTCTGGAGGGGTTTTAATTGCAAGGTCTTCGAGTTTTATCTTCCTGTTCTTGCCAAACCCACCTCACCAACCATCTATTCAACCCAAGTGGAGGCCATTATGTCTGATTCTGACCTAATCTTGCTGTGCTCACTCCCAGAACAACTAACCATTCAGTTGATATCTGGCAAATAACCAGCATCCCTTGTGTACACACCATCTTTGAAAGGGTGCTTTACAACCAGAAAGACATTGGTTATCTGGTGTTACCGTTTGTCAGCAACATAATGGGACAGCAGCCACAATGCCACACTTCTCATAGCTGGCATGGTGGACACTTCCTGACACATGCAATCCCATTCTCACCTTCGCCAATGTTGAACCATCACACCACAAACTTTACTTGTGCATAGCTGCATCCCATCTCACTGTAACTCTATCCCCATGTCCACTGGAGCTTGGCATTTCCATTAGGGGAATATCATATGCAGACAAACAACTGGACTATTCAAATGTGAGGTTTTATTTACAGACAGCAAAAGGGATTCAAATGACATCAAAAGATTTTGAAATTCATCCCCACAATGCAAACCAATTCTCACCATGAGCAACAAATATTTTACAGTCCATAATTGGTTTGCTGTGCCCAGCTCTCATCTACTGGAAATGGGTGCCAATGAAGTCTTATGTAACCTGTATTGCCCAATAGTAGTGACCAGTATATTACATCAAAAGGGGAGTGCCTACTGTGCATTGAAGCCCTTCCTATCCCTGATCCACATCAACCATTCAACTTCTTACTGCATTTAGTGCAGATCATTGTTAAACTCACATGACTGATGGTGAAGCGATGATGAAACACTTTAAGAAGTTTCTACAGATAATGGTTCACCTTTGAACCATTTTCAGCATTGGTCACTTTTGTTTGCATCAACGCTGCCAACTTCAGCATTACTGAAATGCTAAAGTTGAATTTGCAAGCACCAGTGTCAAGGTGCAAATCACCTGTCACCAGTATCTGACCCCTAAGCACCCTCACTCAGCATGCAGCAAATGGGCAATGGACTTTGTGCAGACTGTGCCGCTGATTGAGGGGAGCAAGACCCTCAGACAGACAGCAGCCTAAAGTATTAATCTGAGGACCAGCCCCCAACAGTTTCGGACATGGTCATTTGGTTGAAAAAATGTACAGTCTGGCAAATGCTATAGGTGTTAAGTTGACCTCTTGGTTGCCACACGGCAAGCATCTCTGTTGAGGGCAGGTAGGACAGCTAGCTGTGAGCTGAATCCCTGTCCTTGCATGCAAAGTGCCCGTCCTACAGCTTTCCCTCCAGTTGCCAGTGCACCCTCCAATGCAAATCTGTGCTTTGTGTATTGTAGAGGTGCTATGTTTGCAAAGGTTTAGTATATGTTGTCAACCAATGGCTATAGATAAAGGGTGTGTGCAGCTGACACCTACAGATCATGCCCAGAGAATTTTGGTTTAAAAATTCTGATGTTTACACAATGATGACCATTGTATGAACATATACAGTGTCTAATCTTGCCCGTTTGGACTACAAACATCTTCTGACATATTGTCTTTGTTGGCGACAGTCTGGCTCACTCTGCTTAGTGGGTCATAGAGTCATAGACTCAAACAGCATGGAAACAGACCTTTAGGTCCAACTCATCTATGCTGACCTGGTTTCCCAAACTAGGCTACTCCCATTTGCCTATGCTTGATCCGTATCCCTCTAAACCTTTCCTGTTCCTGGACCTGGCCAAATACCTTTCGAATGTTGTAACTGTACCTGCGTCTTCTGCAGTTCATTCCACATATGTACCACCCTCCTTGTGAAAAAGGTCCCTTTTAAATCTCGTGGAAAGATTAAAAAATAATTCAATGTACAAGGAAAAGTAGAAAGGAAAACAGGAAAGAAATATACAAGTAAATGTTAAAAGAAGATGCCAAATATAATCTTTAGATTAGTTACTACGAGAAAATCCTGAAACCTCAAAATACCTCAGATGTTGAATAACCAAAATTTAAAAAAAAAGTTGATTGGAAATATTCATTAAGTCAGGTAGCATCTGTGGAGAGTGAAGCAGAGTTAAAGATGATGACCTTTTTGCCAGAAGACTTGATGAATGACAAAAGTTCACCAACCTGATACATGATCAGGAAAATCCTTCCTTTTTCCATCAAGACCTATTAGATCAAGTATCAATGCAGTGTTAATTCTGACCCCAAACCAGGACTGACACATGGGTTAATATGAGGCACAATACTTGTTGGTTATATACTGAAGTCCAAAGCCACCCTTTAGTTAATAATAGATAAGCGATACTTATACATAGCTTAACCGAATGACATACAACTTATCAATGATCCTCAAAAGACTGTAAACCAATTTGATTACATTATGACAGATGCAGTAAGTACAGTCCCACAGTTGTGCTCTGAGCACTCTGCACAGGGATAACAGGAATGTGGTGCCTCTGATGAATAAGAATATCCCTATTTTCTTCTGATTCTCTGGAGCATTGATTTTGAGAAAAGGATCCCAAGGAGATTAAAATGTTTTGGACTTTCTTTTCAACCTGTGGCCATTTATGCCCAAGTAGAAAAAGCAATCTAAATTGGTCACACTATGTAATGTCTACCCTCCATCCCAGTTTTGGCTGTCTGATCAGTCACCATGTACTTTCAAGTGTGAATTAGTGTTAACCATGGTACTACGAATCCTTAGCCACCTAACTGTAATGCCCTCACTAAAACTGGCAATATCAAAAATGTCAAAACTCATTTGTTGGCCAAAGTAACAGCTGATGATTTGTGACATATGCACTCAGGAGATGGTAGACCTAGGTCATACTTATACATATGTCGTATTGTACCTTTCGGCTAAATCTTTGTCAACGAATTTCAGTGAAAGCTGCTTACAGCACTTGCACTAAACACAAGAACACAGGAAATTGATTGTCATACAGCAGGATGTGTTGTAAACATTAACCTCAAAAGATTTTTGCATTTGTCAAAATGGAAGTAGTTTTTGTGCTCTTTTGCCACACAGTTGATCATGCCTAGCCACCTTAAATTGCAAAGTGCTTCAGCCACAACAGTAACCCAACACCTTTTCTATTGCGTTTTGCCTTCATTTGGGGGTTTATTTCGACATCATCCACTCCAAAAATGTCAAAGTATTCCTGATATCTATTATAAATGTGCATTTTAATAATATTCATTTACATTCCCTTGTCCTACTGCACTTGTTCACTTTAAGCGAACGTTCTGAGTAGCTTTTGTCAATACTGTTTCATATTTGACATACTTTGATAAGATTCCTTCTGTCCAGATTGATAAGCTTAGTTGTTCTAATCTTTCCTCTATTTATATTTCTATTTTTAAACATATGAGTAGGGATCTTACTATTTTCAAATTTTCTTGGAAATTTTTCATGTATTTACTTACTGCCTCCAACGTACACAAAGTGTAGTCTGTGCATCATAGACAATTTGGGAGAAGGTAATCATTATTACTGAATTATTGTTACAGAGCAGTCTTGAAGAGAAGTGGTTTTAAATGTATATATTTATCATTATGAATTTTCCTTTTCGAAATAGTCTGTCGTTTGTTGACCCACAAATCTGCTGTTTGTGAAGTCAAAATTTGAAAGAACTTGCAACAAACCTTTTCAGGTGAAAACAAAAAGGGTGGATTATTCAAACATTTAACTTGGGGGATGATTGACAATGTGTAAACACAAGCATATGAGTAAAGAAGGAATAAACAGTTACAATTATGCATGACTGTTAAAAAAATGATATTGCCATTAATTCACATGAATGGAGTCTAGTAAGTCAATGTCCAGTGAGTTTTTTCACAACTGGTCTAGCTGAATGTCTTTCTACAGGAACTCAGATGCAGGTGGCAGCATTGAAGATTTAGCAATATAATTCTAGCAGTCTGGAAAATTAGTTCACGCTTCAAGCAAAATACAGGAAACTTTCTATCAGACTTGGAGAGAGGTCAAAACAAGACACTAGCTTTATCTGATCCTGGAGCAGCTTTGTTGTTCATTGTACCAACATTAAAACCAGTCTAAAGGAGAGAAGTTAAAAATGTACAATTAATTACTAGAAGTCATGGTCCACCAACAACATAGGTAGGAAAAGGGACAGGGATTTAAGGCAGAAATTCAGGGAGCGAGAGTGGAAGCTTAGTGCTAGAACAAACAGAGGTATTATCTCTAGTTTTTTTACCCGTGCCTTATGTAAGCGAGGCAAGGAATAGGGAGAGAGAGGAGTTGAACACATGGCTACAGAGATGGTGTGGGAGGGACAGTTTCGGATACCTGGATAATTGGGGCACATTCTGGGGTAGGTGGGACCTCTACAAACAGGATGGTCTACACCTGAACCAGAGGGGTACCAGTATCTTGGAGAGGAGAGCGGGGGGGCGGGGGGGGGGTGGAACTTGCTAATGCTCTTTGGGGGCTTTAAACAAATTCAGCAGGGGGATTGGAATCTAAATTGTAATACCGGTGTCCAGGAGGTTGAGAGTAGTGAGGTCAGAAATGAGGTTTCAAGGTCGCAAGACGTCCCCGACAAGCAGAAAGGTGGTTTGAAGTGTGTCTGCTTCGACACCAAGAGCATCCGAAAGAAGATGGATGAACTTGCAGCATAGGTTGGTACCTGGGACTTCGATGTTGTAGCCATTTTGACATGGATAGAGCAGGGACAGGAATGTTTGTTGCAGGTTCCGGGATTTAGATGTTTCAGTAAGAATAGAGAAGATTATAAAAGAGGGGGAGATGTGACATTGTTAGTTAAGGACAGTATTACAATGCCAGCAAGGATGTTTGAGGACTCATCTACTGAGGTTAGAAACAGGAAAGGATTGGTCATCCTGTTGGGATTTTTCGAAAGGCCTCCGAATAGTTCCAGAGATGTAGGGGAAAGGATAGCAAAGATAATTCTGGATAGGAGTGAGAATAACAGGTAGTTGTTATAGGGGTCTTTAACTTTCCAATATTGACTGGAAATACTATAGTTCAAGTACTTTACATGGGTCGTTTTTTGTCCAATGTGTGCAGGATGGTTTCATTACACAGTATGTAGACAAACCAACAAGGGATAAGACCACATTAGATTTGGTACTGGGTAATGAACCTGGCCAAGTGTTGGAGGTAGGTGAGCACTTTGGTAATAGTGACCACAATTCGGTTATGTTTATTTTAGCCATGGTAAGGGATAGGTATATAATGCAGGGCAAGAGTTATTGCTGGGGGAAAGGTAAATATGATGCGATTAGGCAAGACTTAGGATGCATAGGATGGGGAAGGAAACTGCAGGGAATGTACACAACTGAAATGTGGAGCTTATTCAAGGAATGGCTACTGCGTGTCCTTGATCAGTATGTACCTTTCAAGCAGGGAGGAAGTGGTGAAGCGAGAGAGCTGTGGTTTACTATAGAAGTTGAATCTTTTATCAAGAGTAAGAAGAAGGCTTATGTTAGAATGAGACGTGAAGGCTCGGTTCGGGTGCTTGAGGGTTACAAGTTAGCCAGGAAAGGCCTAAAGAGAGAGGTAAGAAGAGCCAAGAGGGGACATGAGAAGTTGTAGGCAGATATGATCAAGGAAAACTCTCAAACTTTCTATAGGTATATCAGAAATAACATAATGATGAAAGAAAGATTAGGGCCAATCAAGGATAGTAGTGGGAAGTTGTGCATATCCATGGAGATAGTGGAAGATCTAAATGAGTATTTTTTGTCAGTATTCACACTGGAAAAAGGCAGTATTGTCAAGGAGAATACTGAGATACTGGGTTTGAGGTTCACAAGGAGGAGGTGTTAACAATTCTGGAAAGTGTGAAAATAAGTCCCCTGGGCCAGATGGGATTTATCCAAGGATTTTCTGGGAAGTCAGGGAGCCAATTACAGAGCCTATGGCTTTGATCTTTTTGTCATCATTGTCTATTGTCTATAGGAATAGTGCCCAAAGACTGGAGGATAACAAATGTCTCCTTATTCAAGAACGGGAGTAGAGACACTAATTATAGACAAGTGAGCCTTACTTCAGTTGTGGGTAAAGTATTGGAAAAGGTTATAAGAGATAAGATTTATAATCATTTAGAGATGAATAAGTTGATCAGGCATAGTCAACATGGTTTTGTGAAGAGTAGGTCGTGCCTCACAAACCTTATTGAGTGCTTTGAGATGGTGACCAAACAGATAGATGAGGGTAAAGTGTAGTTCATAAGGATTTAAGTAAGGTGTTTGATAAGGTGCCCTACGGTTTGCACAAAATATGGAGGCGTGGGATTGAGGGTGATTTAGTGTTTTGGATCAGGAATTGGCTCACTGAAGTAAAACAGAGGGTGGTGGTTGATGGGAAATGTTCATCCTGGGGTTCAGTTACTAGTGGCGTACCACAAGGATCTGTTTTTGGGCCACTGTTTTTTGTCATTTTTATAAATGACCTGTATGAGGGTGTAGAAGGATGGGTTAGTAAATTTGCAGATGACACTAAGTTTTGTGGAGTTGTGGATGATGCTGAAGGATATTGCAGTTTATAGAGGGACATAGATAAGCTGCAGAGCTGAGCTGAGAGGTGGCAAATGGAGTTTAATGCGGAAAAGTGTGAGGTGATTCACTTTGGAAGGAACAAGGGGACATAGCTTTAAATTGAGGTGTGATAGATATAGGACAGATGTCAGAGGTAGTTTCTTTACTCAGAGAGTAGTGGGGCGTGGAATGCACTGCCTGCAACAGAAGTAGAATCGTCAACTTTAAGGGCATTTAAATGGTCGTTGGATAAACCTTTGGATGAAAATGGAATAGTGTAGGATAGATAGGCTTCAGATTGGTTCCATAGTCAGTGCAACATCAAGGGCCGAAGGGTCTGTACTGCCCTGTAATATTCTCTGTTTATGTAAGTTTCAATCATGTGACTGGGGCTCCCAGTGGAGCCACTCAGCTAAGTGATCAGAGAGAGCACATAGTTTGATATCATGAATCAAAAACCATTGCATTTACATAAAACAAAGAACTGTACAACAAAAGAATAGGCCCTTCGGTCTACCGTGTCATGCCAATCTTGATGTTATTCTCAACTTATCCCCTACCTGTAAATGGTCCATCTCCCTCCACTCCCTGCCTGTTTATGTCTCTTTTGAAATGCCTCTGAAACATTGCTATTGTATCTGCTTCTACCACCTCCCCTGGCAATATTTTCTCGGCACCTACCACCTGTTGTGTAAAAACATGTCTTGCACATTTCCTTTAAATTTTCCCCTCTCACTTTAAACATTTCCCCCATCTTATTTGACATTTCTATCGGGGGAAAAAGTCTCCACTTGCCCACCCTATCCATGTATCTCTTAATTTTATATTCTTCAATCAGGTCAGCCCTCAGCCGCTGATACTCTCACCATAAATATCCAAGCTTGTCCAAACTCTCCTTATAGCTAACAAACGACATTCCAGGCAATACCCTTGTAAACCTCTTTTGCCTCCTCTCCAAAGCCTCCACATCCTTCTTGACAATGTATCAACCAGAACTACACACAGTACTCCAAATGTGGCTTGGCTAAAGTTTTACACATGACTTGTCAATATTTCTACTCAATACCCTGATTTATAAATGATGTGGAGGTGCCAGTATTGGACTGGGATGTACAAAGTTAAAATCTCACAACACCAGGTTATAGTCCAACAGGTTTATTTGGATGCACTAGCTTTCGGAGTGCTGCTCCATCTGGCAGCTGTATGTGATGAAGGAACAGTGCTCCAAAAGCTTGTGCTTCTAAATAAACTTGTTGGACTGTGACCTGGTGGTGTGTGATTTTTAAACTGATCTATAAGGACAAGCTTGCCATATGCCTTCTTTCCCATCATATCCACTTGTGTTACCACTTTCATGACATTGCCAGGGACATGAACCCCAAGATCTCGTTGTATATCAATATTTGCTCATGCATTTGACCTCTCAAAGTGCATCACCTCACACTTGTCCAGATTAAACTCCATCTCCCATTTCTCCATCTAACTTTCTAACTGATCTATAGTATGCTGCATCCTTTGACAGCATTTCTCACTATCCACAACTCCACCATTTTTTATGTCATCTCTAAGCTTGTTAATCAGGCCACCTACAAACTCCTTAAAATCATGGATATATTAATATTACTGGCATCATGTGGGCTGTTGTCAGTCCAGCAAAGTCTCCATTTATTCAAGAGTTCAGCAGGAGAATTTGGTTGAGAAATAACAATGTAAGATTTCTGTCTTCATTCCAGATATGATAGTGCAGATCATGTAGCCTTGATTCATTCCTACTGTTTTTGTAAAGCAGAACTGACATTGTTAATGCTCAACAAAGTTGAAATCCCTTCCTTCCCAGAGGCTTTATGACTTTGACATAAATATGTTTGCTTGGAATTTTTGTCGGAAAGCTTCTACAAAACGCAAGTCAGGTTGGCTTTGTCTGGCTTGAGAGATATTAAGGAACCTGACCAGAACAGACATGCCGAAGAAGCGTCAAGTGAAGACCTGCTGGTCCACAGATATATCGTAGTCCATGCTCTGCAAACTATTCAAGCCCCATCACCTCACTACAATGGACCTGTTGAAATCTGTCCAATTTTTCTTCTGTTCAAAAGAACAAAATTAAAAATTAGACATGAGAAGCATAAATTATTTTCCTAACTTTCCTGTTTTGCCTGCATTCAGAAATTTCAAGTGCAAGATGAAGATATTCCATCATAACACTTTCAGAAAATTCTTGAAACATCCTACTTACTTAAAAAAATGATGGTTGATTACAAATTATTGTACAGCCATAATTGAAAGTGATAACAATTCATTTGTGGCACTTACAATTCAACCATTGTCATTGGCTATCCTTTGATTCAAGGATGGCATCTGTTCAGTGTTGCAAACTTCTGCTGTAGGTCTTCATGGCACTCAGCAAAAGTGAGGGCCGCAGATGCTGGGGATTAGAGTTGAGAGCGTGGTGCTGGAAAAACACAGCAGGTAAGGCAGCATCCGAGGAGCAGGAAAATTGACTTTTTGGGCAAAAGCCTTTCATCAGGAATGAGGCTGGGAGTCGTGAGGGCCGAGAGATAAATGGGAGGGGGGTGTGTCGGGGGGAAGGTAGCTGAGAGAGTGCAATAGGCGGATGGAGGTGGTAGAAGTGAGAGGTCAGAGGGGAGGGTGGAGTGGATAGGTGGGAAGGAAGATGGACAGGTAGGACAAGTCATGATTGCAGTGCTGAGCTGGAGGTTGGAACTGGGATAAGGTGGGGGGGAGGGGAAATGAGGAAACTGGTGAAATCCACACTGATGTCATGTGATTGGAGGGTCCTGAGGCGGAAGATGAGGCATTCTTCCTCCAGGCGATGGATGGTAAGGGTGTGACAATAGAGGAGGCCCAAGACCTGCATTGCTCTTGGCAGTGTGGGAGGGGGAGTTGAAGTGTTCGGTCACGGGGCAGTGGGATTGGTTGGTGCAGGTGTCCCAGAGATGCTCTCTGAAGCACTTTGTGAGTAGGTGTCCTGTCCCTCCAATGTAGAGGAGACTGCATCGGGAGCAATAGATACAGTAAATGACATGTGTGGAAGTCCAGGTGAAACTTTGATGGATATGGAAGGCTCCTCTGCGGCCTTGGACAGGGGTGAGGGAGGAAGTGTGGGTACAGGTTTTGCAATTCCTGTGGTGGCAGGGGAGGGTACCAAGAGGGAATGGTTGGTTTCTGGGGGTGTTGTGGACCTGACGAGGTGTCGCAGAGGGAACGGTCTTTACGGAGTGTTGATAAGGGTGGGGAGGGAAATATATCTCTGGTGGTGGGATCCGTTTATAGGTGGCAGAAATGGTGGAGGATGATGCGATGTATACTCATGTTGGTGGGGTGGAAGGTGAGGACCAGGGGAGTTCTGTCCTTGTTGTGGTTTGAGGGTTGGGTTCGAGGGCAGAGATGCAAGAAGTGGATGAGATGTGCTGGAGGGCATCATCAACCATGTGGGAGGGGAAATTGTGGTCTTTAAAGAAGGATGTATTCTGTAGTGGAACTGGTCCTCCTGGGAGCAGATGCAATGGAGGTGGAGGATGGGAATAAGGGATAGCATTTTTACAGGAGGTAGGATGGAGGCGGTGTAATCCACGTAACTGTGGGAGTCAGTGGGTTTGTAGAAGATGTCAGTGTTGAGTCGGTCACCGTTGATGGAGATGGAGAAGTCCAGGAAGGGGAGGGAGGTGTCTGAGATGGTCCAGCTGAATTTAAGGTTGGGGTGGAATGTGTTGGTGAAGTTGATGAACTGTTCAACCTCCTCGTGGGAGCATGAGGTGGCGCTGATGCAGTCATCAATGAAGCGGAGGCAAAGGTGGGAGATGGTGTAACTGTGGAAGATACTCTGTTCCACGTAACTGACAAAGAGACAGGCATAGCTGGGGCCCATACAGGTGCCCATGGCTACCAATTTCATCTGGAGGAAATGGGAGGATTCAAAGGAGAAATTATTGAGGGTGAGGACCAAGTCAGCCAAATAAATTAGAGTGTCAGTGGAAGGATACTGGTGGGGATGTCGGGAGAGGAAGAAACGGAGGGCTTGGAGGTCCTGCTCATGGCGGATAGAGGTATAAAGGAACTGGATGTCCATGATGAAGGGAAATGAAAGTCTTGGAGGAGGTGGAGGGCGTGGTTGGTGTCCCGAACATATGTGGGGAGTTCCTGGACAAGGAGGGAGAGGAGAGTATCGAGATATGTGGAAATGAATTTGGTGGGGCAGGAGCAGGCTGAGACGATGGGTCGGCTGGGGTAGCTAGGCTTGTGGATCTTGGGTAGGAGCTTGTGGCATTCCCGAACAGTGAGTTTATAAGCTGTGGGTGGAAGATCCCCTGAGGTGAAGAGGTTGTGTACGGTCTGGGAGATGATGGTTTGGTGATGGGAGGCGAGATCGTGGTCACAGGGGTGGTAGGAGGAGGTGTCTTCAAGTTGGCGCCTGGCTTCAGTAGTGTCGAGGTCAGTGGGCCAAACTACCACTGTATCCCTCTTGTCTGCTGGTTTGATGGTGAGGAATATCCTAGAGGATAGTGGGATCTGGAGTGCAGGCTTTGCTTTCTTTTCTGTTCTGCTGCGTCTGCAGCTCTGCATTAAGGCATTTGGGCTCAAAATATGAGACTTCTTGATAGATAAATTGCTGCCATTTTGAACAATTGATAACAAGTTTGTCCTGGGTATTAATGATACTGTTCCTGGACTGCACACAGAGCCTGAGAGTGTGTTGGAGCATTTGTTTCTGTTTTGCCCTGGCCATTTGAATGCTGATAAATCAGGACCCAGCAGGAAAAAATAACTTTATTAGGATCCTAGTCGAGTGAAGTTGATTTTTCCAGGGTTTTGCTTGAACACTTGTAGACTGCTCTCTCAATCATTTAAATCGTCTCTACAATCGACTAACAAGTAACAAACAACTTAAAATGAGTCCAATGCTGAAATGAACCTTATTATTGCCATAACCCATGTTGTTCCTGTCAGAACAGTCAGCAAATCAAGGCTGTGAACAAAACTGCAACTGTTGTTCCTCTGTCCCAGTTTATTTTTCTAATAACTAACAAACAATGAACACGTTCAATAGGGTGGTCAGATATACTATGTTTACTAAGTAATTTTGAAATAGTATTGAATGTTTCAGTGAGCATATAGAGAATGATGGATATGTGGAAATGAACTTCAGGCCATAATCCTATTAAGAGATTAAAATTGTCTGGTATACAATACAAAACAAAACCATTGTGCCCATTTTTTTTTGCCAGTTGTTTTTTAAAGATGGTTTAAGTCAAAAGCCAGCTTTGGTCCTGCCTTTTCCTTTATTTCAAGTATTTACGCAGTTCTCCCTAAAAAGATGGAATAGCTTTTGCCTTAATTCCAGCTTGGAAATTACACTCAAAGGGATTTTACTGACAAAATGGTTTCTTGGAAGAACGTTGTATGTTCTTGTTTTGTAAGGACTTTATGGCCCTCGCGAAAATTTGTAATGACATTACAGGGCTGTACTCCACTGAGAATAAATAATACAATGTGGGTGAAGTGTGAGCCGTCTGGAAGATTCATGTGAGCATATTGACACAAGAAGATATTTTAATCCTTGACAATGTAACTGTAAGAGCAACATCTATTATACAATGATTAGCACATGTAATAGTATTGTATAATAAAGTTTACTTTGAACTCTGAGACTGAATACAGTCTTGACTTTGTCTTTGACTTGACTAATCTGTTTTGAACCCAAACTCAGTGTGGCATCAAACTGTACAATAAAAGAATTTTAATGATTTGAAACGGGAGGCTTGAAAATTAGTTTTGGAAACTAGTATTGCTTAAGTATACTTGATGTTACCATGGTGAGTCATACCAAGCAGGAACAAACCATCTTTGATCCTTCAGTTTTGCCAAGTTAACTAAGAACATAGAAACAGGAATAGGCCATTCAGCCCCTTAGGTCCGCTCTGCCACTCAATCTGTGGCCTAACTCCATGTGTCTGCCTTGGGCCTATTTTTCTTGATACCTTGCTTAATAAAAGTTTGTTTATCTCAGATTTAAATTTATCAATTGAATTTGCATGGACCATCATTTGAGGAAAAACCTCACTATGTTTTGCATGTAGAAGTGCGTTCTAACATTTCTCCTGAATGGCGACCTCTTAGACTATGTCCTTTGGTTCTAGATCCTTCGACTAAGCTCATCTGGGATAAAAGTGTACAGGAAAGTATGAGATTGGAATTGTTATGCAATCTTTTTCCAAAATTAGTTAATCTACAACTCTTAAGTTAGGAAGGCAAATGGCTCTGATTTTACAAAAGGAGACTGAATGATGGGAAAAGGAAGAGGAAATTATGCAGGAAAGTTGAGAAAAGGTAGATTGAATGTGAAGAGATAGGTGTGAATTCTCAAAACATGAGCAAAACAGTTGTTTTCATTGGCCTGTTTCTGTGCTGTATATTGTAATCATTTTCAATTTGCAACACAAATAAAGATTTGTCCACTTCTTGTTTCAAATGTTCCAGAGTTTAGAATTGTACCTTCTGCATTAAATTACAGATATTCACAACTGTGCAACAAAACGTGAATCAAAACTCCCCTTCACTATTTGAGCTCATGTCACCTGGGTGTGCTCCTTTCTTCACTTTTGTGGGAAAGTTGAATTAACCCTTTCCTGCCCCGATTTTTTTTCCCAGCGGAAATCTTGAATTTTCGGTATCTCCTATTTTTAATACTTGATATCAAGTTGTCACATCGTGTTTGTTTAAACATGACTGCAAAGCCTCCAATACCTAGACATGTCAAGTATTTGACGATACCCATTCTTATTGCCTTCTATCGACTTATTCCAGCTTTGTCAAGGTGGGATTTGAAGTGACAGGGATAATAATTAGAGAATAATTAGTGCAACATTTGGATGGTTTTGCATTACTTTGACCTCCAGAAAATGTTTTCGTGTATCAAGGCTCCATGAGAAAGAGATTGATTTTTAATCAACCTGTTTGAACATGTTATGACAAGGCTCAGGAAATAGTTGTAACTTGAGGCTTAACCAAAAGTTGGGGCATGAGCACTGTGCCACAAGAGCCCTCTATAAGCATTTTTAATCAATTTATTTGGTTTAATTAGCATGTGTTTTTTTTAATCAACATGTTGTCACATACTTTTGTGATAGGCGGGAATTTAACCTGAACCTACTGGCCTGTGGGCAGTCCACAGAGTGGGAAACCAATTTCTGCAATTAAAGCTACATTTAGTATTTGATCAACCTGTGGAGGTGCCAGTGTTGGACTGGGTGGATAAGGTCAGGGGTCACATGAGAGCAGGCTGTAGACCAACAGGTTTATTTGAAATCACAAGCTTTCAGAGCACTGTCCCGACCAAATGAAGGAGCAGTGCTCTGAAAGCTTGTGATTTCAATACATCTTTTGGATTATAACCTGATGTCTTCTGACTTCTATTTTACCAACAGCAGAAGAGTCACATGGAATTAGCTGAGGTACCAGCTCAATCATGATCTGCTGCGAACAGCAGATTGGGCATTAAATGTGAAGGTTCCTTGTCCCAGTGTCTGAACTGTGGGATTTGCCCTCCAAACCAAAGTCCATACAAACTTTGGTAGTTCCAGTGCAACCTTTTGGCTGTTGGCCAGTGAAGGTTATTCCACATGTTGAGATCCCCTCGCAGTGCCCAACTGGTCTCATTCTACCTGGGGAGGCTGCTGATGGCTGCAGAGCTATTGACCCTTTGATAGGGCCAATAATGTAAGCAGCCCACCTACAATCCTGAATGGAATGGCAAACCTGGAGGCGAGTGCAGCCTCAGGACCCCACTTAGCCCCAATGTCAGGTTGACAGAGTAGCAGAAAAATCCAACCATTATTACCAATTGGTAGCATAAAGCTTCATTAGATCTGTGAAGATTTTTTTTTCCACTTGATTGCTGTTTTTCGGGTTTTATTGGGCTTTTCTATAATGATCACTCCTATCATGTTTACTACTATGAATCACTTTTGTGGCTCACATGTCAAGAATGTTTTATAATTGAGGTGTGGGATGGTTGCCAATGCTTTTCGAATTGTACCTAAGCTAAACAATAAAGTACCTTTGAAATCACAGTGGATGGAAATGAGGAAACTTCAAAATGAAAAGAATCTGATATCAATTTCATGATGTAACCAAAAATAAATAATCCAATTAATCTCTGATTGTCATAAAAGTCAACAAAATAATGGATTTATTTTGTTAATTGTTCTAGTGAAGGTATTTGGATAAATTTATTTCTCTTCATTCTCTGCACATGTTTAACATAACCATTTTAGAGTGTCATTGATGCTGAAAATTGTAAGACAGCTCACAGTAAATATAAAATCATCTCATGGTTCATTCCATTTCCCAAGCACTTTCAGATATTTATTAATAGGATCTTTCACACACAAAAAAATACACTCGAGGTGTTGTAAAGCACCTTTTGTGGTCATTAGATTAGTGTGGTTTTCCCATAGGATCAAAGATGGATAATTTGTTAAAATAGTTCTGTACTTGCTATTAAAGATTATCTTGATTGATCAATCTCACCAGATGAGGTCATCATGATTTGAAAGAAGAATGGATAAAACTTTACTTGTATCTCAAAAATATGCACCTTTTTTATGCTTTGAGTTATTTAGATCTCTGGGCGCATTACAATTAAAGTAGAAAAAAATGGCAATTGATTATAAGTGGTTTGTCTCTTTTTCATTGTTAGCAAGCATCAGTTCCTGCATGTTTATAACTGTGGTTCTATTTGCATTTGCCTGAATTAATTTCATCTGTCATTTATCTTAATCCCAGTCCCTTATCAGTGTTTCCTGCAAATCATACTCAGTTGATTATTCTTTCTGGCTTTGATATTCTTTATCTCTGCTCCCTTATACTTTTCCTAATGTCTCATTCTTCTTCCCATTTGCTGCATCTGTCTTGTACCCATCAATCCCTCTTTGAATTTCTCCCTTTTTCCCACTCCTTCTCAGTGACAATTTTTTTTTCCTTGGTCACTTTTATGTGCTTCCCATATCAGACTGCAAACACACTGAACTGGCAGGTAGTCATGCACAGTGACTTAATTGCGATAAAAATAAAACTGTGTTATTGTCGCTTCTCATTTATTTTCGCTGTTTGTGAAAGTGACAAGAGGTGGAAAGCCATGTTTGATTCATGTAAACTATGTTATTCAGAGAGATAGATCACATAGTTTCCTTTTTGGTGGATCTCTAGTTCTCCCTCATATTAAAAGCAGTCTTTGAGAACTGAGAACGGAATAGAGGGAATAATTTTTGAATTCACAATTCTTGCTGCTTTAAGTTGCTTATTGGTCCTCAAGAACATGATAATCTGCTGTTTAGAGAAGCATTACAATATGCATTACAATTACAGGTTTTTCTGTCAGTTCAAACATTTTCCAGTGTCAATAGTATTAAAACCAAGTTACAGTTTTGCACTTTATACGTTTTACAAAAGAGTGATAAAAATCTGACATTTCAAAGACAGCACAACTTGCATTTATACAGTACCTTTAATGTAGTAAAATATTCCAAGATGTTTCACAGGAACGTAATCGCACCGAATTTGTTCTAAGTGGCAGACATGGCCCTGATATTTACTCAGGAAGAGAGTTGTGGTGAGATATTTAAGGTGAGAACTCGGAAATAAAGGGTATCTTGCACATGCATCCGAACATTAATGGAAGGACTTTCATTTTTTTTTAATGTGCTTGAATCTCGCCGATTATGTGGAACTAACTATAGTGAATGTAATGAGGTCAGCCAAGTGGACCGCATAGAATATGAGTTCCTTGATTGGGGCTGTTAACTGAATCTAATCAGGAAACCCTGGCTGACAGATAAGAAGAGGAGTGTCAGACATCCTGTTCAGTCTGAGAGCTGGCTCTGAGGGAGCTGGAGCAGTGTCAAAGACTTTTCATATACAAATAAAGAGTGACTTGGTAACGGAATGCTGGGCTCTGTGGAGCTATTTCATTAACCGCGGGATTTCTAAGGGTAGCAATCCCAAACAGATCTGACTGTTCTCGATTTTTTAACTGCTGGGATTCTGGAACTTTGGTGATCCCAATATCCAGGAGTTCAGCATTTTTAATGGGTTAAAACGGAAGCGCATATCTAATAACGATTCTTCCTCCTGAATCTATGTTTCCTCCCAATTACCACAACCCCACATTACCACTAAACTGCCTCCTATTGAAATCAGAAATGGGTGTCTTTAGATTGAATTTGTAAATGTTAATTTTTAGTCTGCTTCCCAACCACCCCTGGGTTTAGCCCTGCCATTCGGTTGGCAATGAGATTTTGTTTTTAATTTCTCTTCAATGAACAGAGCTATTATACAGTCAATAGTGAAAACGTCAGGGTGTAGAAGTGCCATTTTTACCTAAAATATTATTTAATCAAGTTGCACAATGTATGCTCAGAGAGCTGTTGCTAAGGTCACATTTTATTTGATTTTGAGTAGTGTCATAACCAACACTGAAATACAACTGTCATCCATTAATGCAAGTCTCAAATCCCCATAAAAGCATTAAGTGCCTTCACCAGCTGCAGGCATGTCACTGTGATTTCTAAAACCTTTGCTTGTTTTTCTTCAAAATGATCCCAGTGCCGAGCATTCTGTTCAACATTCAAGCAATAGATTTGGGAAATGCAGTGATTAACATTTGATGGTATAGTGTGACTGAATAATTCTGAAATGCCATGCATTACCTATAGTAAATTCAATGTCCTGATTTGATAAGGATTTTCTCCCCTTTTTAGCGACCCTATGATGACAGTTCATTTCACTGAGAATAATCCTGAGAAAATATTCCTTCAACATTTCAAATTACACATCACAGTCGAAAAATTCTGACCAACAAATTACTGTAGCTCATTGCCCAACCTACGTCTACATTGATTACCTTAATGGCCCTAACTTAACATGCCACTTTGAGAAATTTCACTTGACAGTCGAATGGTCCACTTAGAATTGTTTTATTTTATGTGTTCTTCCCACATGGCCCTTTCCAAACTAAATAAATACCAAGACGATGCAGTAGCCTTAACATACAGTAATGATTACATTTTCAGAGACATTAATGCACCATTTATTTATTTGGTTATTTATTTATTTTTCCATCTCTGTTTCCATGTTCTTCCTCCCCATAATTTTTTTTGGGTCCAGTACTATTATCATTGGTCACTGATCCTTTAATGAAGACCTGAACAAGCTGTTACTGGCCTGTTGTGAGCTTGATTTCTTCTGACCCAGTTATTGCCCAGTAGCAGAATACTCTTCTGCTTTGCACTTACATTTGATTCCATACTATCAATTGGTTTCTTATTAACAATAATGTCCTTTCTGCAAATTAGATGTTTTAAGGCCAAGCCTCAAAGGCAGATACAACATTGACAAAGTCAGCTTATTAGAAGCACTGAAGTCGGGATTACTGTACGTAGGTCATGATGCCCCACAATAGGCAGAGAGACCACATTTACAACTTCCCCAGAAGTGGCCCTGTACTTGGCCTAATCAGAAGGTCACCAGCTTTGGACCCTCAGAAGTGTCACCAGGAGAGATAGGTGCTGGGGAAGACCCGAAGACATAAGGGCACTTAGTAAGGAGGTGTGCTTGAAGATAAGTTGAGTTTTAAAACTGTAAGGTGGCTTGTAGGCAAGAGTCCTTGATGAGTGCCCCTGTAGATGTCTCTTTGTAGTTTCGAGCGATGCCCTTTCCTGGCTGCAACCCTTCCTGACCATGGGCATGCAGATGGTACCACCTCCATCTCTACCAGATGCCTGCTGATGGTCTGTGAATTCAGTTCTTTATTGGTCTTTTAATTAATCCAAATAGCTGCTTACTTCCATTTGAGGAAACTTCCCCCAAAACAGGATTTTGTCAGAGCATTATGGACCTCACTTATTTCACTAGTATTATTGCTCCTCCCATCTGCCGGACTGGAGCTATAAATCCCATTGCAAGGGTTTGTAAAGCAAATCCAATCATTGATGAAATGTAGAGAAAGTGGCCACCTTAATAAAAAAAAAGTCATGAGATGATATTGCTGGAAAGGCCAGTATTTGTTGCCCATCTCTAACTGCCGTGAAATAAATGGTTTGCTAGGCTATTTCAAAGGGTTGTTAAGAGTCAACATTGTTGCAATAGATCTGGAGTAACATTTCAGGAAGACTACATAAGGGTGGTAGATTTTCTTCCCTGAATGACACTAGTGAACCAGATGGCTTTTTGCAGCAATAATGACAATTTCATGATCACTATTACTGAGACGACCTTTCAGCTTCAGGTTTTATTTCATCCTCTACCATGCTGGGGTATGCTCTTGTAATTGCAGGTCAGGCAGTATCCTAGGAACAGGAGAATCAATGTTTCAGACATAAGTCCTTCATCAGGAATCATTCCTGATGAAGGACTTATGCCCATAATGTCAGTTCTGCTGTTTCTCGAAAGCTGCCTGACCTGCTGTGCTTTTCCAGTACCACACTCTCAACTCTGATCTCCAGCATCTGCAGTCCTCGCTTTCTCCTATGCCCTTGTAATTACTAACCCTATGACATTAACACTATACCACCATTTCCCCTTAAGATGAATGACTCGTGACAAACTTTTAAACATAATTTAACAATGGGAAGTGTAGAGATCCTTTCACCATCACATGGCTCCCTCTCCTTTTTTCATCATTTAGGAATGGTACTTATATCTCTGTCAATTGCATGTGAAGACAAGGGATCGTGCCTCCTGACTATCTGGTAAGCTGCAAGGTCACAAAAGGTCACCCAGTTACCGCTGAAGAATTTCACTCAATTGCTAACATTGATCCAAAGAATTATTTTAAGAGTGGTGTCCACTCTTTTTATTTTAGTTTTTAATTGTTGTGGATAATGTTTTTATATGCATGGACTTTTTGCCTTTTAATCAGTGGATCCAAATGTAATAACTTAGATTCATGGTCAGAGGAAGCCAACTGAAAAGCAAAATGCATCTGAAACTGGGAGCTTGTGTTGATACCTCTACTAGTGTCAATTCAACTTTATCACACAGTCAAGCTCTTCAGACTTTTCAAGTAAATTTCCCCAGATAAATCCAATCAATATGTGGTATTTATTGGAAAGACTACCTTGCTTCTGCACAAAGACATTTATTGGTTTTATTGATAATGCCACATGACTGTCGAGTTACTGGTGATATCTGCAATTATGAAATGTGCAAGTCTACTTCATTAAACTTCCCATATAAATATCAGTTTGCCTGGCATAGATTTTCCACAAACTCTCACCTTTATCAAACAAAAAACATTTGACATTTGTTTTAAAGGAGGTGCAAATCCCTTGTCAAAGGTTAAGAATCCAACAGCAACGCTGTGCTCTTTCTAGCATTGAGCGACTTGACTTATTTTGTTAACAAGTTGAATGGTAGTTCACCTAGGATCTGTAATTACCAGTAAAAATGTTTCTTTCAAAAGAAGATGCTTTCAGTGAATTCTGGTCTAAATTGCTATTGCCATGGTAACATGTCTCTTTTGTGCATCATTTGATGTAATGGCACAATTCTATCTTACACATCAATGTATGAGTTAAAATTTTTAAAAATTGATTGCTTTCATCCATAGGATGACTTGCTGATAGAGAGCATCATTATTGGCAACCCCAGCATCATCTCTTCTGGGTAAGCCAGGGATGAAGGAGAAAGAAAATTCAAACAGCCCATTATATCCTTGTTAGGAAATGGCTGTCGATTTTTATCCCTGAGAAAAGTATAAGAGATGATGCGAAATATCTTTACATGATAAGCATAAGCATGTCGATTTGGGTAGAGATGTGCTGTTACTGTGTACTGAGTAATATTCTCCACTTTCTTTGTGATCGTGTAAGTATATTGGCAAATTAAAGCAGGCTCTTTTGAGATGTCAAAGAAGACAGGTTGCATTGTTTTCTGAGAGAATGACACATATATTTCCAGCTGAGCTGAGTAAAACCTTTTTTGTACTCTTAAAAAACAATGGGAGTGCTCAGACATTGAGCTTAGTTCCTTGTAGATCATTGCACTTAGCTAATGAAAACTGGGCCCTTTTCTCATTCTGAGTACCTGACATACAATATAACATGACATGACATAACATTATGCTTCCAACAGTCTGACAAGATAACGCAAGAAGTTCCTTTCAGTAAAGATGGAACTTAGATTACATACTTACCTCATCATTTCGTTAGTCCCCATGACACATAAACCAACTTATATTGTACAATTGTGATTATTATTTACAGTTATAGAAAATGATAGATAATCATCCAAGGTGTGAAACAATATCCTTGTACAAGGTGTTCACAAAGCTCGGAATGTTTTAATGGGAAATGAATTCTATTTATAGGAATCGTTATGCCATTTTACAATGGATATTGTGCAGGATTTGTTGTTTTTGAAGCATTCCAAGGACATGCAATAGGTTTGCTATGCTAAAGAAAAGGACTTGTGGTGTCCACGATGTGCAGGTTAGATGGGTTAGCCGTGGTGAAAAAAACCATTGGGTTATGGGAATGGGATGGAGATATGAGTCTGGGTGCAATGCTGCTTGGAAGATTGATGCAGATTTGATTAGACAAATGGCCTCTTTCTGCACTGGAGGGTTTCTGTAATTCAGTTCATGTCCAAATGAAGCAAAACCTGGGCAATATCCATGTTTGGGCCAACAAGTGGCAAGTTGCATTTGCATCGCCCAAGTGCAATGATCATCTCCAACAAAGGAGAATCTAACCATCATTCCTTTACATTCAGTGGTATTATCATCACTGAAACCCTCACTATCAATATTCTGGGGCTGTCCAGTAACGGAATTAGCCTAGTCACAAAAATATTGTCCTTACGAAAGCAGATCAGTAGCTATGAATCCTGCAGTGAGTGAGTCATCTTCTGACTCCTCAAAACCTGTCCATCATATGCAACTCACAAGTCAGGAGTGTGATGGAATAGTCCTCATTTGCTTGGCTGAGTGCAGTTGCAATAACTTTCAAATAGTTTGACACCATCCAAGACAAAGTAGCCCACTTGATTGATACCATACCTACCAATATCCACATCCTCCACTACGAATGCAGAATAGCAGCAGCAGCAGCAGCATGTACCATCTGCATGATGTGCTGCAGAAATTCATCGAGGGTGATTAGAGAGCACCTTCCAAACACAAGAGCACCAGCATCCAGAAACACAAAAGCAGCAGCTACAAGTCCTGGAAACATCACCAAGTACAAGATCTCCTCAAAGCCACTTACCATCACGACTTGGAAATCTTCATAACGCGAGGGACCTGGGTTTGATTCCAGCCTTGGATGACTGTTTATATGGTGTTTGCACATTTTCCCCATGTCTGTGTGGGGTTCCGGTGGGTACTCCAATTTCCTCTCATAGTGCAAAGATGTGCAGGTTAGGTGGATTGTCTATGGTAAATTGCCACGTAGTGTCTAGGAATGTGCAGGCTAGGTGGATTAGCCATTCTAAATGTGAGGTTATCAAAATAGGGTGGGGTCTGGGTCTGGGTGGGATGCTGTTCAAATGGTCGGCGCAGAGTCAATCGGCCGAATGAACTCTTTGTGCATTGTAGAGAATCTATGATTCAATATTACTCAGTCAAAATCCTGAACCTCCATCCTAGCGTTATTATGCACATACACCAAATGGATTGCTGCAGTTTAAGGAGACAACTCACTATCACTTTCTCAAGGGCAACTAGGGAGGGCAATAAATATAGGTACAGCCAACTGTGCCCATATCGCATATAGGAATCAAAATAACAAGACTATTTCAGGAAAAAGAAAGATCACCAGTTCTTCCACTGGGAGTATATTTTTCATTGCTGACTACACTTTTGTGCAAAGTCACCACTTCTCATAGGCACCAGGCACAACAATCCCAAGAGCATATTTTACAAAAAGCCTGCTTACTTTGTCATTTTGGCCACCAACCTTTCTTTCCACTTTTCATTCGGCCATTTGTTGTGTCTTCTTTCTTACCCACATCTATTCCCTGGAAAAGTATGATTTTTGACACATCTGGAATCCCATAGCCATAGAAATTCTAGTTGATTCGCAATACCGACTACACGACTTTGCCTTAAGGACAGTGCTTTCTTGAATCACGATTAAAGAATAGAAAATTAAAGTTGAGTTTGTGAGTTCCAAAAAAACTAATCAAATTTTCTCCAAATGATATGCAAATATAAATTGACACTCTGTCAAGGACGATCACTTTTCTACACTGAAATTGATATTTGAGTTTTGATTTGAGTATATTTGCATCAATGTAATCTGATATCAGAAAGCAGGTATTGCTCCATAGCTTAAATAGAACTAAAATATTGCAGATGCTTGAAATCTGAACTGAAAATAGAAAGTGTTTGAGAAATTGAGTAGGTCAGGCAGCATCACTGGAGAGAGAAACAGTTAATGTTTCAAGTCCTGGATCTGCTGAGTTTCACCAGCATTTTTTCTTCTTTTCCCTAGCTTTATATTCAGATTTCAGTATGCTACTCAGGTTTGGGTGAACATATTGTTTCACACATGGGTGAGAAATTTGACACTCTTTTATCTGAACTTGAGGGGATAAATGGAGGCAGACATGATTTTGTGCAGTTTTGGCTCATACAATAAGAATGCCTGAGATATGCTCAACATTATATGGGTTCAAGAGTCCAAGATTACTGCAATGACTAACTGCCAGGCCATACTTTTAAATTAGGCTTAAGGAGGGAGTAATGTTAGCTTAAGCACTCTGTTTGAAATTGTTCAAAAACTAACTGCAGTCGTTTTCAGGTGCTATGACAGCATAACAAGTAATGCTTCATCCAGGGACTGCTGGAGGCTACTAAAGACACATAAAATTAACTGACATTCACTGATTTAAATGTGGAGCCAGTGGTTTCCCTTGCCTTGATAGCACTGCGATGAATAACTGCAGTTGGCTTCCTCCTGCTTTGCTCCTACCTCCACTGATCATCACTATTACTACCTGATCTTATTTCTTAGATATAGGACTGTAGATTTAAAGTTGGAGGGCTGTAATGGTGCATTGGTAGTGTCCCTACCTCTGAACCAGCAGGCCCAGTTTCAGGTCCCAAATTCTCTAGATTTATGTAGTAACATCTCTGAGCAGGTTGTTTGGGAAAATATCTATAGATTTAAAGTTCAAGCATGGCCTGTGTAATGTGTGCATGAGACAATGATGATAATGGAAGAATTGCTTATTTCATCTCCTTAATCTAACTAATGCAACTGCATACCTGCACATGTCCAGTTTCATTTGGGAGCAGGTACGTAATTTTCCAATTTCATTGGTAGACAGTCTTCATCAAAATCGATTTGGTGAATTGTTTCTTTTCTCAGTTGCAAGAAGGTAAAGAGCCAAAAGCTTCACTTTACTTACCATGTTACATATGCAGGTAATGCATTGAGTTTTTCTGTGCCAGGTTTTGGAGTTCAGAATGACGCACTGGCATCTGAGCAAATGTCATACACATCTGGAGTCCCACTTCATTCTACTTTAGTAGGTGTGTTAACCTATTTATTTTAAATGAAAGAGCACTTCCACTCAAACTGAAATTTTGTCCTATCCCACATCATGGAATCATTTCAAGCCCACTCATTCTCAGAGGTTGTATCTGGTTCAGTCAGGTGTGATGAAATGTGCCTTTAAGAGGGATTAGTTCTATCCTGTTTCTCTTGAAGGGAGTGTTGTGAAGTTGGTGCTGAGATGTCCGCTATGTGGATAGCAGAGTAAATGGCTTTGGGTTTTCTTTTTAAATTAGACAAAAGAAGTGGATCCAGGCTCACACAGATCCAGGGTTTTAGCTTGTGCTTTCAGTTGTTGAAGACAGGGTTTGGAATTGAAGCTGTTGGATACAGCTGTTACTCTGCTGCTGCACAGGCTTGGGTGCTCTCTCTGTTGCTCAATTCATTCTGTCAGTGTTTCTTCTCTTGGACTCGGCGGGTGGGTGATAGCAAGAGAGGGAAATTTATTTTGCCGAATTCGCCTTTGCCAAGAGTGTGTTTATGGGATGCTGCTACATTGGAATTGTTAGTTAGCAGTTAAATAGTATGTTATCTTGTTAAGTATTTCAAATAGAATTAAAGTTTTGCCAATTCTTCTCTTTCATTTGTATTTTAACTGTGGTGTAAGAATAAAGTGTATTTTGCTGAAAGCCGGGTAGTTTGACCAATCAAATCACATCTGGAACACAGCATTCTGCACTTGCCTTTAAATAAGGTAAAAATTAAGGACCAGGGTATCTCCTCGATATGTTTTGAGTGAGTTTGGTCTGCTTCACACTAGATTTGCATGATAACCTGGAGAATGAGTTGTTGAGTAACAGATAAAGATATTTCACACGTGCTGTGTATTATTAAATATCTCATCCCTGATTAATTAGCAGACTTTTTCACAAAAATGGCTTTTTTTGGAAGTTTTTACATGGTATTTCAACTCTATCTTCTCCAATTATGTATTTCTCTCAATCATTCATTTGTCTTTTAAAATGTTTGTTCAAAAAATTTGATTTTCAAAGTGGCTTTCATTCTACGGTTGGCTGTATGAGAGAGTTCTTTGATTTTGTTTATTCATTCTTGGGAAATGAGCATCACGAGCAAAACCACTTCCTGACTTTCTTTGAGAAGTTGACGAGTTGTCTACTTCAACTGCAGAAGTCACACGACACCGGGTAAAAGCTAAAGAGTCGTAGAGTCATAGACAAGAACAGCATGGAAACAGACCCTTTGGTCCAACTCATCCATGCTGGTGAGATATTCTAACTTAATCTAGTCCCAAATGCCAGCACTTTGCCTATATCCCTGTAAAATGTATTTTCTTCCTATTCATATACCCATCCAGGTGCCTTTTAAATGATGTAATTGTACCAGCCTCTACCACTTCACCAGGCAGCTCATTCCATACATGCACCACCCTCTGTGTGAAAAAGTCACCCGTTAGGTCTCTTTTATATCTTTCCCCTCTCACCTTAAACCTATGCCCTCTAGTTCTGGACTTGCCCACCCCAGGGAAAAGACCTTGTCTATTTATCCTATCCATGCCCTTCGTGATTTTATAAACCTCTATGAGGTCACCCCTCAGCCTCCGATGCTCCAGGAAAAACAGCTCCAGCCTATTCAGCCTTTCCCTATAGCTCAAATCTGGTTTATTTAAAATTACAAGCGTTCGGAGTGCTACTCCTTCATCAGGTGAGTTCACCTCCACATCTTGGCTACCTTCTTCAACTGCTGCAGTCTTTGTCATATAGGTACACCCACAGTGCTGTTTGGAAGAGAGTTCCACGTTTTTGACTCTGTAGCTGTGAAGGAATGACAATGTATTTCCAAGTCAAGGTGATGTGTGATTTGGAGGGGAACTTGTTGAACCCATTCATCTGTTATCCCAATGTCCTTCTGGATAGTAGAGATCACAGGTTTTCATAAAATCTCTACACTGTGGAAGTAGGCCATTCAGCGACCCTCCAAAGTACATTCCACCCAGACTCACCCCCACTACCCTATCCCTGTAACCTTACATTTCCCATGGCTAATCTACCTAGCTTGCATATGTTTGGACTGTGGAGGGAAGCCAGAGTGTCCAGAGGAAACCCACACCACCACCCAAGGCTGGAATCAAACCCAGGTCCCTGGCACTGTGATGCAGAAGTGCTAACCACTGAGCCACCATGCTGTTGAAGGCAGTATTGAGGGAAATATGATGAGTTACTACAATGCATCTTGTCATTGGTATACACTGTTGCCACCATGCATCAGGTTGGGTGGAGTGCTAATTGAGAGGACTGTTGTTTCTTTGGTGGAGTTGATCTTCTTAAGTATTGTTAGAATTGTACTACAGGCAAGTATGTATATCCCAAAACAGCCTTGACTTAAATGGTGGACGCACACAGGGAGAACAGGGGGATCACACAGCCCCAAAAGCAGGTGGCTGCTGGCAGAATTAAAGATCTCCATACATAAATTTCTAAATCACTCAGTGGGAATTGTGCCAGTGACTACATAACACAGGCCCTAATATTTTAAATAAACTTCCTGAAAAAGCTTTGAGTAGCACACCTTAGTAAGGACAGAGTCACTTTAAACCTCACATTTAGCAGGCTTTAGATTCTTTAACAGTACTGCAGTAATTTTGTTGAAAATGTTTGTGTTTAGTGGAAAAACTAATTGGTTGCAGCACTGAGAAGTAACAAATTAATTTCCACCCCCTCTAAGTCCTGAAGCATCTATAAAAAGAACTTGAGGAATGAACCTGAAACCAGCACATTAGATTTCTTCAGAGAGAATTAGAATGTCTGGATGTGTATAAAGGAAAATAGGTCGTAGAATCCCTACTATGTGGGAGTAAGCCATTCAGCTCATCAGGTCTACACAGCCTCTAAAGAGCATCCCACCCCATCCCTGTAATCCTGTATTTTCTATGGTTAACTCATCTAGCCTGTACATCTCTGGACAGTTTAGCCTGGTCAATCCACACATCTTTGGACTGAGCGAGAAAACCTGCACGTTCAAGAGGCAAACATGTAAACTTCACACAAGGCTGGAATTGAACCCTGGTTCCGTGAGGCGGTTGTGCAAACCACTTTGCCATCCTAATTTGCTGCTCATGTCAACCGTGCATTGTTTCAGAATGCATAAGATGCAGCAGAATTTGTGCACAAAGGTAGTAGTGCATTCGTGGAAACATACTTCCAGGATCAAATAACATTCACATCATGGGAGTATCAGATTATTGGAGTTACATGTTTAAATCAGGCATAACTAAAATTCAGACTTGCCAAGAACATGGTTCACTGATTAGCATTATCATATTTTCAAATCTTAAAATATGAAACAGGTGAGGTCCATTCTGTCCCCTCACCTGGGTTTTAAGCATATGTTATTTTTATAAGAGGAACTTGTAATTAGTTTTGGTCATTGGATTGGTCCACCAGGAATCTGCTCCTGAAAACGTGTTGAAGTCAAGGTTTGTTGCTTATCAGAGAGGAGTGTAATAAGCACATCTGCTGCATTGTTACCTTAAGTTGTGAATGGCATTTTGCATTTGACTGTTCCTGCATTAAAGATTTGGTAAGTGACATGATATTGGAACTGTGCCTCCCGTTCTTTTAAAATCAATTGAAAAATGAGGCTTATGGCACTCCTATTTTAAAGCATGCTCATATTTTATGTGAATGAAACCTCAGATTTTATGAAGCTATTGCATATTTTGATTCAACAGCTCATGCTGGAAGAGAACATTGATAATTGAGGATTTTCAGCATGACTGTGCTGACAATAGTATCACTGCAGGTCAAGGGGGTGAGACAGTTTGATGAAGGAGGCTCACATTCACACAATCCAGCAGTGGAAAATGCAAGAACCTGCAACTCTTTAACTTGGATTCATGAGTTTAAGTTCCATTTGTAGCAAATGTTCACACTCTGCTTTCCCCCGGGAAGGCTGGGTTCTGCAGGGTTGAAGGTTTTTTTCCAATTTAAGTTGAGGGAGATAAAACTACATGCCACCTTGCGTACTGACTTTAGAGCAGTATTGACTGTCTCCATGGAGATGGCTACACACTGAACCGAACTGAGAGGATGGTATATATGCTACAGTGCAACGAGTTTAAAACAACACAAACATTTAAATAGAATCACAACTTGGTGCCGATCATTTCAATGTAACCAAGAGTACTTTGCTCAATCTGTTTTATGATGCAGTGTCCTTCAAGGATTGACATACTTGTGATATATTGGAAATCCATTGTCACATTAAGAATACGTCACAAATAGTTCAAAGTGCATTGTCATTCTTTTGTAATGATAACAGAAAGCCCATTACTGCAGGAAGAAATTGAATGTCTACTTTCATCATGGGGGAAAATTTGCCATAACACAGCATTTTGAAGGGAATGAGTACCCCAATTTTCTGATTTATCATTGTACTCTTCTAATATAATGAAAGTTAACAATATTTGCGCTAACATTGTGGTGGAGATACATGAAGAAGTGTCCTGTGTGTAAAGAAAGAGGATAGATTTGAGGAGAGATCCAATCTTGATTGCTAAATCAACACCCTTAGGCCAAAGTACATAGGAACAGAAGCAGGCCATTCAGCCCTCTGTGTCTACTCTTCTTCAGTGGGATCATAGCTGATCAGATAACCATCAACTCGATTTTCCTGCCTTTTCCCTCTGATTTCCTTTCCTGATTAAAAGTCAGTCTTAAATGTACTGAACAACCCAGCCTTGACAGCTCTCTGTGGTAAAGAATTCTACAGATCCTCTATTACTAGAGAAGAAATTCTTCCTCCTCGCTGCCTTAAAAGACTGACTGAGATTGTGCCCTCTAGTCCCATGATGGTAAACAACTTTTCCCTATCAACCCTATCATGGCCCTCTCAGAATCTTGTTTGTTTCAATAAGGTCAATTCCCAGTCTTTTAAGTTCCAGTGAATATAAGCCCAATCTAATAAAACTCTCCTCACAACTCACTCCCTCTATACCTTGGTATATCAGTCTAGTGAACCTTCTCTGCACTGCCTCCAATGGAAATATATCCTGCTTTACATAACAGGCTCAAAACTGTTCACAATATTCCAGTGTGCATAACTTCACATTTCCTCACATTATTTCCTATTTGCCAGGTTTTTGCCATCTTGCTTAACTGATCTACATCTCTCTACAAACTCTTTGTGTCATCTCACCGCTTGCTTTCCCATTGATTTCTGTCATCTTATCTCAATTTTTTCATCTAAGTCATTAATATATATGTTGAAAAGTATTGTAGCCCAAGCACTGATATTTATGACACTCCACTTGTTACAGGTTGACATCCCAAAAATGTCCTTCCCTCATGCCAAATCTCTGTCTCAATTCTGAGTAAGAGTCACTGGACTCGAAACATTAACTCTGATTTCTTTTCACTGGTGCCACCAGACCTGCTGGGTTTTTCCAGCTGTTTCTGTCTTTGCCTCTATTGGCCAATCCTCTATGCAAGCTAATATACTACATCCAATACCATGGGTTCTTATCTTCTTAAGTAGTCTAATGTATGGTACCTTATCAAATGCCTCTGAAAATTCAAATACATCACATCCACTGCTTCCTCTTTATCTATCCTGATTGTTACCTCCTGAAAGAATTCTTGTAAATTTATCAGGCTTGATTTCCACTTCATGAAGCTATGCTGATTTGTCTTGATCATATTATATACTTCTAAATGCTCTTCTGTCACATTCTTTCTGAACAGCTCTAACATTTTCCCATTAAAAGATGCTAAGAGAACTAAATAAAAGTAAAATGATGCAGAAGCTAGAAATATGACACCAACACAGACAATACTGTCGAACCTCAGCAGGTCTGGCAGCATTTGTGGAGAGAGAAATAGCGCTAATGTTTTGAACCCAATGTGACTTTTCTTTGGAAGTTCTGAAGTATAGTCACACGGGACTCAAAGGATTAACTCTGTTTCCCTCTGCACTGATGCTACCAGACCTGTTGAATGTCTCTGGATTCGCTGTGCTTGTTTTGGACTGAGTTACTTGTGTTTTTTTTTGTCCTCTACCCTTTCTAAATAAAGGAGTTAAATTGGCAATTGTCTAATCCTCTGGCACAGAATATAAAAATTCATGCAAGATTACTACAAGTGCAACCACTAGCTCTGTAGTTATTTCCTTTAATATCCTTGGATGTATCCCATCAGGTACGGTGAGAATATCAGGCTTTAGCTCCATTACCTTCTGTCGCACTTCTTTTCTAAAGTTATTTCTAGTAATATTTATTGTATTTATTTCCTCTCCTCCTTTTGCCCTTTGATTATTTTGTAATTTTGGAATACTATTCATGTTTTTCACTGTGAAGACTGATGAAAAATATTTATTCAACTCCTCTACCATTCCCTGGTTCCCATGGACAGAGAAGCAAAATAGAAGTCTATATTTTCTGATATTCATCTCCCCTGTAAAACAGAATTAATCAGACTCTCAGTAGATTTTATCCTGTTCGATGAGTACAATATAGATGGTCCAGCAAAGGATAAAACTGGGGAGGGGAGCATGATACCAAGACCTAAGCCATCTATCCTTCAGCTGCTACTGTGATAATTGTCAACAGAAAATAGTGAAACCATTTTTGAAGTAGATATTAAAGTATTGATGGATTTCCAATCTTTTTGATTCAGACCAGTGGACATTAATATCTCCTTCACTTTAACTCACTGTATTGTATCAAAAATACATGTCAGTGTGTGCTGGAAGTGTGACAGACAGCAACAATCTCTCTGTGACTGATTGCTGTGTGCATTGAGACAGAAAGATGCAACTATTGGCAATTTATTAGAAAATTATCTTATTAACTTTGTATAAGTCATGCTTTTCAAATCTGATTCACAGCAAGAATAACAATGAATCAGAAGTTTTAAACAAGTTTTTTTATTAATAAGTAAACTAAATAGGTCTTTATGTGACCACAATAAAAATTGAAAATGTACAAGATGTTTGTTAGCTCTAAAAGCTTGACACTTTATTAGAGAGAATGAATTAACTTTTATTTCTACAGACACTTCCATATCATCATCAGAACATTCCAAAGCAAAGTGTCATCACAGTCACTGTTGTTTTAATGATAAGTACAACAGCAGTGTGTACACAACAAGGTTCTACAAGTAGTAGTCAGTCTGTTTTTGGTGATGTTGATTGAGAACTGAGTGTTAACCAGAGTATCTCCCCTTCTTCTCTTTAAATTATGTCATACAACCACTTGCAGCCATGCGCACAGTCTAGCAATTTCAGAAAGAAAAAGTAGCCTGAGGTTTTGTCCCTGAGTCCTGATTCAGCAATTGAAAATACACATACATGTGAGGAATCCACCGATGCTGGTACTGGGACCAAGAGGACTATTTTTGAGGGCGTGACTGCCTCTGGAAGCTTTGTCTAATTAAGGGTGGAGGAAGCATTTTTTTGGGGATGACCAATGGGAGACCATTCAGGATTGAACTATCAGCAGCCTCAGAACAACTGTTGGTAATTGCAGAGATTGTCAGGGAAATGAGAAGTGCAGAAGAGGTTCTCACAGTGCCACAGCTGTCAGACTGACATTATGGAAGGAGAAACAAATTTCTCACTGGCAATCATGGCTGGTGGGCTGGCATTTGCAGCAAATCATGGATGGACCTCTAGGTTTGGTTTGTGATGGAATGGGGAGCAGGAGAAGTTTGTGAGGGTTTGCCTACTTGAAAGGTTCGAGATAGCTCCTGACAATTACATTCAAAAAACAATTTAATTTTCCCAATTGAATACCTACCTCAATGAACACTGACAGAGACAGGGCTGTGGTAACGGAATGGCACGTCTTCTGAGAGTGGGAAGTTGCAATTTGACTGCCTCTGACCCTACCTCTGCACCTTGTCAAAAATTAATCCAGAATTTATAATAACTTCCTCAGAGTTACACTAAATTCTCAGTTTATGCTCATCCCTATACAAAGCTTGAACTTGTAATCATCTGACACAGAGTCAGGTAGCTACCACTAAATCAGGTTGGCACACATTACATCCATAATGTTGATCTGTTTTTCTCTTTGAGATCCCAGTGGTCCTACTGTGCATTTCCAGCACTCTCTATTTCCATTTCAACATTGATGATTTGTATTTTAACTGTCTGTGCAGCCACATGCTGACTTTAGTCCAGAAAATAGACTGATCTTGATCTGAATCAGATATCCTGCTGTTTATAGACAGTAACACCACTTGAACATCCTCTGGCCTGTGCCAACATTCTGAGAAAAATAACAAATATATTTGATAGCATATATATGTTTTCCTGAAATTGAAAGGCATTGTGTGGACTGTATGCTTGCTGTACTGTTACGTGCTGCACAATTAGTCCAGTCCTTATGCAAGACAATGTGATGTGGGGACTGAGTGCACAATTGTATTACATGGACTGGACTTAGTTTTGTAACAACAACTGCTTTGTGTAGTGCCTTTAACATAGTAAAGCATCCAAAAGTGACAGTTCTTCAACCAACATATGGCCTCAAGGCACTTAAAGAGATGTCAGGACAAAAGATTCAACTTTGTTTGAAATGCAAGGAAATAAAGCTTCGATTTCAATGATTTACCATCATTAGCTCTGAAAAGAAAGTCAGAAGTCTCCTGGTGAAGAACCAATGCTCCGAAAGCTTCTGATTTTAAATAAACCTATCAGCCTAGAACCTGGTGTCATGTGACTTCTAACTTTGTCCACTCCAGTCCAATACTGGCACCTCCACATCCAGAAAAAAATGAAAAGACTTGCGTTTATGTGCACTTTCCATGACCACCAGACATATCAAAGTAGTTTAAAGTCAATTAAGCGCTTTTTACACATAGTCACTGTTGTAGTGTAGGAAGCACACAACAAACATCCATAAACAATGTAAAGATGACCATACATTCTGTTTTCGTGTTGTTGATTGTGAGAAATCTTCCTTAATGTAGTCTGAATATTTACATTCCTACCTTTGTCAATGTTTCATCCAAAAGACAGTAGAGTACAGGATGACAATTGAGTACCATCCTTGGCTTTTTGTGTTCAAATCCTGTAGAAAGACTTGAACCATGAAACAGGGGGTTTGAAAAGTGAGATGCCACCAAGTTAGCCATAGCTACCACACAGCGTTGTCTTGCAGACTCTGCAATTATTCTTCAGTTGTTCTTTCTTTCTGTAAAAAGAAATATGGAGGTTATTTCATTTGTGTAATGAATGCTTTGTTAATTGAAAAATGACCCTTTACTTACCTGGATAACTGCATTCATCAAACTTGTCAATTGTTAATCTCTTGACTGCTGAGTAACTCACCAAAGCTTCACGGTATAGTTTCACAGTATCAGCAGAGATCACTATTTATCTTGTAAAGTTGTCAATCACTGAAACAATATTTGTTTTCATGTATGCCTTTCTGATTTCAAGAAGGTCAGTCTGCCTCAAAAGCGTGTGGTTAACTTGAAACTTGAAATTTGAACATTTACCACTATACACCATTGATGCAGTGTCTGCAGATGGACTGCAGTAACTCACCCAAGTCTTCTTCCAAAGCACCTTCTAAACCCACAGCGTCTACTGTCTAGAAGGACAAGGACAGTAAATGCTTTCTCTTCAAGAAGGTTCCCTCTCAATCCACACACTGTCCTGACTTGGAGCAATACTGCCATTCATTCAATGTGTCTGGGTGAAAATCCTTTCTATCCTGTCTTTCTAACACTCAATGGACTGCAAAAGTTCAAGAAGGTGGCTCACTCCATCTTCTCCAGGGCAATTTCAAATGTACAATCAATGCTGGCTTAGACAGTGTCATTCACTCTCATGAGAAAAATGAAACAAAAGTTAATTTGTGGAAGATTTTCTATGTTATCTTTTCATGCATATTTGCCATCTCAGTGAGGAAACAAATTTGCAAGTTAAATAAAACAAAAGAACTGTAGATGCTGGAAAGCTGAAACAAAAATAGAAGCAGAAATCACTGGCAAAACTTAGCAGGTGTGGCAAGATCTGTGAGGAGAGAACAGAGTTGATGTTCAAGTCCAGTGACTTATCATCAGATGAGGATGTTCTGATGAAAGAAATAGCTGACTCAAAATGTTAACTCTGCTTTCTCCCCACAAATGCTTTCAGATCTCCTGAATTTTGGTCGCAATTTATGTTTTTTGTTACAAATATGCAACCCTCCTCATCTCTGTGACTCAGTTCCTCCATGGTAGGGGATGTCCATGGAAGTTTTGGAAAGTTGGCACTCTTTGAAGTTCACTTTTCAATGGTGTTCAAAATATTCAAACACTTTCTGACAAATCTCTTTTTATTGGATTGCTCTTTCTTTGAAATTAGCATATCTTTGATCTTTCGATAGAACACAGTCATACAAGATGCTGTTCCAGTGTTCGTCAGTTCTGCATCTTGATGAGTGAAAGCCAGTTATTTGGACTTGTGTTCCTAAGTCTTCACCGGTATATTGTAATGAATAAAAGCAAAGCCCTTGGGTAGATTGTTGTTCGACTTTGTGTTTTAAAATTTTGTCTGACAAGAACATTGTATCTTTTCCATGAGCTTTAATTGAATGGTTAATGTAAGGAATATTGCTTCCATTAGGACTTTATTGTCATATCCTAATTGAAAATAGATCTTCCAGTGTAGTATTGTTTGATTTGGTAAGTACAGGCTTGAACATCCCCAAAATATGCTGGTTGTTATTTTAATTTTGTTTTAAGAAAATAGACTCTTTCTTGAGATGCATTTTACCGTTCACTTCATAAATATTACAACACTCTCACAGGATATTGTAAGACCAAATTAATGCAACTATATTGGTTTCAGACACAAAAGGGCCCATTTGACTCCTTCTGTCTTGGCTGATCCAGTGCAGTCAAAACAAGTCAAGCAATCCACAGTATACTTTGAATAACCTACAGAACTGCAATATGCTCTTGATGTATATTTATTTCCTTTAACTGATAGAGCAGAAATGCTGCAGCAGTCCTCAAAGGACCAATTAAAACAGCAGCATTCATACTGTGAGCTCTCCAGCATCAAAATGGTGGAGTCAGGGGCTCTCGTAATTCTGCTTTCAATGCATCCCCTTCTCTCCTTGACTCTAAATTGGCACTAATTAATAATTGTTGGAAATGTGCAAGTTTGTCATTTTTCTTAATTCTTTGTAAGCAGAAATGCTAATATGACCAAACAGCTCTTTAAATAAATACAACATGTCACATAAAAGATTAGATAGTTAAAGGGGTACTATAAAGATGCAAGCAGTCTGAAAAAAATTTAGGAGCAACCCTCTGTAAAATTTCTGTTCAGGTTAGACATCCTTTTGCATTGTACTATTTTGTAATATGAAACATATTCTGCTGTGTCTGGCCTCAGAATATACTGCATTGTAAACTGTGTAAATTTCATCGATAGGGAGAATAATTTTAACAAAAATAACAGCACATACATTCTTCCCTTCTGTCTCCCTATCTATGAATAGAATGCATGATACCTTGCTCCCTCACAAGGAATCTCATTTTAAAGAGGTATCATTGCAAATAAAAAAATGGTGAATCTATTTCTGTTTGATTAGAATCTAAAATGAATCAAATATACTACTAGTCATGTGACTTTATTCTCTGTCCATAGGCAAAAGTGCAATTACCTAATGCATTTCACTATAAGACATTGCCACTTTAAGGACAACTGATTTCAAACTATATTCCAAATGTGAGCATCTCTCACCATTACTAACTGAAAGAGAGCACTGGGAGCATTGGGTTAAGTGCTGAAATTCAATGCTTCAGTACTCCCAGTCTGTCTCAAGCTGACAAAAGATGAGAAAATTTTAGCTTACATCTGGCAGCCTGCTTTATGTAAATACAGCTTATTAATTCAAATTCACAAGAAAAAAATAAGTGCAGTAGTAAATAAACTAAACTAAATGTGGGGTGGGACTAAATGGTAGAGTAATTTAAGACAGGATTCTTACAGTTGTTCTGATTTAATATCAACAGAGATTGATGGGTATTGGCTGCAAGCCTTTTTTCTCTGCTCTCTGCAAGGATCCTCAACAGACTGAGCTTGGAGCCATCTCTATACCATTCCTAATGAGTCCAAGTCCGCAGCGCAAAAATGTCTGTAATTTGACATTAAAGGGGTAGTTACATACGGTATAGCTACAATAATCGCCAGTGTGCAAAATGGAAATGATTTGGGGGTACCAGTGTCGGACTGGGGTGTACAAAGTTAAAAATCACACAACACCAGGTCATAGTCCAACAGGTTTATTTGGAAGCACGAGCTTTCAGAGCGCTGCTCCTTCATTAGGTGGTTGTCACAACCACCTGATGAAGGAGCAGCACTCCGAAAGCTCGTGCTTCCAAATAGTCCTGTTAGACTATAACCTGGTGTTGTGTGATTTTTTACAAAATGGAAATGTTAGCCTTACGCTGTAGGGGTGGATTCAAACAATGGTTAAATTGAATTAATGACAAGGTAGAAATTTACATTGAATTACAAATTGCCCTGTTAAACATTTCTAAAAGAGGGCTGCTCCTGTTGGATGTATTCTCAAATGCATCTATCATTGGTTTTATTCTGACTTATTCATTTTAAATACCCTGTTATCCTTTATAATTGTGGGTTGACTCCGAAGTAGGGTAATGACATAGTATTTTGAATGCAAAGGAGTGCTATGTTGCTCCAAATGTTATGGTCAAACTCAGGTTCTTCTCTTTGGTAAAATCGTGCACATCAACCCGTATCTTACCATTCAATGACATCATGTACTAAACCTCTAATAGGTTAGCCCACTGCTCTACATTATTCATCACTTTTTATGATTATCTTGGGAACCTGCCACATGGAAACTCATGATCGTATTTAAAAGAGCCTTTGAGAAACACGTTATTGAGAAACATACGGCTGTAAATTGCCTGCTTAATATTTAATACAGAATATACACAACTTGCCATGGGGTCACAGCCCACTCATCTGAATCTAAAGAACTTTGGCACAGCTTGGAAAACTGAAGCAACAAGTGTAGACAGAAATAGTACTGAAGTTTAACTAAACAAAGAAAATTACAAGTGAAGGGATTTTTTATGTTTCTCGAGCCTGGACTGTTCTACCCTTTTGGGCACTAATATGTAGAAATAATTTAGTTATATATAAATTGTAATCCATGTGGTTAAATGGAACATAATATATACATTTTATTTGTGCGGTGAGTTTATTGACTGCACCAGTCCAATAGCTCTTTCCACAGACCTGTCTGTTCCCTCTTTAAGTATGCAGGTATTTATTAATAGCTGTTTACCTACTGACCTTAATGACCTGTGATATGAATAATATGGGAATATAGTAATATATTGTACTTTCCATTGGCAGGGCTACTGTTTCAAGTTTCAATATTAGGCCAATTTAGTGTCCAACACTATCGAACTAAGTGCTAACTATACTGAGTGAGAGTACCAATTTAGTTCCCAACATCCATCACCAGACATCTCAACTTTGAGACACTTTAATTCCAAAGAGATCCTGTTTAGTTATTTAAGACAGGACATGTATTGCATTTTTGTTGTGTTAGAATTCAGAATTCACAGGTAATAAGGCATGTAGTCAATGGCTTCAATGTGTTAAATCCAATTTTAGTTTGAAGGTTATGCAAAGTTTAATGCACACTGAGTTTAATTACCTGAAAATGAAAATTATTTTAAAGTAGCCAATATTCCCATTCTGGTTACCCCAATTTGAAAGGACCAAGTTGAGAACTTCCATTGTTCTGTTCATTCAGGAACCATTACAGCATATCACTCTTCCATTTAAGAAACTGGAGAAAGGGAACCCAAAATATTGTAAATCCGTTAGCCTAATTTCTATTGACATGGATATTATCAGTAAATGCTCGATATACTCTGCAAGCTAAGCTACATCTATGGAGAGAGAAACAGTTAAAGATTCAGGTCAATAATCTTTTCTCAAAACTGAATTTTGAATTCTGTTGAAAGGTAATTGACTTGTTCCTCTGTTCACAGATACTGCCTAACCTGATAAGTATCACTCACATTTTCCCTTATTTCAGATTTCCAACATTCATGGTGTTTTGCCTATTGTTGTGATTTTCTTAGAGTTCATAAGTAAGTATAAGGTGACAGAACACCTTAATTTTCTTTAGCTAATCAGAAAAGGGCGGCATGGATTTTTAATGGTAGATCATGTTTGAAGAAATGGATTGAATTTTTTGATGAGGCAATCAAAACAATTCAGTGCAATATCTATGGATGGTATTTATAGAGCATTTGATAAAATCCCTCATAATAGACGTTAGCTGCCATTAAAGCTCATTGAATGGAAGGAAAATTATTTTTTATCATGGATTGGCTGAATGGAAGGAGACAGAATGAGGATAATATCCAGGTGTTCTAATTCCCAGCATGTGACAAGTGTTGTCCTGCAAGAAACTGAATGGGAGATTCTACTATTGACTTTTTTAATGACTTAGATGATGGAGTAGAGAGCACATGCACTAAATTGCTGATGGTGCAAAGATAGGAAACATGGTGGGTATTGTTAATAAGCATATAAAAATAGAAAGAGTAAATGAGGGGAAAAACTGGAAAATAGATTTACTGTAGACAAATATCTACAAACTATTACACTTTGGATCGTAACAAATAAAATAATTTTGAAATATGAAAAGCTGGAAAAAGTAAAGTCCAAAGAGGCTTGAGGACCCAAGTCTGTAGATCATTGAGTTACGATGATCCTAGAATAGAGAATAATTGAAAAGATGCATTGAATACCAGCCATTAAACCTAAAAGAACAGAACAGGAAAGGTTACAAGTCATCCTTCAACTATGCAAAATTCTGTTAACGGTCAGAGCTTTAAACTGCTGCAAGAAAGAAAACTTGTTTTCTTCATGTTTGCTGTGAGTTTTCACTGCAGAGAACCACAGAGGCCAATTCTCAGCTGGGGAAATTGAACAACTCGGAAATTGAACACAACTTTGCAGCACGGTGGCTCAGTGGCCAACACGGTTGCCTCACAGTGCCAGGGTCCCAGGTTCGATTCCAGCCGTGGACAACTGTCTGCGTGAAGTTTGCATATTCACCCTGTGTCTGCATCAGTTTCCTCCCACAGTCCAAAGATGTGCAGGCCAGGTGAATTGGCCATGCTAAATTGCCCATAGTCTTAGGTACTCCTTGCTACCAGCTTCTCTCCCACCACCAATTTATCTCTCCACCCTGGAGGCCTCCTGCCTCTATTCCTGATGAAGGACTTTTGCCTGAAATGTCAATTTTCCTGCTCCTTGGATGCTGCCTGACCTGCTGTGCTTTTCCAGCACCACTCTGATCTAAACTCATAATCTTAGGTACATCAGTCAATGAAAAATGAGTCTGGGTGGGTTGGTGTGGACTTGTTGGACCAAACAGCCTGTTTGGGGTGGCACGGTGGCTCAGTGGCTAGCACTGCTGCCTCACAGCGCCAGGGACCCGGGTTCAATTCCTGCCTTGGGCAACTGTCCATGTGGACTTTGCACATTCTCCCCATGTCTGCGTGGGTTTCTTCAGGGAGCTCCGGTTTCCTCCCATAGTCTAAAGACGTGCAGGTTAGGTGAATTGGCCATGCTAAATTGCCCCAAGTGTTAGGTGCATTAGTCAGGGGTAAATGTAGGGGAATGGGTCTTGGTGGGTTGCTCTTCGGAGAGTCAGTGTGGACTTGTTGGGCCAAAGGGCCTGTTTCCACATGTAGGATATTACAATCTAATATAAAACTCTCTGTCACCTGTTCCAGCTTTAAGCTGTTTGGTTCCTGAGAATCACACAGCTGTTGGCAGGTAAAAAGGTCTCTGTCATTAATAGCTGGTCATTAGTCCCTAGACCAATCAATGTCTTGTTGCCAGCAAAAACTGCATCAATTCATGCCCTCAGCTCCAAATCGTCTGTAAGTTTTTAATAACTGTGTGTTCAAACACTTGGTTACATGATGCATGGCATGAGTATCAAGCTGCTTGCTTCAAAACTGCAATCATTTATTCAAACACCATTTTATAGAACAACTCCTTCTCCTTTCAGTACCCAGTATTTAAAAAATCAAATATAAATGAGTCATAACCCTTACATGATCTAAAAACTGGATGGTGGAGGAAATTAGGAAGCACTTTTTCAATGCAAGGATAGAAGTTTGGAACTTTCTTTTGGAAATAGCAATTAATACCTTAATCAATTATGAATCTTAAAGCGGAGGTTTTAAGTGATATGAGAGAAAAATGGAATATTGAGTTCAGTTGCAGAACAAGTATGATCTAATGGAAAGGTGGAACAGGCATGATAGTGTATTCTTGCATATGTAAGCTCACTCTCATTCACTCACACGTTTTTTTTTTCTGCACCCCTTACTCATATTTACACAGACTATGAATTAAGCTAGTTCAAAAACGCTGACAGAATAGAGTTACTTGAATGTTCTGTTGAAGCAGAAACAATTTTCATGAGTGTGCTGAATGTTTTTTAACCCGATGTATTTTATTTGGTTAGCAAGCCTTCAGGCAGTTGTTACAGCATTTATTTTTAAAACCATTATTGCAGTTTTGTGTTGAAATGTTTTGTGTTGAAATGTTTTGAACCACTTTTCAGCAGGACAATTCTTATACTCACCAGAAGAAGGGCTCATTAGTCTTAGCAGAAAGATGGTGAAGAAAAGTTATCTTTGTTGTTGACAACAGAGAAGACCCAAGAGTTGTTTCATGTGATAATGTCAGTCACAAGAAATATGCTGACATTATGACATTTATGCAATGGAATAAATTGCCTCAATATAATTTACACCATGAGCTTTTTTTATATCATTGCAGATGGAGCCCTTTAAGATATCTTGTTAGGGGTTGGAAGTGCAGATTAAGTAATGGATTCAGTGGAGAATAAAGACTTGGATGTAAATATCAAAGTGTCGACCTTTAAATGCTTAGGTTGTTTTTTGACACTGAAGGATGTGAAGAAAATCAAAAGTTGAAGTGTCAGATATATCACGAACCAGACGCCCAGCCAACTGAACCAAACCGACCCCCATGTGGTACCCCCACTGAGCATTGGCGTACTAACTGAGTACAGAATGTTCGCTAACGAAATAACAGAGGCCGGTATCCTGTCACTGTTCACATGTGCATAGGGCTTGGAACTGGTCTGGCTTCCTCAGAGGCAGATCTCAGATTGAACAGAACCTCTGAAACTCCTGTTTATATCTGTCAGCCAGGGCTGCCTGATGGAACCAGATTGAGATCACCCAGTCAGTGAACCTAAATACTATGAAGTCAACCTGGCTGACCTCATTACAATCACTACATTCCTCCTCCATCACATGTGGAGACATAGGCCTGTTCTTTATCTTGTACCCTGTTCTGAGGTGTTTCCACACTGACTCTGGTTCCTCCAATTCAGCCTCAGATATGGGTGGTGTGTACCGGACCATTGCCCACCTCTTGCACCCGGAGCATCTCAGATGAAATTAATTCTCTCCTTCAAGCTGTAAAGGTGTCAAGGCTGCAAAATCCACAGTGTCCATCTCAGAATCGGAGGTGGATGGAGGGTGAGAAACCATAGGTTCCAGTGGCCATTCTGGCTGTTCTGAGGGGCTATGTTTTGCTCTTGACTCATTTGCCAGTTTACAGCTGTCATGTGGTCATGTGTTTGTTCAGGACTGCTTTACCTACCCAAACATTGTACATCATGGAACATGACCTCGTGTTGATCATGCTTCTTACACATTTCGTTGGTTTGACACCAGATGTTATCCCCTGAAGTAAACAGTCTCTGTTGCTTAGAGGACTCTGTGCCTGGCATTGACGTACCAGCTCCCATTTCAGTCTCCCTCCCAGGTCCGGGAAGGCCAGATTTAACCCGGTGCAGAATCTTCTTCCCATTAGCAACTCTGTTGGAGCTATCACTGTAGTTGCATGAGGTGTGGTCCGATAATGAAAGAGGAACAGTTTGGTATCTAGTGAAGCTGTACGCTGTTTCTTCAACCCTGCCTTCAAAGTTTGTCTTGCTTTTTCTGTCAGACCATTGGATGATGGATGGTATGGAGGTTGTCCTTATATGCTGAATGCCATTCGACTTTTTAAATCTCCGCTGGTAAATGATGACCTACCATCTGTGATCAACATTTTCGTGAGTCTGTGTATTGCTAAAAATGTTTGCAGCTTCTCTGTTGCTGTCCCTGTGTTTGATGAATGAATTCTATGCATGTCCAGCCACTTTGAGTTGGTTTCCATAATGACTAAGAACATTGAGCCTGTGAAAGTCGACATGTAACCGAGTCCAGGGTTTACCTGGCCATTCCGGGAGCTGCTGGATGTAATTTGTTTTCTTTGTTGGCACACTGGGCATGCTCCACAAGGGCAGCTATGGACACATCGAATCCTGGCCACAAGACATAACTTCTCGTTAGCGTTTTCATTTTGGAAACCCCTGGATGAACTGGTGGAATTCAGTCGATATCTGGTGGTGATCTTTGCTCGGGGCAATCACTCTTGCTTTCGATAATAAAATGTCATCCTCTATGGTGATCTAGTCTCACCGGATCCAGAAAGGCTCCAATTCTGGTTGTGATGGCCCTTTTGATTTCCCCGTTATCATCAGCTGTTTTAGTCATGCCAGGACTGGATCTTTTTGCATTCATAGTCTGATATTGATAGTAGTGACCAGGATGTTTAAAACCAGAACAGACTCTTCCAATGGCAGCACCATCAGTAAATGCTATTGGGAGGCAGCTCAAGGTATCTACATCTGCTATTTGGCCTCCCCGACAGTGTTCCAACTTATAAGTGTACGCATTTAAAATGGGAACCATAGGCTAAATTCTACCTGAAGCTACGGGCAGCATGGCCTTATTCACTTTAAGTAGCCCCAGCAGGGGTTTATGGTCTGTTACTGTTAAAATTACAAATATATGTCTGTAAAGATATTGGTGGAATGTTCTCACATTAAGTGTGACTGCCAAACTCTCCTTCACTATTTGGGGGTGTTTACATTCTGCAACAGTTGAAGTCCAGAAACCATACAATAGTAGATGTAAGGGTGTCAGGATGGAGGCCAGGTTCGGTATGAACTTTCTGTAATAATTCACCAATCCAAGGAAAGCCCTAAGCTCCAGTACAGATGTGGTGTAACTCAATCTTGTCAACTCTGTCATCCAGGTAGGTCACGTGGGTTGACTGGAACATTGAGCCTGTGAAAGTCGACATGTAACCGAGTCCAGGGTTTACCTGGCCATTCCGGGAGCTGCTGGATGTAACTTGTTTTCTTTGTTGGCACACTGGGCACATTTTCCCTTCTAAGGTGGACGCCTGCCTTGGAGAAATGTCTAAGGTCTAGATCCAAGTTTCAAAGTGCTCTTTGTCTTCCCTGTTATTAGCATGTCATCCAGATAAATGGCAACCTGGGGTAGATCTTGTAATATGTTTTCCATCATCCACTGAAAAATGGTACAGGCTGACGATAGCCCAAATGGCAGGCTCATACTTTGGTACAAACCCTTATGGGAATTAATTGTAGCATGCTTTTGGGAATCCTCATCTAACTGCAATTATAGATATGTATGACTCATATTCCCACGCATAACTACGTTCTGCAGAGGCCATTCCTTCCCTGACTCCCTCGTGAGGTCCACACTGCCACACCAACCCACTCTCCACACCTGGCACCTTTCCTTGTCGCTGCACGAGGTGTAAAACCTGCGCCCACACCTCCCCCATCACCTCCATCCAAAACTCCAAAGGGTCATTTCAAATCGAACAGAGATTTTCCTACCCATCCACCCACCTCATCTCCTGTGTCCGTTGCTTTAGATGTAGTCTCCTCTACATCAGAGAGACAGAAAACCAACTCACGTGAGTGGTTCAGGGAACATCTCTCAGACGCACCCACCAAATAACTCACCATCCTGTGGCCAACCACTTCAAATCCCTGTCCTGCTCCACCAAGGACATACAAGCCTTGGGTCTCCTCCGTTGTCAAATCAAAGCCACCTGCCAACTGGAGGAAGAACTGCCTCAGGGCGCTCCAACCACACAGCATCAATATCAACTTTACCAGTTTCCAAATCTCCCCTCACCCCACCTCATTGCAGATCCATCTTTCCAATGGATCACCCTCTTGACCTAACGTACCTGTCCATCCTCCTTCCCACCTATCTACTCTACCCTCCCTACCGACCTATCACCCGACCTCAACTGCATCTGTTATCAGCTTCCCACCCACCTGCCCCCAACCCCCACCCTCACCATCATATATATCTCTCACAGCCCCTTTCCCCTTCCACATTCATGAGGTACGAAGGTAAACTGGCCAAAAATATTAAGGAGGATAGTAAAAGTTTTTTTAGGTATGTGAAAGGCAAAAAAATGGTTACGACTAAAATTGGGCCCTTGAAGACAGAAACAGGGGAATATATTACAGGGAACAAAGAAAAGGCAGAAGAATTGAATTGTTACTTCAGATCTGTGTTCACTGGGGAAGACACAAGCAATCTCCCTGAGGTAACAGTGGCTGAAGGACTTGCACTTAAGGGAATTTATATTTGCCAGGAATTAGTGTTGGAGAGACTGTTAGGTCTGAAGGTTGATAAGTCTCCGGGGCCTGATGGTCTACATCCCAGGGTATTGAAAGAAGCTCGAGAAATCGTGGATGCGTTGGTGATTATTTTCCAGAGTTCGAAAGTTTCGGGATCAGTTCCTAAGAATTGGAGGGTGGCTTATGTTGTACCACATTTTAAGAAAGGTGGGAGAGAGAAAGCAGGAAATTATAGACCAATTAGTCTGACCTCAGTGGTGGGAAAGATGCTGGAGTCTATTATAAAGGATGAAATTATGACACATCTGGATAGTAGTAACAGAACAGGTCAGAGTCAGCATGGATTTATGAAGGGGAAATCATGCTTGACTAATCTTCTGGAATATTTTGAGGATGTAACTCTGAAGGTGGTTAAGGGAGATCCAGTAGATGTAGTGTACGTGGACTTTCAGAAAGCATTTGATAAAGTCCCACATAGGAGGTTAATGAGCAAAATTAGGGCGCATGGTATTGGGGGGCAAAGTACTAACTTGGATTGAAAGTTGGTTGGCTGACAGGAAACAAAGAGTAGTGATAAAAGGCTCCATTTCGGAATGGCAGGCAGTGACCAGTGGGGTACTGCAGGGATCAGTGCTGGAACCGCAGCTTTTTATAGTATATATTAATGATATAGAAGATAGTATTAGTAATAACATTGCAAATTTGCTGATGATACTAAGCTGGGTGGCAGGGTGAAATGTGAGGGGGATGTTAGGAGATTACAGGGTGACCTGGACAGGTTAGCTGAGTGGTCAGATGCATGGCAGATGCCGTTTAATGTGGATAAATGTATGGTTATCCACTTTGGTGGCAAGAACAGGAAGGCAGATTACTACCTAAATGGAATCAATTTAGGTAAATGGGCAGCACAAAGAGATCTGGGTGTTCTTGTACACCAGTCAATGAAGGTAAGCATGCAGATACAGCAGGTAGTGAAGAAGGCTAATAACATGCTGGCCTTCATAACAAGAGGGATTGAGTATAGGAGCAAAGAGGTTCTTCTGCAGCTGTACAGGGCCCTGGTGAGACCACACCTGGAGTATTGTGTGCAGTTCTGGTCTCCAAATTTGAGGAAAGACATTCTGGCTATTGAGGGAGTGCAGCGTTGGTTCACAAGGACAATTCCTGGAATGGCGGGACTACCTTACGCTGAAAGACTGGAGCGACGGGGCTTGTTACCCTTGAGTTTAGAAGACTGAGAGGGGGATCTGATTGCGACATATAAGATTATTAAAGGATTTGACACTCTGGAGGCAGGAAACATGTTTCTGCTGATGGGTGAGTGCCGAACCAGAGGACACAGCTTAAAAATACGGGGTAGACCATTCAGGACAGAGATGAGGAGAAACTTCATCACCCAGAGAGTGGTGGCTGTGTGGAATGCTCTGCCCCAGAGGGCAGTGGAGGCCCAGTCTCTGGATTCATTTAAGAAAGAGCTCTCAAGGATAGTGAAATCAAGGGTTATGGAGTTAAGGCAGGAACAGGATACTGATTAAGGATGATCAGCCATGATCATATTGAATGGTGGTGCAGGCTCGAAGGGCAGAATGGCCTACTCCTGCACCTATTGCCTATTGTCTATTCCTGATGAAGGGCTTATGCCCGAAACATTGGCTCTCCTGCTCCTCGGATGCTGCCTGACCTGCTATGCTTTTCCAACCCCACATTTGTCAACTCTGACTCACCAGCACCTGCAGTCCTCATGTTCTACTAATTATTTTGATTGGTTCTGAGTTGGATGTTTCTGAGGAATTTAACTGTTCCAAGCCTAACATAGGTGGCCTTTCAAGGGTGTGCACTTTCTTGGATACCATCCTGTGAGTTCTCTTAGTCAATTCAGCCTGGTGGTACTTTTTTGCTGTCTCGAGTTCACATACCTGCTGAAACGATAATGGCTTGGCCCGAATCATGAAGAAAATATTTACATTTTGGCCAAGGCCTGCCTTTGTTTTGGGATGTTCCTTTGAGCTGACCTGGAGGCCCTCTGTCCAGGATATGTCCTGCATGAGGTAATACAATTGCTTTCATTCAAGTGGTGTCCCCCAAGCTCAGTCCACTTGGCAAGGGTGTCCACTTCCATTGGCATACCCTGTCACTCATATGCCCTACCTGCTGCATTTTCTCATAACAAAGCTCGTTGAAGTGCCTCTATGAAGTCCAATTGGACTGTATCATTAATCCCACATGCCAAAATGTCTCTCAGCATCTCATTAAAGTTTGAACCAAAGTCATGTGCCTCTGCCAATCATCTTAACCTCATCAAAAATCCTAACACAGACCTCAAACTGCCAAGTAAATCCTATAACATCTCAGAATTAGAGGAGTTCAGGTGTCATAAATCTTTCTTAACTAAGTCTGTAAACACTTGAAAGAGTTTGGTATCTGATGCCTCAGGAAACGTTAGGCTTCTAATAACCAAAATAGCTGTAGGTCTACAAGCTGTCAGGAGAATTACTTGTTGCTTTCATCTGGCCCAATGTCATTTGCCTGGAAAAAATAACGCATTCTTTCCACAAACTGGGCCCAGCCTTCGAAGGCAGTCAAGCTTCTCACATAATGGCATGATGCCAGAAACACTTACCCTAACTCAAAGACGACTGTTGCGAGTGAATTTCTTCAGGAGTATATTTTTTCTCTCATTGCCACTGAAATAACCTCACAGAGGCCAATATCCCATTGTCAAGTCACCCTTTAATTTTCTTTGCATTGCACTTGGCACTGATCCAGCTTTCTCAGAGCCAGCTCTCAGAGTGAACAGAACCTCTGACACTCCTGTTTATACCTATTAGCAAGGGATCCCTGATTGAACCAGACTAGCAGCCCCAATCAGGGAACTCATATTCTATGAGGTCAACCTGGCTGACCTCATTACAATCACTACAGCTAATATTAGCTAACAACTGCATTATTGTTGTACAGTGATTGGGACATAGAAGGTAAACTCAGTGAACTGTGGTATTTTCTTCATCTCACATTCACCAATATACCTAACCTGAAAACAATCATATATGGTTTTCCTTTAAACCCAATGTAACAAATCCACTGGTGTCTACAAATTGGAGGCCTTTCTCTGAACGACAGCTACATCTGCAAAGCATGCAAACAGGGAGTCCCATTCAGGAACTTTGCTGTTACATTCATCTCTGCCTCATTGTAGATTACATTGCTGATCCCATTACTGATGTCTCCACAAAGGCTAGAAATAGGTGGAGGCAATCTACAGAAGAACTGTTTGAGTTTTACCTGTGCAGTGGGGTAGGCATGATTCCCATATCTGATTTCTTAACTGAGGCTGTCATTTTTTCCTAACCAAAACCAGTTGTGTATGGATCAATTCTTACTTGGTCCTAAGTTAGGACACAAATGTCAACTCCAGTTCAATATGCAGAAATAAAATAGTGATTCCATCAAGCAACAGTCTGGGTGACTGAACCCAATATTGAGAAAATATTAATCAAGCTGCTGCCTAATCTGAAATGGCAACATGCATGTTGAGCTATAGCATTGCAAACATTTTATCATGGACCACCTACTTCTCCATAAAGAAAGCCAGACTTATTCAATAATTCAATAAATCTTGAGTTTCAGTGAGACTTGATGGGCTGAGTGGCCTGTATATGCTCTATCAGGATTCTATGATTTCTATTAATAATGTCTTAAGTTGGCATACCTTCAGGCACAATAATTTAAAATGGTGGGAAATGAAATCATTAATTTGCTATTGTCAGACAGGAGGATGCATGATGCTTTGACATACCTAGAGCAACCATTTTAATTTCCAAAATTCATACTGGCACAGGAGATAAAAGAAAGAATTTTCATTCAATATGCAGAAGTTTCTTTCACCTTTCCAGGACTCAGCTAGTAAATCATCTTTGAAGCACCGTTTGAATATAGGGAAATACAACAGTTAATTTTCACACACGAAACTTCCACTGTTAAATAGTACTTTAAATGACTTGTTAGTTGAGGAATAAATATTAGTTAAGATACTGGCTGCTCCTGAACACTGAAAGCTCTGGAGTATGTTGAAGCCATAATCTTCGAGCTCAGTTGTGAGATTGTCACCACTGAGTCAAGACAGACAATTTATTTACTGCTGTTACTCATTCATGGGATGTGGGCATCACTGGCTAGACCAACATTTATTACTTATTCCTATTTGTCCAGAGGGCAATTAAGAGGTGCTGTGTATCTGGAGTCACTTGTAGACCAGACCAGACCAGCTAAGAATGAAAGTTTCCTTTCCTAAGGACTTGACTGAACTAGATGGGGTTTTATTGATAAGCTCAAGACCTTAATATACTCTTTTTATTTGCAGTGAACTAGACCCTGCATATGAATGCAAGTTACTTCTATCAAGCAGAAATGAGTCACATTATGCGCTTGACTGATTATCTTAAATTGGTTGTTAGATTAACTATTAGTACACTTTGGATTATTCAGCAACTGCTGTCCAATTGCAGAATTACATCTAACAGTGAGTGTGCTTTTTCAGCTTTGCAGATACAGGCTGCTTGACTACACTCTGTACTCTGTCTATTAAGAACAGCCAGAGGATGTTTTTAAAGCATTCATAAAATTTGTTGAAACATCTTTTTGTTTAATAATTTTCAAGTTCTCTGAGTACCAAGTGACTGTTTAAAAACTTCCTTCGGACATTGAAATGAAAGAAATAAAATTTATATTTTGGGGTTAGTGAGACTGATACAATGGAAGACATATCATGAATATGAATAGTATGGTTGTGTAGGCTGTGACACTATTGTATAACTAAATAAACAATAATATTGCAGTCAAATGCCCTAAGGGTTCAGTTTGGGTAAGCATTTTTTGTGTGAAAATGCATGTATACAAACACATTGACAGAGTGAATTGTAACTCACTTTGTTATTGAAATTGCATTTTGGCTGTACTTTGGTAATCCATCACAAACAATCTTCTAATATATTGGATATACAACAATTAAATACAACAGTTTTGTCTGAATGAGATTTCAACAGCTCCAGCTCTTATTGTACTTCACTTCCATGCAATTTATCAATCAATTAAGTTAAATAATGATTTTATCTCTGAGCAATTTAAATCCATGCTCGGTCCCTTCTATCTCTGATTTTTGGGCTACAATGGGGACGCAACACCGCATGGTATTATTGTGAGACTATTAATCCAGAAATCCAGGAGTAGCCATGGGCACCCGCATGGGCCCCAGCTATGCCTGCCTCTTCGTAGGATATGTGGAACAGTCCATCTTCCGCAGCTACACTGGCACCACCCCCCACCTTTTCCTCCGCTACATCAACGACTGTATTGGCGCTGCCTCATGCTCCCACGAGGAGGTTGAACAGTTCATCTACTTTACTAACACCTTTCACCCCGACCTTAAATTTACCTGGACTGTCTCAGACTCCTCCCTCTCCTTCCTAGACCTCTCAATTTCTATCTCGGGCAACCGAATCAACATGGACATTTACTATAAACCGACCGACTCCCACTGCTACCTAGACTACACCTCCTCCCACCCTGCCCCCTGTGTAAAAACACCATCCCATATTCCCAATTCCTTCGTCTCCGCCGCATCTGCTCCCAGGAGGACCAGTTCCAACACCGAACAATCCAGATTGCCTCCTTCTTCAAAGACCGCAATTTCCCCCCAGACGTGGTCGACGATGCTCTCCACCACATCTCCTCCACTTCCTGATCCTCCGCCCTTGAGCCCCGCCCCTCCAATCGCCACCAGGACAGAACCCTACTGGTCCTCACCTACCACCCCACCAACCTCCATATACATTGTATCATCCGTCGTCATTTCCCCCACCTCCAAACGGACCCCACCACCAGGGATATATTTCCCTCCCCACCCCTAGCAGCGTTCTGAAAAGACCACTCCCTCCGTGACTCCGTCGTCAGATCCACACCCCCCACTAACCCAACGTCCACTCCCGGCCACTTCTCCTGCAACCGCAAGAAATGCAAAACTTGCGCCCACACCTTCCCCCTTACTTCCCTCCAAGGCCCCAAGGGATCCTTCCATATCCGCCACAAATTCACTTGCACCTCCACACACATCATTTACTGCATCCGCTGCACCCGATGTGGCCTCCTTTATATTGGGGAGACAGGTCGCCTACTTGCGGAACGTTTCAGAGAACACCTCTGGGACACCCGGACCAACCAACCCAACCACCCCGTGGCTCAAAACTTCAACTCCCCCTCCCACTCCACCAAGGACATGCAGGTCCTTGGCCTCCTCCATCGCCAGACCATAGCAATACGACGGCTGGAGGAAGAGCACCTCATCTTCTGCCTAGGAACCCTCCAACCACAAGGGATGAACTCAGATTTCTCCAGTTTCCTCATTTCCCCTCCCCCCACCTTGTTTCAGTCCCAACCCTCGAACTCAGCACCACCTTCCCAACCTGCAATCTTCTTCCTGACCTCTCTGCCACCCCCCCCCCCCCACCTCGGCCTATCACCCTCACCTTAACCTCCTTCCACCTATCGCATTTCCAACGCCCCTCCCCCAAGTCCCTCCTCCCTACCTTTTATCTTAGCCTGCTTGGCACACTTTCCTCATTCCTGAAGAAGGGCTCATGCCTGAAACGTCGATTCTCCTGCTCCTTGGATGCTGCCTGACCTGCTACACTTTTCCAGCAACACCTTTTCAGCTATTAATCCAGAAACTCAGTTAACGTTCTGGTGGCCTAATCCTGTCACGACAAATGGTGCAATTTGGATTCAATGAAAGGAATCTGCAAATGATGACCATGAAACCATTGTTGATTGTCATAAAAGAGGATAAAGTGAGGACTGCACATGCTTGAGCTCCTGAGGAAGGGCTTTTGCCTGTTACGTCGATTCCCCTGCTACTAGGATGCTGCTGGACCTGCTTGCTTTTCCAGCACTACCCTCTTGACTCTTGATTGTCATAAAATCCATCTGGCTCAGTAAGGTGTTCCCTCCTTCAGAGAAGGAAATCTGCTGTCCTTATCTAGTCTGGCCTACATGTGACTCCAGACCCACAGCAATGTGGTTGACTCTTAACTGCCCCCTGGGCATTTCGGGGTGAGGAATGAATTCTTGCCTAGCCAGTGATGCCCTGTAAATGAGAGAATAGAAACATCTTTGGGTTTATCTTTGTTTTTTTTTGCCTGGTTAACTGCTGAAGCCGACACCCTGTTGTGCACTGTAGGCAGTTGTAGCACCTGCTGCTGCCTTCTTCTTGTGTTGCTTGCTGTTAATCAACATGCTATTAAAGCCTGGTGCTTCTTCTGCACATTTCTTTCTGCTCATCTGAAAACTTACCATTAACACAATGTAGTACTGACTCACCAAGAGCGTTCAATCTCACTTCGTGACACACATTGCTTCCTTTGCATAGAGCTAAAACTGTTGAGACAGTTCTAAGTGTTATTGTATTCAAATAAAACTTGTCAATACTATCCACATGGAGTACCTCAGCTTTTGATGTGTATACCTTGGATTAGAAGTACCAATTGTCAAGAGATTTGTTTTCCTTTTCAGTCTATCCTTTGCAATTAACTCTTCAATAGATTCATCTTCATTGAAGTATTGGTTTGAGTTGGTGTTGTAGCTTCATTTCTGAGTCAGAAGGCTTTGAGTTCTTGCATTTATGGGTACAAAATTAATGCTTTCACACCAACCAAGATCTCTTCCTATTTAGATGGACATAAAAGACCCCAAACGGAGCACGAGGTGTCTTTGGAGGATATATGTGGACTTGTTGGGCCGAAGGGCCTGTTTCCATTCTATTCTATTTATATACTGGCTAACATTTATCCCTCAATTTATGCCACTAAAACGGGTAACTTGCCCTTTTAGAGTCATAGCATCATAGAGATGTACAGCACGAAAACAGACCCTTCGGTCCAACTCGTCCATGCTGACCAGATATCCTAACCTAATCCTGCCCCATTTGCCTTCATGTACCCATATCCCTCTAAACCCTTCCTATTCACTTACACATCCAGATGCTTTTTAAATGCTGCAATTGTACCAGCCTCCACCATTTCCTCTGGCAGCTCGTTCCATACACCAAACCACCCTCTGCATGAAAAAGTTGCCCCATAGGTCCCTTTTATATTTTTCCCCTCTTACCCTAAACCTTTGCCCTCTAATTCTGGACTCTCCCACAGAAGGGAAAAGACTTTGCCTGTTTATCCTATCCATGCTCCTCATGATTTTATAAACCTCTATAAGGTCACCCCTCAGCCTCCAACGCTCCAGGGAAAACAATCCCAGCCTATTCAACCTCTCCCTATAGCACAAATTCTCCAACCATGGCACCATCCTTGTAAATTTTTTCTGAACCCTTTCAAGTTTCACAACATTCTTCCGACAGAAAGAAGACCAGAATTGCACACATATTCTAAAAGTGGCCTAACCAATGTCCTTTCGATTACTTCTGTTCTATAAGCTAAGAAAAGGTTTGAGGCATTCTAGGAATATGAAAAGTACGATATAAATTTGAGTATTTCCTGCTTTTTGTGTTTTTATTCTGGAAATGGATGGCTGTTTTTCTTTCTGTTCCTTTATCCTTTGTTTTTTGCCTCTTAGCTCATATAAAAGGGAAAAAAAAATCATTATTTTCCTGAAGAAGGGCTCATGCCCGAAACGTCGATTCTCCTGTTCCCTGGATGCTGCCTGACCTGCTGCGCTTTTCCAGCAACACATTTTCAGCTCTGATTCCTGAAGAAGGGCTCATGCCCGAAACATCGATTCTCCTGTTCCTTGGATGCTGCCTAACCTGCTGTGCTTTTCCAGCAACACATTTTCAGCAATAAATTGCAAACCTTGGTTTGCAAGTAATGTAGCCCATTTGGCACTTTTAATGGGCTGTGGCTTGCAGTGCTGTCCTTGTCTATTAAAACTGATTGAAAAAGAAGGCCAAGCAATTTTTATGACAAAGCAGTAAGACCATTTTGTATTAGTAGGTTTCCGCAAGAAATCTATGCATAGTGAAGAAAACAAAAAAATTCAAGTTGTGCCTGATGTTAGAGCATATTTGTAAGTTGTATGATATTTAATGGTGGTCCCTACACAGGTCACCTTACGCAGATGCCCCCTCTTATTCTCATGTTCATGTAGTTGTCCCGCCAAATTTAAACCCTCCACTCTCATTATTTTTCTTTTTAGAAAAGCTTTTTTATGGTTGTTGAATCTGTAATATATTTCTTGTATAAAAGATACCAGAGTTTCGAATTAAATATAGAGGGCAAGATCAAAAGTTCTGCAGATGTCACAAAGATTGTCCATAATGTTGATCATGAGGGAGAAAGCTGCAAACTGCAGGAAAATATCAATGGACCAGTCAAATAGGTAGAAAAATGGCAAATGGAATTCAATATGGAGAATTGACAAGCCATGCATTTGAAAAATAACAACAAGGCAAAGGAAAATGCACAAAACATTTGCAATCTGAGTTGTCTAGTGAAACAAAAGAACATTGGATTGTATGCCTGCACACTCATGAAGGCAGGAGATTATCAAGAAGGCAATTAAGATAATTCATTTTATTGGACAAGGCCCAAGAGTCTAAAAGCAGAAAGGTTATACTAGATCTGTATCAAATAACTGTGAGACCACAGCTGGAAAGCTCATACAGTTTTTGTTATTGTAAAAGGAACAGAGAGAATGTAGGGAGAATATTTTCCTTCCAGAGATTGATACCTAAAAGAGCGGGAGAGAAAAATATCCTCAATGTGTTTTGCAAAAAAAAGCTTGCATGTATACATGAGACACAAGAATCTAAGTATCCACCAGCCACGATGTGAAAAGTTGGCTTTAGACTAGTTGCGACCAATACAAACAGGATGGACTGAATGGCCATATTCTGTACCATAAATCTTTCCATGTTTCAGTCAGTGATTAACAGTGAACAATAAGATAGCAATTTACTTGACGGGTTCAGGTGATGTCAGAAGGCACGACAGTCATACTGAATGACCTGAAGCAAGAGATTGTGTTGTAGTCTGTAACAGATGATCCAAACCAATGGTTATTCATATGTACAACCTGTATTGGAAAATTTACATTTAAATAGAACATTTTTTTGTTGTGGAACTTAGAGATTGAAATCAGTTACTGTGACAAGAATAACAATCGAACAACTTTTGTGATGCAAAAGTTGTTCATGATCTTCCCTATCTTCCCTATCTTCATGATAGGGAAGATAGTATGCAAGACTTTATGATGAAGGCTGTCATTTGACAAGGTATGAACAATGTGATTTTGATGCAAACAATCAAATAATAGGAATAATAAATAAAACAGCCTTTATTGAATATTATTATGTTGTGAGTCACCTATTGACCCAAAGAGGAGGGGAGTCAGTCTGTTTTCCACAACTCTTTATTTGCATTTCATAGTTCAAAATAAACTCCTGTCTCTTTTCTTCCTATGCATTCATGGTCAGGACAAAGGAATTGAGGGCATTGTTGCTAAATTCACAGATGATACCAAGATAGGTCGAGGGACAGGTAGCGTAGAGGATGTGGGAAGGCTGCAGGAGGACTTGGAGTTCTAGAAGAGTGAGTAAAGAAGTAGCAGATAAAATACAATGTGGGAAAGTCTGAAAGTCAATGTAGGAAGAATAGAGGTGTCGGCAATTTTCAAAATGGGGAAAGGCTTCAGGAATCTGACACACAAAGGGACATAGAAGTCCCAGTTCAGGATTTGCTTAGTAATAACATGAACCATTTGGAAGTTAGGTAGGCAAATGCAATGTTAGCATTCATTTCGAGATGGCTAGAATACAACAGCAGTGATGCACTGCTGAGGCTGTTTAAGGCTCAGGTCAGATTGTATTTGCAATATTATGAGCTGTTTTGGACCCTGTAAGGAAGGCAGTGCTGGCCTTGGAAGGATTCCAGAGGAGGTTTACAAGAATGATCAGGGGAATTGCCAGGGGATCCAACTTGTCATATGAAGAGCCGCTGAGGACTCTGTGTCTGTACTTGATGGAGCTTAGAAACATGAGTGGGGATCTAATTGAAACTTACAGAAAACCGAGAGGATTGATAGAGTTGATGCAACGAAGTTGTTTCCATGAGTAGGAGAGACTCAGACTTGAGCGCACAGCCTCAGATTGAAGGGACAACCCTTTAGAACTGGGGTAGGAAGAAATTTATTCAACCAGAGGGTGGTGAATCTGAGGAACATATTACCACAGAAGGCTGTGGAGGCCAAGTAATTGTGTGTATTTAAGACAGGTTCTTGAATAATAAGGGGATCAAAGGTTATAGGGAGAAGGCAAGAGAATGAGGTTTAAGAAACTAAACAGACATGACCGAGTGGCAGAGCAGACTCAAAGGGCTAAATGGCTTAATTCTACTCCTAGATTTTATGGTCTTACCAAATCCCCCTACAGGGGATAATCAGCCTTTTTTTTTCTGTCCAGAGATGCTCTTACACAACTCTCAATTTTTTTCTTTACCACCACTAAAGCAGCGGTGTTGCCAACTAACAGAACAGTTTGCAACCGCACCTCACTAGGGGCTGTGCAACAATCATAAAATGGAGTTAAATGTAGGGAGAGAGGAGAGAAAACCATCCCTTAATATTTTCTAATCAACCTATCCAGAAATGTTATTACACACAAGGCCTCAACTTCTTGCTGTCATATTTGAAGCATCTCCTGTTTCATTCTTAAAGGAACCATCATCTCCAACATTGTCAGTAAGATAGAACTGGTAGTGCGGGAGTGGTGTATTTTTATGTTGTTATCTTAACTCTTGTAACATGAACATTGAGACGTGGTTCTTACCGAGAACAGTGTCCGAAGATTTTGTTCATAAAATCAACTGAATACATAACATCTGTATGGTGCGCATTGAACCTATACTGTTAGCGTCACTTTGCATCATAAACCAACTAAACTAACTGACCCCTCCCCACCCCACCCCAAAAGAGGACTGACCCCACCAAGGTGACTACGGATATAAATCCAGTGGCCATCTGGAGAAATTCTGGAAAGTCACAGCTATGCAGAGCCATGAAAACTCAAATGGAAAACATATGAAAGAACAGATAATGAGTGCTATACTGTGCCAATCCTTTTTGGCATGTTTTGTGTTATTATCCTTCCAGGGTTATGCAAAAATATAGTTAAAAACATGTCCTATTCCTCATCTGTGATTTAATGACCTGTGTGTGGGGGGAATCACACATTTGAGAACAACATTAAATTCCCCTGCAATACAGGTAAAGACAAGGGAGGATACAATTCTCTCATTCTCAGTGTGGAAAGCCAACAAGCCAGCCAATAGGATATCGCACAACAGAGGGATTCTCTCACTCTGAGTTCCTAGAAGCCAGCTAGACAGCAGCTATGATCAAAAGAAATTAGAACAAGAGTTTCAATCAACCTGCAAGGCCAAGAATTTCAAAATCATCTGGCCAGCTACCAAAGTTGGTGCTTCCAGTAACATCTACTGCGACAGCTGCATCTTTCAACTCAGTGCTCTTCACGAACAATTCAGAGGCTGCTCTGCATATTTTTCTTTACTTTTATCTTTTTTAGACTAACTGCTTATTTCTGTGCTTTATTTTACCACTTCATCTCATCTTTTGTAATTAATAATCTTACTCTTTTTGTTAATTTAAGTAAACCTGGTTAAAATTGCTTCTTTTAGAACATAACTTAATTTGGTTCTCGGGGAAAGATATCTAGAAGGGAAGGGATTCCTTAAAAATAAACATTTTTGTCACCATCCAGATTCTTGCCAACAAAGCGAGGTGCCAATTTCACCCATCCCTATGATAAGTGATAAATATCAGGAACCATGCAGTGCAGCTCTGGACTAACAGTGCTTGTCAGGTGCACAATCGGCTTTTAAAGAGAGCGTGGGCACAATGAACGTAAGTATTTTGGGAGATATCAATGTTGAGTTTTTCCAAAAATGGCATGTGGAAAGATAGGGCTGGATTTGCATGTGAGGAAAGCCAGAGAGGCAGGGTTGATAGTTGCTGAGATGCAGTTGTTAAGGCATGGCAAGAAATCTTGCTGGGTTTCATAGCAGGAATCCCTTTAGAAACCTGACTCAACTCACACTAAACTAAGAGAAGATGGGATTTAGCCTGTTATGCTTTCACATTAGGATAAAGTTTCAGTGAACATACAAGACAACTGAATGGTGAACATCTGCAGTTCTTAGGATGTAATTGCACAGTTTCTTATTGTTTCTGTGTTGTCTGCCATTGTATATTGGTGTGGACTGTTCACGGAGGACTTGCTCTGTCTTCTGTTCTTTTGTGACATGTCACCTTGAGTTAACACAAGTCTCTGAATCATTGTTTTTGATGACCTGTGGATAATCATTTTCTCCAGAAAGAGGAGTTTGGTTGTACTACTTTCTAAGACAACTATTTGTTGGTCAACAAAATGGAGTTTTACCCTTTATTTGAATGATTGGAATTCTGCGACATGGTTGATAGCTTTCCAATCAATGCAGAGAATTTCATTTTCCATTGTTACTTCTGTATTTTGGGTGTACTATATCTTTACTGTATTTACAGAAATCCCTACAGAATGGGTATTGTGCTATCATTATCAGAAGAATATTGTATTGCTTTACTCTACAGTTATAGATCTTTATTTTTTTTTCTTCTCACTGTGTTAGGAGTGTATATATTATAATTTGAAACAGTGCAAAGAGTCAGTGGTGTTTACTTACTGTGAATTACAATCTCATTTCGTTCTATGGAACTTGCGATGATTACCATTCATGCCAAAAGTAAGAAACAAAATGTAGTCTTGTACATCTTCCTCCCATATTACTCCTTTTCCAAAGTTAAATGGCAGAATGAAGGGGCAATTCAATAGACAAGGGCACTGAGATTTCTCCTGGTGATCCTTTATACACTGTGGCTGAGGAGTTAGCTTTCACTGTCGTGAAAGTACAACTAGAATTCCTACCATTGGGTCTTTGATACAGATCTGCTCACAAACCAGTGGATCACAGGAATAGATTCATTCTTTACAGCCTAAAAAACCGAAGTAACTGAAAATGCCACCTGACATCATCCTGTACTTAAAATCAATCAGCGATGCTTGAATTCAATTACTTTTCTACTTAATTCTTAAACTAATGAGCCTGTTCCACCAAAAAACAATAGGCGGGAAACTAATTGATCACACTCCCAATGCAGAATACTGTAGTCTACTCCATCTCCCCAAAGAGGTTGCGGTGCTGCACAATATGCTGCTACACTTTTATTCTGATTGTTATTCTGCTTGTAGACTTCTGTCTTGAAACCAGTGACAATGACGTGCTGTAACTGTTAAGACTCATCATGGTGATGATGATCATCTTCTGGAGTTAACTAGGGAGGATTTGAATCATTAGCCACTGAACAATCTTCTAAAATACTTTCCAACTGCTATATATGAGCTACTAGCAACATGTTTTTATTGTTACTATGCTAGCTCTTGCAACATGAATGCTGAGACAGGGTTCTTAGTGAGAGCAGGTATCAGAAGATTTACTCAAAAAAACTAAATGCATTGCAATTTTATCATTCACTTCATACACAGACTGGAGTCTAGCACTTAGCAAACTTCCTTGATGATTCCAAAGTACAGTGACTTATTCAAGATCAGGCTTGTACCTTTACATATAGATGTTGCATAGTGAACAAGGTGTCACAATGTCATATGGTGCGATATAACACCTAACTTTGTTAAAAGTACATGTTCCCTTGATCATAGATTCATGGATGCAGGCAGAATTACAAGGGGCTGGGAATTGGTGGAGTGGGGAGGTGAGTGGCAACCTTTGTGACACAGTCATGAACAGTAAAAAGGCATATCTTTACATATTTTGACTGTCTTGTAAATGAAAGTACTTTAAGGTGACGTCTTTTAGTGCAGGCAGTCACTTAGCAAATATAATGTGCAGTTTGGGTGGCAGTATCACTGGAATAGTTATCCAGAACCCCAAGGTCTAACATGCTGGAGACATGGGTTTGAGCTTCATCATGGCAGATGGTGAAATTTGAATTCAATAAAAATTTGGAATTAAAAGAGCTAGCCTAATCTGGAATTAAAAGAGCTTGTAGCCATTGACTATTGTCTTAAAATCTCATCTAGTTCACTAATGTCTTTTAGGGAAGGAAATATGTTGACCTTTTCTGGCTGCCTACATGTGACTTTAGACCTATAACAGTGTAATTTTCTCTTAACTACCTTCTGAAATGTTCAGGCAAGCCATTCCATTTCAGGGTAATTAGCAAAAAGCAATTAATGCTGGCCTACTAATGACGCCGACGTCCCATGAACAAATAAAAAAAAGTACAATTTGTAATATGGGTAAGCAAAGGACAAGATTAATGTGGAACAATTTTGATGAATCAGAAGCACATAGAGTGGAATTTAGTGCTCCTCCTACCAAACAGATGGAGAACTGCATTGCTTTCCAAATGAGACCATACTAAATTTAGTATTTCTCACACTACACTGGCCAGCATCCAAGTTTCCTCCAAATTTTAGAATCCCAAAAGCACAAGTATGACATACATGAATGCAAATGTGCAGGACAATCTTGCATTGACATTTCTGCATTGCTGGCAGTGCCAGTGAGAGTGATGGGCACTAGGAACAGTGTTGCAAAAACTTCCTCAGGGTTCACTGCTAGATCCCTGGATTTAGTTAAATGAGAGCAAGTTGGGGATTTTGAGGAAGTGTTTGTGAAGAGAGGATGGGCAAGGCATCCGGAGGCAAAGGAAAGATAGTGGCTTCTAATGGCTCTTCTCCTCCCTATTCTGTGTCCCTTGAGCAGGTACAGAATGCTTGACTATGAGCCCTCCCCAACCACCACTGCCACCTCATTAGGCTGCCATCAAAGCCATCAACTTTGTAGGGTAGATGTTTGGATGGACAGGAAAGCCTTCCAGTCCCATTCAATCCCTGTACCACAGTAAATATTAGTGGTCTCTTGAATAACTAATATCAATTGGCTCTGAGTGAGACATTTGCCACATGGGGCCCTTCCTATTTTGGACATAATTGAAGGAAAAGGCAACAAAACATGAACAATACATCTTGGTCTAACTCATCATATATACTTCAAAATGGAGTTCCTGTACACCCAGTGCATTCATTTTCAAGTATTATTTCTTGTTTTATTGGTTTATTTCTCTTTAGGGTGCTTTTTCCATTCTTGGGAGTCAAAGGCACAGCCTTTTTGATTACTTAAGTGGATCCAGCCATAATGTTTCCCACTGAAACAGGCTGGATTAAATTTCACCATTGAGTTATGGCACGATCATGGCTGTCTGGAAATTAGGCATCACTACCCAGACCTGTCACAAACATTGAATAGTTTAAAATTAAAATGCAAAATGTTCCAATTTACGTGATTATCAGATGAAGGGTGATAGAAAGCATATCCATTTTCCATCAATCTCCTTTGCTCCAAAGAGAACAAGGAAGGCTTCTCCCACCTAAATTTGTAGCAAAGATTTTTCAATCCTGGTATATCATCTTAGCCCTTTCTCAAGCAACTTCATTGCCTTGATAAAGTTTAATGATCAGACAGGATTCAGTACTCTAATTTTGGTCAAACCATTACTTTGTAAAGATTTAACATAACTTTCCTGCTTTTGTACTCAGCACCACTACTTATGTTGCTCAGGATCCCATATGCCATGTTAACTGATCTCTGACAATGTCCTGCCACATTCAAAGATCTGTGCAAATAAACATTCCTCTGTTCCTGTGCACTCTTTACAGCAATGCCATTTAGTCAATATTACTTCTCTTTTGAGGCCAAAGCGTATTGTTTCTCGTTATGAAATTCCATATGTTTCTTGTCTGTCCATTCTGTGTTCTATTATTGTCGATTGGTATTAATCTCAATATCAGCCATACCCCCAAGATTTGAAAGTTTTAAAATTTTACTGGGTATTCCAATATTTATAGTAAAGAGGGTAGTGATCGTAGCTCTGACCCTTGCCCACTCCAGTCAGAGATACAACCGTTTATACAACCACTTACTGTTTTCTGTCTTTAAGCCGTTTTTTGTATCTGAGCTAACACTGACTTTCCAATTCTGCTAGCCTCAATTTGGTTAATCAGCCTTTTATGTGCTACTTTGACAAGAATGGAGGGAGCAACCTTTATATTTTAGGCATTACTGACATATGCAATGTTGACCAGTGCAAACACAGCACACCAAAGAACCTCTTTCATGTTGTAAATCTCAATCTCTCTGCGTAATAGTATCCCAGAATATTGCTTATGATGAGCAGTGGTGTGGTTTTGTCTGCTTTATTCAGGTCACAAGCCTGTGATTTTAATTTTATGAGTAGGTTGGAACTCTCTTCTACACAATTTAATCTACTTTGGGAATTTAATGCGGCCAACTCCCAGAATTCTCTGATGAAGAGAGGGGAAACACAATCCCTTCATAATGTGGTAGCAGGAGCTTTTCAAGATTATACTCCAAAGATAATTTGAAGTATTTTCTCCTGCAGTAATGTTCCAGGTTACTGCTCCAGAAGACTTTTCACTGCCATTGATAGCATTTGTTCTTTTAATGCTTGCACTAAAATCAGGGAGGTGGAAACCTAAACTAGTTCTGTGATGGTTTATTAAAACATGCAGTTGTAGGTACCACTCCTGCCCATGATTTCTACAACTAATCCCCTTTAACAGGATTCTAACAGCAAAGACAAAAATTTGGAAAGAGATGAAAGCAACTTACACATTTGAAGTAACAAAAGAATGAAATAAAGTCATTTGATTATGCCATTAGAATAAATAGTTTGAATTCCAATTGTACAAAAAATGATAGACTCAAAAAATATGAGGATCGGCAGGAAAGTGGAGTTGTCTAGGAGACTGCCAGGATCATATTGAATCATGGAAAAGCTCTAGGGACTGTTTGTCTAATCGTGCTTTTGTGTTGTTTGTGTATAAATAAGCAGTATGTATATACTAAGTAAAATGCTATATATTATGATGCATTTTCATCCTTGGCACAGGTCCCATTGAACAAAGGCTTTGTGCTATTTTATGAATTTTGCACATTTAATTCAGTGCCCTACTGATATTATTACTGAACTATGTGCTACCCCTAAGCTGTGAGAATGGAGGAAAGCTATGTCTAAGGCAATTGAGAGATAATGTTATAGAGTTCAGTTAAAAAAACAGTTATTTGTAACTGGTATACAAAAAGAAATGTAAGGTTTTTATTTCCTGTACTGAAAATGTGTTGCTGGAAAAGCGCAGCAGGTCAGGCAGCATCCAGGGAACAGGACAATCGACGTTTCGGGCATAAGCCCTTCTTCAGGAATGAGGAAAGCCTCATTCCTGAAGAAGGGCTTATGCCCGAAACGTTGATTCTCCTGTTCCCTGGATGCTGCCTGACCTGCTGCGCTTTTCCAGCAACACATTTTCAGCTCTGATCTCCAGCATCTGCAGACCTCACTTTCTCCTTTTATTTCCTGTAGAAAACTGCAAGAGTTCACAAAGATATTTTTGTAAATCCAGCCAATCCAGAAAATTAATTGCACACATAGGTCAAGGAGGCACAACTTCCCATTCATAAAATGGATTCATATTGGGCACTTCATCTATACAGTTTCTATATATGAATCAGCAGCAAGAGAAGTAGAGTTAAAAGTCCTGAAATTGTATGGAACTCAGTTTGATTCCAGATTTCCAAAGTTTTATGGATACAAGGTCCTTCCTTATTTATACTTTTTAGTTTTAGACTCGGCAATTTGAAGTCAGAAGAGTAATAGCAACTAGTTTAAGCAATTGGGAGTTCATTATGAATCAGGCAGAAAATTTGTACTGAAATAAAGGCAGCATATTTTTGAACAGTTGTACTGCATAGTTCTTGGAGTCGTTGCTGTACTAGCTTAGTTAACGCAACAGGAGTTAAATTGAGTTTTTATACACCAGTTCCTAATTGGCAGGAGCTCATGGCACAAGACTACCATTAATTTGGCACAAACGGCTCTTGAATTGGCTGTCTCATGCACAGAAGCCATAGTGATGTTTGATGTGCAAAATAAAGATTAAATATGGCTACAGAAGGTCATGTTCTTTTTGAGATTGGGAATAAAACACACAGTATTATTTTGTGACTGCAAGTCATGCATCCCTGCATCTGACACATTCTCATTTTCTTTCACTTGCATCTTAAGTCGAAAGCTCATACCATTTGAAAATATACAAAAAATCAATTTCTACAATATTGTCATCTTTTTACATTGGTCAAAAAATGTGAACAAATAAAAATGAATAAAATGGTCTCATTGGAGTCTACTGTTTCAGACTTGAAAATGTTGCATCAGTGAGTGATAAAAGGGCATTTTACTGATGGGACTGGAGCAATTTAAAAATAAATGTAAGGTTTTTATTTCCCATAGAAAACTGCAAGAGTCCACAAAAATATTTTTGTAAATGTATGATTAGTTACTAATCGTAAATGTTGAAAATACTGTTGCAAACCTAAACACTAGCAATTATAGATTTAGTCTAGAATCTTTCTTTCCATCAATTTTCATTTGCTGCATAAATGTTTAAACTGCTTAACAATATATGGTACAACACTCTACTGGTTGTGTGTAATGCACACTCAAGTCACTGTCTTATAACAGTGAACTTTCAGTTGAGTTGTTGTCTGCTCTTTTCTCCACATTTTGGCAATCATTGTGCTATCTGCCTAATAACACATGCACTTCAATTTAAACCATCTGCACAAGAGCGTGGTAGAGAATTTCTACCAGCAGTGTGTCTACAAGATGCTGTTAGGTCAAGTGGGAAGACAGACAAACTCCAGCATTCTTGTGGTACCAATCTCATCAGCATCACTGCCATTATCCTGTAGAATTATCTCTGCTGGTCTGCGTATTGTATACAAGCTAAGTTATCAGCTACTGGAGCAGATCCTATTTTTATATCCTAAGAACAGCAATCTCAAGGAGGGAAGATGGAATGTTTTAAGGGTGATCATGAATGCTTCATTGAAAAAGGGTCAAAATTGACATCACTTTATTGGAGCAGATTGCCATTAGTGGTACCATGTGATAGAGTCCAGTGAGTCTCAACGTAGTAGAACTCTAATGCAAGAGCCTCCTTTTCTCAGGTCTTCTCTGCCCAAAAAGCTGTGGCTTCAATGTTTGGCCTGGTGAGTTAGCAAAGGACACACTCACAATAAAGACGGGAAGATGTTAGTTGTGTTTCAAATGGCTGAATGACCAATATTCTACCTCAAAATACCCAATTTGTCAGTCATAGTACAAACTGCCTTGCATAAAATGCTCCATCACAGTTAAAATCTTGGCCTTGATTTTGTGGTAAAAATAACTCACTCTCATGAAGATTGTTGTTCAGAGGAGATCTCCTTCACCACCAACATCGCACCATGATATCCACACATATGTCTTATTACCTGCTAAGCCAAAAGTTTTGAAAGGTAATCACAATCTGAAATGTTAACTCTGTTACTTTCCACAAATTTTTTGTCTTGACTGGCTGAATATTTCCAATGTAATTTGTTTATACCTGTCATTGATTAACCACTTTAAATATGACATCAATTAATGATTGTAAGACTTTCACAAGTTTAATTTATTTAAACTTTAATTCTTCAACCAAAATAAACAATTACAACCAAAGCACTTTTGTTAAGGAAACTATGACTGTCAATTTACATTTCTTGAGTTCAGCGTTATTGGTTCAAGTCCAAATTCAAAATGCATGATTTCAAAAATTTAATTTTGTATCTAAATGCTGCTGGGTTGCATGTCCAGCATAGGAGCATGACCCAATTACACCTGGTTCACATGTAACATTAATTCAGAGCCAGGATATGGGATGCAGCAGTCCTTTGATATAAATGATGTTGATGTAGCTGTAAATTATTTTGTTATCAACTTCCTCTACTTGCTAAAGTCTTCTTATCTTTACGTTTCCAGGTCTAAAAGCCCTTTTTTTAATTAACTTCTGTAGCAGTCTGAACCAACTATGACAGTTTCAAGTTTCCCAGGATGAATATGAAAATTGCCATTTCAGCAGATAGAGAGAATTGTTTCTGTTCAAATTTGTGTTCTGTCTTCATTTTACATGTAACCTTTTTCACGTATTTCTCTTAACAATCCCTTGTTTGCTGACTTCAAAGCATTTGAGGTCAACACTTAATTTGAAGCATTACCCAGAAAAGAGGGATTTTTGACAACTTATTGTATGCATTTTGTGAGTTTCCTGTAATTCAGATTTAGAAGTCTTTTTTTAACCTAAGAAGGTTGAGAGATAACGTAAATGTGGAATAAAGGTAATGTGCAGATTTCAGCATGTGAGAATAAATGGACAAGTACATCCTGCAAAATACCAGATAGGAAAGTGTGAAATTAGGCTCTCTAACACTCGTGGTTTTATAGAAACTCTGAACTGAAAAATGTTGGTCACTGTAGACGTTTGGCCAGATGTATTCTCTTAGCCTGGGTGTGTTGTGGGGGTACCAGACGTGCAGAATGGAACAGGTTGTGAGGCCAATTAAGTTTTAAATGTTATCTTAATGCATGATTTGCAATTTTAAACTGTGAAGGTACTGTTAGTACCCTCCCATAATTATTTCCAGATGATCATGGATTTCATTCACCTGGATAAGTTATCATCCGTTAGTACTATTTAATACCAATCATATAATTTCCAGGAAAGGTGCTTTCTTTCTGATGCAGGATTAGTGGTTAATCATATAGCTAGGACTGCAGATAAGGCTTTAAACCAAAAGGCAGGAAGGGGAGGATAAAGGGAGAATTAAAAACCTAAAATGAGAAGTTGAGACAATGGAGTAGTGTAGTGATATAGCTAAAGTCAGGTAAAGTGGGACAGGAAGGAACAGAGAGACAAATAGTAATAATGCATCAGCAAATAAGGTCTATGTAGGGAATGGCAACAAAAGAAAAATGAATGCATTTTTAATCACAAAGCATCTGAGATAAGATGAACAAAACACATAATAACAGGTCATGTTTCAGAACTAATTACCATAATATAAACATAGTTACAAGGTGACCAGGTTTGGGAAATAAATATCCCAGGATATACAGCATTTTGAAAAGAAAGGTGTGGTTGAATTGTAGAAGGTTAGTTTTGAAAGCAAAGTGACATAAACATATTAGTAAGGAAGGAATTTAGCTTGGAGGATCATGATCCAGAATCAGTGTGGGTGCAGTTAGGAATACCATGTATCAGAAAATGCTGGTGGGAGTAGTTAATAGCCTTCCAAAATTTATTGTACCTTAAAAGTACTCCAAAAGCTGGAAATGCAAGCTGTGAGGATGACACAAATAGGCTGCAAAGAGATATGGGCACATGAAGCAAGTGGACATAGAGTTGGAAGAAGAAATCTCATGTGGGGAAGTGTGAGGCTATTCTTTCTGTAAAAATAGAAATATTCAAAGGGGTGAAAAATGTTAACTTTGATATTCAAAGAAATTTGGAAATACTTGCATATTGAGTAGTTTGGAAAGCAATTGTCATGTTGGCCTTTATTATATCGGGAAATTGGAGTGCAAAAATAAGGAAATCTTGCAATACTTGAACAAATCTTTGGTGGGGCAATACCTGGAATACTATATATAGTTGAGTAGAGCGAGGATTGCTGATTGCCTGGAATGAGAAGGTTGTTCTGTGACAGACTGAGTAAATTAGGTCTCCAAGCTGTCGAAATTAGAACAATGTGAGGTAATCTCATTGAAGCGTACAAGATTCTGCAGGCGCTTGAAAGGGTACAAACAGAGAGGTTGTTTCTGGTGACTGGCGAATATGGAACATTGAGGCACAATTATAGTCTAAGTGAAAAGCATTCAGCAATGAAATGAAGAGATATGTCTTCACTTCAAGAGTTGTGAATCTTTGGAATTCTCAACCCAGCAAGTTGCAATTCAGATATACAGATTTTTGATTTCTCAGGAAGTCAAGTGTTATGGGAAATGAGTGGGAAAGTACAGTTGAAGCCAAAAATGAACCATGATCATATGAATGGTGGAGCAGGTTTAATGGGCCTATGTTCTATGATACTCGAGAAATTTTGCTAACCTTTTGGATTTTCAAGGGTGTGCTCCTGAATCTTGCTCATGAGATGGTTGGACTGTTAGGAGAAAGTGTGCATCAGTAATTGGGGCTATCATTGCATTCATCTTATGTTGCAGTGTGGTTTGTAAATATAAATACAAAGGCTGCAGAGAGAGAAAGCAGTGTACAAGTGCTTTAACAGGAGCACTTTCAATACAAATTGTACAATGATACTGAATGACAGCAAGACAACCAAATTGTTAGCCAAGAGCTACCAAGAATCATGCATGATCAACAAATTAGGATAATTGTCAAGCCTCCAAAATGTTATATCAAAATTTAAATTATTAATCTTATTAATTATGGTTTTACATGTCTGCATATGTTTTGAACTGGTGACATGTCTATTTACATGGCAATGTGTAAAAGCAAGGTACTGCGGATGCTGGAAATCTGGAACATACATAGGGAATACAGAGAGATATCCTGCAGGTCTGTCAGCATCTATGCAGAGGAATAGAGTTAATGTTTTGATTCTGGGATGACTCTTTTTCAGAAATTGATGTGAATGTGCCTGTGATTATAATGTACATACGTACAGATTGATGCTTTATGAACATTCTTTGCATCCTTCAATCCAAAGTTATCCTTATCTCATACTTATGTTACAGGAGCTAATCTGTATCTTCAAATTTAATCAGCGTGATAGTGACAGGTCACTGGCAGATAAAACAACATCATACCCTGGTGGCATGTCACTTCACAAGCTTCCAATCACCTGATTCTTGAAATAGGTCACCAAAAAAATGTTAAAAGTTTGCAATATCTAACAAGGTTTGTAAAAGTGTCTACAAAATGAAATATTCACCCTTGATCATTCCCTTAGTTTTTATCTTGTAAGTGCCTGTACTTGTCCAAGTGCTTCCAATAGCTTCAGCATAGCTGTTGGAAGGTTGCTGACTTTCATTTCTGACTGTGGAATTGGCTGAAACAGTCTGGACTGACTGGTTAGGTGTCAACTGCGCTGGCAGTGATGGGAGCATGATTGTGGCCATGAATGAGCATGGACAACAGGTTCATAGAGGATGATGCCACTGGCATTCCTCAATGTAGTGCCTCAGCAATCCTAGTGTGAGCTGTGAGTCTCCCACCAAGTCTGGCACTATCCTGATTTCGAGCTGTCATTCTTTCAGTGGCACTGGGCCAAAATCATGGAGCTCCCTGTCTAAAATCACTGTAGATGTCCCTGCACCTCAAGGACTGCAGCAGTTCAAGAAGGTAGCTCACTCTCACCACCTTCTGCAGAGCAATTAGGGATGAGCAATAAATGCTGAAATATTCAGCCACACCCAAATCCTATCAATGAATAACAAGAAGAAAATGTATTTTAAAAGCCCAAGCTAGCTGTGTATCATGCTCACTGTGTTCGAACCCCTGTTGACTGCACAGACAGTCAATTGAGTGCTCCATACTGTAATGCATGCTGAAATCATTTAGATCAGCAGACAGCACAGCTCATTGCAGATCCTGTTCCAAAGGTTCATGCTCAGCACACTGCAGCCTTAGGATGAAGCCATCCTGTCCAACAGGATCACTTGCCAATGCTTCAGTCTTTCTCAGCATGCCCATATGGATAGATTGAACAGTTCAAAAACTCATCTGCATCTCTCCCGTTTCAATTGCAATCATCACCACGATTAAACCCTAAACAATTTTGCTCTTTTGAACCAGTTTACATTGCTAAAATGGAAATAACTAAAATGGACAAATGCTCTGTTATGAGGAACAAATACAGATTGAACTTTGAGCTGTGACATCAATTTATTTGACTGCCTTCTTGTGTAATTGTATATATTTTCATGACATTTAGTCGCATTTGGGTTTTATGTGTGTTCAAAAATGTATAATGATTATAGGCACTTCTGTGGCTCTGGTGGTTTCTTTCTTTAAAAAAAAATAGAGGTGTGGTTTGGGGAAGCTAATGGGAATTTATATTTTTCAGAGATCTTTACGAATGAACAAAGCAAACAATTGTGCATTAAATTTTCATTTAGGAAGTTAGGGATTGTTTGTTTTTCTTTTGACGAGGGCTAACATCCACAACATGGGAGAAAAGAGAGCTTTTATTTAATTTCAGTGCGATTTGTAGAGTCTTAACTGAAGCTGGATGTTTAAACCATTGCTTATGATAAGGAGGGGTACCTGAAGACTGTTAAGAAAGAGGTTACCTTGATGTAAGGAGTTTAGTTTAAAACGTCCAGATCAGGTGTGTTAGGTTAAAGCCATGAATCGTTCATGTGTAGCTGAGAAAGTTTAAACTCAGTTATATGAAGGATCACAGCCAAATCAAACACAATGTGGAATAGAAAAGGGAATTCTGTCAGATATTCGGATACTGTGATGGGCTGGCATTAATTTTAATGGGATTGTATTTTTACCATGTATTGTATTATCTTTAAACATGCGTTATATGTAAGTTTATTCTTTGTTATTTTCATTTCTTTTTGCCTAATAAGCTTCTATTTTATTGTTAAAAACAAATATGCACCATTGCATGCTTGCAGTTATGTGAAAAACCACCATCTATCAAACCAAGTTTCAATCTGGAATTTGTCTTGCCCAGTAAAATCATTAGCTAGAATCATATCAATTGGGACTCATCTGAGATTTTGATTTCATTATATTTAAGAGAGATCCGTGTCCTTCTTTTTTTAAAAGTAACAGCTACGTGGGAGTTCAAGACATAAAGTGGCACTAGTGGTTAAGGATTACTATGTAGAATTTGAAGATGGCTTTGAATGTTGCTGATAGCTTTCTGGATATGGAAGATATAACATTGGATTATTTTAAGTCTTTGAATAAAGCTAAACTGAGAGATTTAGTGGGTAAATTGAAAGTAGAATTAAGAACAGGATCTTGTAAGGACCAGATGCTTTAAGTGGTTATCCAACATTTAGCATGAGAAGAAAAGAAATCTGAGGTTAGGATATCACAACTTCAGTTAATTAAGATATAGTAAGAAATGAAAAGACTTAGTAGAGAGAGATGAACAGAGAATTTCAGATGTACACTTCAGAAAACTTGAAATGGAAAAGGACGAGAAAGACAAAGGGAGACAAAATTGAAACAACATGAAATTAGTTGGCTGTGAATCAGCTTAGAGCAAAGAGAGCTGTCAGAGGTATTAATTTTCAAAGAAACTAGAGGTATTGATTTTCGAAGGTGGAATGGAAAGCAGCATGGTGGCTCAGTGGTTAGCACTGCTGCCTCACGCTGCCAGGAACCCGGGTTTGATTCCAACCTTGGGCAACTATCTGTGTGGAATTTGCATGTTTTCCTCTGGGTGTTCCAGTTACCTCCCACAGTCCAGTGAATTGGTCTTACTAAATTGCCCATAGTGTTAGGTGTATTAGTCAGAGGGAAACAGGTCTGCATGGGCTACTCCGTGGATGGTCAGTGTTGACTTCTTGGGCCAAATGGCCTTTTTCCATACTGTAGGGAAACTAATCTAATCTAAGAATGTTAAAGTTACCAATGAGTTACCAATTGGAACCAATAAGTGATATAAAGAAGTTAACATGTTTCCAATGTAACAGGTTTGAACATACCAAATCTAATTGCTAGAAGTTAAATGGAAGATTGATTTAAATAGTAGGGATGTGTAAGGTATCTTCTGAAATAGGGTAATCAGGAAAGGATGTCGGTATTAAAACTGTAGCATAAAGAGAGCATATTTCCTTTAAAAATCTTGAGTGGAGAACAAGTTTATGACAATCATGAAAGTTCTTTTTTGAATATTGACAAGGGCAAATCAGCCTGCTCGTGATTCTGAGTACTTTATCTCAAAGGAATATTTATTTGCTTATGCTTTAAATCAAAGAGGTAAATGAATAAAGATATAGTAAGCTGTGGGAATAAGTTAGTCTCTGATATTAGCTGATGATATTATCTGTCTTCCGGGGGATTAATGGAGAAGAAAATATTAATTGGAGGTAAACATGAAGGTTACAAATCAGTCTCATTATACAGAGTTGGATTAATGAGTTACTTGATAACTGGAGAATGTGTTGTGGGAGTAGTGAGAAAATACTTCCAAAGAAGGAACTGACTTTATTTGTGAAATTGCAAGGCACGTTCAAGAATATTGGCTTTCCAATGGTAGTAAAACAACAACTGGAGATAGAAGAAACTAAAATCTTATAAGAAGCATGGCAGACAGTTAACCAGATTAAGTCATGTGGAATCCAGGGAGAGCTAGCCATTTGGATACACAATTGGATTGAAGGTAGGAGACAGAAGGTACTGGCGGAGGGTTGTTCTTCAGACTGGAGGGCTGGGACCAGTGACATGGTGCAAGAATCAGTGCTGGGTCCACTACCTTTTGTCATTTATATAAATGATTTGGATGTAAATATAGGATGAATGATTAATAAGTTTGCAGATAGTACCAAACTTGCTGATGTATTAGACAGTGAAGAAGGTTATCTCAGAGTACAGTGGGACTTTGATTAGGTAAGCCAATGGCAGATGGAGATAAATTTGGAAAAATGTCAGGTGTTGCACTTTGGTAAGGCAAATCAGGGCAGGACCTATACACTTGATGGTAGATCCTGGGGAGTGTTGCTTACAAAGAGACCTTGGGGTGCGAGTTCATAGTGTCTTTAAGGTGGAGTCTCAGGTAGACAGGCTAATGAAGAAGGCATTTAGTACACTTGTCTTTATTGGTCAGTGCATTGAGTAAAGGAGTCGGGATGTCATGTTGTGGCTGTACAGGACATTGGTTCGGCCAATTTTGGAATATTGCGTTCAATCCTCATCTCCCTACCATAGGAAAGATGCTGTTAAACTTGAAGGCATGCAGAAAAGATTTACACGGATATTGCTGGGGTTGAAGGAAGAGGCTGAACAGGCTGGGACTATTTTCCCTGGACTATCGGAGGCTGAGGGGTGACCTTATAGAGGTTTATAAAATCATGAGGGACATAGATAGGGTGAATGGTCAAGGTCTTTTCCCCAGGGTAGGGGAGTCCAAAACTAGAGGGCATAGGTTTAAGGTGAGAGAGAAAAGATTTAAGGGACCTAAGGGGCAACTTTTTCATATAGAGGGTGTATGGAATGAGCTGCCATAAGAAGTGGTGGAGGCTGGTACAATTCCAACATTTACAAGAATCTGAATGGGTGCATGAATAGGAAGGATTTAGACTGATAAAGGCCAAATGCTGGCAAATGGGACTAGATTACTTTCAGATATCTGGTCAGCATGGATGATTTGGATCAAACGATCTGTTTCCATTCTGTACAACTCAATGACTCTCTTTGGTTTTCTCTTGATAGTGTTGTGTTGAGACCTCAAGCCTAAAGAATCAATCAGGAAGAAAAGGAGACTTTAAAACAAAGAGTAGATTTGTAGAGATAACCTTTTCAAAATGTAACTAAAATGATCAATGTAAATGAGGCTAATGAAGAGTGAGGCTTATCTATTCTTATAAAGAAATTCAGAAAACAAATTTGAAACTGAAATACCAAAAAAACTATTCAGATATTGAATGAGAAACTATATTTCAGTGTTATTACTTGAAAGACAAAATACTTGCAAAGAAATGGAGACCATGCCAAATACCAGTCGATGAGGAATGGACAGTGATCTATCAGGTGTTAGTTCCAACTGAGTATCATCATTGAATTTTATGGTTGGTTCATTAAATTGCAATGGCAGGCCACTTAGGCATTAGAAAACACAGGTTGAATCTTAAGAACTTTATTTATTGGCCAGGATTACATTGAATTGAATTGAATTCTATGATGTATTATCAATTGCATTTTACAGTGAATAATACAATAAAATACAGTGACAAGCTTCAATTATTGCCACAATCTGGTGTCATTTTGATTTTTCTAAAGAATAAAACAATTAAAACTGTATCTTTATTCTGTCATGGATTCTGACCCCTGAGCAAGCTCACGAACGACACTTGCGCCTCCGTCTTTCAATGCTGTCTGTCCCATACCCACCAACATAAGAACTGCAAGAGAAGGAGCCATCTCTTCGCTGTTGGGCCCACCTTGCTGTTACCACTGATGCTGGGTACCATGCTAAACCCACCCTCACCCCGTAACCAGGGAGTCCCTGCTGGCACCTCACCAATAATCAGGAGTGCCCAGCTCTGGGCCTATCGTAACCACAACCAGGAGTCCCTGGCTTCACAGACACCTCGATGACACCAGGAGTCCTGGCTCTGGGCCTACTGCAAACAGGACTCTCTGGCAGGCCTGGCCGCTGCCAACCCACTAAGAGTTCTGCGAGATATCGCCTTGCTGGCACTGTCAGCTTGAAAGGTCCTTGCTGCCGCTATTTCCAGTCGGTGGTGGAGTTTTGCTGCCGTTGCTCCCGATCGCAAATATCATGAGGATGTCCTTGCTGCTGCGGCCACAGTCTCCAGTTGCCAGGGAAAGCCACGTCCATGTCCACCTCCCACCGCCAGGAGGCTGCTGCACTTCCACGCATGGCCTGTACTCGCTGCCATGCCTACGCCACTGATTAACCTGCTGCAAAGGCTCCAAAGAAAAGAAAAAGGAATGAAGAATCAAGAAAAAGAGAAAAAGTACAGAAGCAAAAAGAAAAATGAAGAAAGAAAACAGACGGGAGTGGATGAGTCCTGGCTCAAGAGCTCTCTTGCAGAGCTGCAACACTGCTGCCATCCTGATATAGAATATCGTCAAATTTTGACAAACGTTCCTTATAATTCAGCTTGTGGGGAAACTTCAAACCTCCATCTTTAATTTTGATACCAGCTTTTGAAGAACCATTTAACAATGTTTTAGATTAATAGATTGATCCAGATTAATCTAATCAGTAATAGATTATGTTGGACACTTATCTAAAACTAGGAACGAGAACCAAAAACTACTAACAATTATGGATGTATCCACATGATTTCCTAAAGTAGAGCCTTCAGGAAAAAGACTGCAAAAATTACATGGATATAAGTTACCAAAATAATGTTCAAATTTTATGTCTCAAATATTCAGATGTATGATGGATATTTTGGCAATAACAAAATGTATGTCTTCTGTTTATCAACCATAATCTCAATGCGCATTGCAAAGATGGCCTCAAACTTGGAAGACTATGATCAGACCTTTTGCCAAGAATGTCTTAATGATTGGGTTAAAGGAATTCCTTCGGTACTATATTCAAATATGGTCACTCTGAATGGTTCCACAGAATTTAATGCTTTTAAACTGATATATGGACCTGAGATAGGATGGTCACTTAAATAGACTAAAGGGAAGTTGCAAACCAAAGCTCAGAGATTATGTTTCCAACCTGTGTTTCAATTTTGAGAGAAAAACTGACCCAAACATGTAAGTTGGTGAAAATAAATTTGAAAGATGTTCAACAATCAATAAAAACTGAAGCCAGTACAAAGGTCAAAAGTTTGAAATTCTGTTGCTGGACATATGTTCTGTGGAACCAGTACAAGCAAGGTTCACTTATTTTATTGAATTAAAAAATGAAGAAACTCTGAGGTGAATTTTGTAGTGAGTAGTCCAGACAAGGAAATAAATCATTCAATATGGTGGGCGGCATGGTGGCACAGTGGTCAGCACTGCTGCCTCACAGCGCTAGAGACCTGGGTTCAATTCCCGCCTCAGTCAACTGACTGTGTGGAGTTTGCACAATCTCCCCGTGTCTGCGTGGGTTTCCTCCGGGTGCTCCGGTTTCCTCCCACAGTCCAAACATGTGCAGGTTAGGTGAATTGGCTGTGCTATATTGCCCGTAGTATTAGTGAATGGTTATATGTAGGGGAATGGGTCTGGGTGGGTTGCGCTTCGGCAGGTCAGTGTGGACTTGTTGGGCCTGTTTCCACTCTGTAAGTAATCTAACTCTAATATGTCACATTAATATGTAGAAAACATATTATGACAGGGATGATAGTATACTTACAGTCACGAAAGAAGAGGGACAGAAATAGAGACATGAAAACAGTTGGAGAATTAATCAGATAATTCAAAAGTTGACCATCTGATCACGAAATCAGAAAACACAGAGGTGTTTAAAATACTTACCTTACAAAAAAGGATTGAAGTGACTTATGAAGACTATCACAAAATTATAGAACCATTTCCCTGGGAATAAGATTAGAAGAAATGGCCTTGGCTCTTGGCTGGTCATGGTATAATTGTGGGGAATGCATTGCCTATGAAACAATACCCATACAGACTTTATCAAGAATGATTAGTTCAACTGAAGGAAGATTATAAGTTTATCAGAAACAATGATATTATTGAACCATTTCAAAGTAAGTGAAGCTCGTTTATTTTGACAGTGCTGAATCTGAAAGGGTCACAAAAGTTCTGTATTAATAATGAATTCAACTTGGTACTACACGAGGACCAATATCCTATTCAGGGATTGGAACTCTGCGTTTATTAATTGGATGTGCACAATTTGTTATAAAATGAACATTCACAAGTTCTATCCATTAATAAAGGTAAAATATTTGCTTTTGTAACACCAGATGGACTTTATTAATGAAAAGTCATGGAGTTTGGAATGAAAAATGTACCAGCAATAATCAATAAAGTCATTGAAGGATGATGCAACTGTTGTTCACATTGATGAGTAGATTGGGTTCAGCCAGATCTGGGAAGAGCAATTACACGACCTGGCTGAACTGTTTGATCAGCTTAGAAAAGCTACTTTAGATCTAAATCCACGTAAGAGTGAATTTTTCAAAGCAAATGTAATTTCTTTGGAGTAGCAGTGTGGACACAGCCAAGTATCACCTCGAGCGGTGAAAGTACAGGCTATTTTGGATATTATTATGCCTAGGGCAAAATGCAAAATACAGCTATGTTAAAATAAGTCTATTTTCTTCCAAATTTGTTCCAAACTTCAGCACTGTCATTGTACCATTAATAAACTTGTTGAGAAAAAGACAACAATATAAATGAACACAAAAGCGTCACAGTGCTTTGAAAACTTGAAAGATGTGCTGACACCAAACTAGCTGCACCTAATTATGAAAGGCTAATCGAACTGGCTGCTGATGTGAGTGACATCAGTGTGGAGGTTGTTTAACTGCAAGATAACAAGGTGCTAATTGAATGATCTTTCATTCATATTTCAGAGAAAGTGACTGCATAGACTCATAGAGTCATACAGCTATACAGCCCACAAACAGACCCTTCGGTCCAACTCGTCCATGCCGACCAGATATCCTAACCTAATCTTTTGCCAGAACGTGGCCCATATCCCTCCAAACCCTTCCTATTCATATATCGATCCAGATGCCTTTTAAATGTCCCAATTGTACCAGCCTCCACCGCTTCCTCTGGCAGCTCATTCCACACATGCACCACCCTTTGCGTGAAAACATTTCCCCTATGGTCCCTTTTACATCTTTCCCCTCTCACACTTATCCTATGACCTCTAGTTCTGAACTCCCCCACCTCAGGGAAAATACCCTGTCTATTTACCCTAACCATCCCCTCATGATTTTATGAACCTGCATGTCATGAAAAGTATACCATAGTGGAGAAGGAAATATTAAGTCTTATGCTGGAACCCCAATCTCTTGAGATTTATGTGGGTTGCAACAGTGACTAGAATTTGAGGAGCCCCAATACTTTTGCAGAGCTTTTGGGCTGTAGGAGATTTACAGAGATAGGGAAAAGGGGAAAAGTCAGGGAATTGAAAACATTGATGAAACCTTTTTTTTTAGAAGGAAGCATTGCTTGACCAGGAGCCAGTGTAGGTCATTGAGCAGAGGGGTAATATGGAACAGGACTTGGTGTAAGTTAGGGTCCAATCAGCAAGAGTTTAGAGTGAGCTGATGTTCAGGAAGGTCAAAAGTGATGGGCATACCAGGCCACTAGTTTAAAGGGTTAACTCAACAGCTATCTTGATTAATTGCTTTGAATGTTGTTGACCTTGTGGTGATGGTTTTTAGAAGTTGAGGCAGTCTGTACCATGTGAGAAACATTGTACAGCCTGTATATTTAATTCTGAAGCCAGTAGTTAATTTTCTCAAACATCCAAAGATATGTGGGTTCGGTGGATTGGCCATGCTAAGTTGCCCCATAGTGTCCAGGGATGTGTAGGCTAGGTGGGTTAGCTGTGGAGAATGCAGGGTTACAGAAATAGGTAGGGCCACAGGTCTGGGTGGGTTGCTTTTCAGAGTGTTGGCGTGGACTTGATGGGCCGAATGGCCTGCTTCCACACTGTAGGAATTCAATGATTCTAAGATTGCTACCAACATGAATGAAACTATGGACAACAATCTTTCTTGGAAAAATGTATATTTAAAATCCAAAATGTGCTACTGTTAATGTGGCATAACAGTGTAAAGATCATTTTTGATAAGTAATTAAAATGCCCTTAAAAGATATATTTTCATTCTTCTTTGAGAAGGTGAGCAATATAAGGTGTATATATTTTATATTTTTATAATATTTTGTATATATTTTGATATAACTTATTTTGGATTGTTGGATTTTAAATGATTGGCATATGGGTTTTCTGGGTGTTTGATTGTGTTTAATGATCAGCCTGTAGGTATTTCTGGAGCCTTAATTATGTTTTTTAACAGACGAAGAGAGAGAATTTGGAGAGGTTGATGAGAATTTGTTAACATTTAGATGTTTTCAAGAGTAAACAAAGTAACAGTACTAGATTTTGAAGTTAGGATCTTCAGGGTTTTGGTTTTTTTTCCCCTTATGATCAAGGAAAACACCCATAGCTTTCAGGAAAAGAAAGCTATTTAGATTTATTTGGGACACTTTGCAGAACTCTTCGCTGAAACTGAATGTGTCAAATTGTTGCTCTTGAGAAATGAAGATAGCTTCAGACTGTTAAGAAAGAGGTTACTTCCATGCAAAGAATTTAGTTTAAAACTTCCAAACGAGAAGAGTTTGCTGAAAAATCTGAAGAGTTTATGTGAGTTTGAGAAAGTCTAAGCTCAGTTATATGATGAATTAAGGAAGAGGCTATCTGCTTCTCATGATCAAGAAATGAAGCTATGGTTAAGTGAGATCCTATGTGGAATAGAAAAGGGAATTCTTTCTGATGTTTACACACTGTAATGGGGTGCTGTTGAATATAATGGGATTACATTTTCATTGTGTGTTTCCAAATTTTTAAACGTGTATTAAATGTAAGTGTTTTGAGTTATTCTATTTTATCTTCATGCCTATTGCATAATAAACTTCTAATTTATAGATAGAACCAAAACTGTAGCTATGATGCTTGTGGTTCAGTGAAAAACTATTTCAATTAAACCAAAAAAAAAATCTATTGAGCCAGATTCAGTCTGGAATCAGATTTTTCCAGTAATAAATTCAGCTAGGATCATAACACTTGGCCATTATAGACTTATTGCAATTGAAACCACACTTGCTTTATAACCAGGATATTGACTCTAAAATATTTTGCAGTGATGAAGGTTGTCTACCATTTTTGCATAAACAAATTGAAACAAGCTCCATAAGACAACATAGTAGGAGATGAGAAATGGTGTAATCATAATCAGACTAATTCTTGGCACTCACGGTTCAAATCCCATCATCTAGCTTGTGGAATTCAATCAGTAATAACATGAATTGAAAGGCAGTTTCAGTAATGATGACCACAAAACTACCATTGATTGTTGAGTTGACCCACTTACTTTCCTGAAGTCCAAGAGGCAAGAAAATCTGCCATCCATACGCTATATTTGCTCTCACATACACTTAGATGCAGTTGACTCTTAATTGCTCTCTGAATTCCTTTGCAAATTGTTCAGTTTGAGGACAAAGAGAGATGGGAAGCAAATGGTAGCCAGGCAAGTCACCCACATGTTGTGAAAAAATGTTTTCTAAAAGTGTGCCTCAGCCGGCAATAATATGTACCTCAGAATATCTGTGAAATTTAACAAATTCTAATCACAATATCTGGTCTGCTTTAGAAGCAATCCTAACCTGACCTGTCCAACAGGAATTTCATAAGGTTGTGTCCAGTGTGTTTTGAAATCAAAAGGAAGTAAAATGGAGCAGATAATCTCACCCCATCAGTTTCCCATTAGTTTGGTGAGGTTAAAGTAACCTCTATATGATGATCAATTTTACTTAAAGTTAACCTACTGTAAAGTAAAAGAATGTTTCATAAAGTTAGTAAACACATTCACATTAGAGGACTTCCTTCTGACCAGAAAGAAAATTTATTGAAATGATCTTTGAAGAACCAAGCCTTCAGATAAGCTGCCTCATCCCCTGGCCCCGCCACCTCTTCAACTACATTGTAGCAGCTTAAACAGCTCAATAAAACCAAAATCTATCAAGTACCAACTTTATAGATAGAGTCAATTCCTTTCTCACTGATTCTGTTCTTTTGGGCTGACTGAAAGCCTGTTATATTTCTAAATTATCCCAGTTTTAAAAACATTTTTGCAAACCTAAAATGTTTGTTCCATGTCAGCTGGCTGGCATGCTGAACATTTTGTGCACTTTACCTTTGCACTGCAGACTTCTTTGGTATTTTGCAAATGGTCTTGTATGGCCTCATTGACATCACAAGGACAATGAATGCAATGGTGGGAGAGGAATTGGGTATGATTTCTGAAAACCTGTTTTAAGTCACAGGTTTTCAGAAGAAAATTGAAAGGCAGAAAATACTGCAAAGAAGTGGGATTTAAGAATTGAATATAAGACTGATGTACCCTGTCAGAATATGAAGAATACTCATGTTGTAACATTGGATGGAATAGTGCTGGAAGACATTGTAAAGGTAAGAGGACTTGTTCTCTGAATTGGCCTTGCAAATCATTTGGTTTGAGGATAATTAGGGATAGAAAACAAATAGTGATCAGGCAAGCCACCCACTCCATGAAAGAATAACTTTTAAAATGTGTAGCATACTTCAGTAGTATAGGCTTTAAAGTTCTTGCATGGGCTTTGGGGGTAGGTTGTTTAAGATAAAGGTGATAGACGAACAGATTTTAGTGAGGGTTGAGCCACAAAACTGAGATTTAGTGAATTGTGAAGGGCTAAATATGGAGACTTGTCAATGTGAGCAATAAATTACAGTTGACCAAGACATGGATTTCTGTTTCTATGGCCACGGAAGTGATGGGGAAATGAGGTTCAGTGATGGTTCAGAAGTAGGATTGAAACATTTTTGCAATTTAAAGCTTCTATTTGTTGAGATTTGTTGAAATATTCACCAAGAAAGTTTGGAAAAACCATCAGGTCTAACAATTTCTGAAAAGAGAGAAGACCGAGCAATATCATGCGTAGAAATACTTCATCAGTGAAATATAAATGCTGCAGTAAGCTCTCCCATAACTTGTACTTAATAAAGAGTGACAGTAACTCTATGTACAAGCATTACTAAATTAAATTTTATGAAGAAAACTGGATAGAATTTAAGCTAATTTCCAATTAAATCTCCTTTTCTAAACTGTTGGTAAGTGATCTGAAATGGCCACTACTTAAATCTTCAAAGCTCCAAAAGCTGTGACTGCCCCAAATATGTAAGATATGACAATTTTACTCCTAACTGTGCAGATAGTGTGTCAACACACTTGTATTCTTCCTTCTAAGCATAGTGTAAATGAATATTAACATGCCATGCTTAAATATTGATACTTTGTAAACTGTAGGTGAGATGTACTAAACAGTGACCAAACCAAGTCATAAATCTTGCTGACTGATACCCAATCAGCTACTCCATTATGAGCCTAAAATCCTGCTTAATCAAAAATAATAAAATTGTAAAGTCTACAGGGAGTGTTAGACTAATTATTTATAGACAAAAATCTGTTGTAGTTTAATTAGACTGATGAGCTAAAAGTGAAGTATCTTGAGAAAAAAAAATGGGAATGTGGATTTTTTAATAGGTTTTGGAATATCTCAGGTATGCTATTTCCAATCATGCAGTGAGTTATTTTATTTCTGATTTCCTTGGAGGCATTCTTCTCATTTAACAATCATTATGCAGCCAGTATTTTTAGCATGTTAGCTTCTCCCTAAGACAGCCTTTAGATAATGGGGCACTTCAGGAGTCCTGGCTAGTTGACAGCACAAGTCGATGGTAAATTAATCCCACCCTTGTGGCTTTCCTGCACAAGACACAACAGCCCAGCAGTGTAGAGTCTGCCTCAGACAGCAGGGAGTTCAGCTATGACCCAGTGGGCAGGCACAAGAAAAAACTCTTCCTGTCCTTCGGCTACCCAGTAAGGTGTCAATGTGCTGTAAATTGGTCTATGTACTCAGCAGCCACCTGATATTGACTTATTACTTGTTGTGCAGCATATTAGCCTTGAACAATCACTAACATGTTTCAGTCATTGTGCAAATTCAACATTGTTGATAGCAGAAGGATTTGTGTATTTTTTTAATGTTCTAAGGCAGTTACCTCATCAATGCATTGTGTACTTTTCTGTATAAACAGCCTTCACAATGCCAGAGAATGAAGTTTCAGTGAGGGTCTTCCATTCCTGTTTGAAAGGCAATGCTAATGTACATTTGTAAGGGGTTTGTTTTATGCAGTAGCTCACACAGAGGAACATTCTCCCCAGCACCCTGGCAAAGATTTATCCTTTAACCAGCAATCTAATATCAGATGATCTGGTCATCAACACATTGCAGTTCACGGAACTTTACTGTGCACAAATTGGATAACACATTTTCTACGTTATAAGAGTGACTGCACTTCAAAAATACTTCATTGCTTGTAAAGTGCTTTGGGACATCCTGAGGTCGTGAAAGGCTGTGTTATAAATGCAGGTTCTCTTTTTATTTTGTGTGTATGGCTTGTATGGGAGATGTACGATTTCAATAACTGCTGTGCCATCAAATAATGGAGTATCAGTGCACTCCATCACTGACAGAGCTTGTCACGCTGTCAAGCACTGACTCCTCTCCAGCTTACCCAGTTTACTGAGTATCTGTGCTGAAGTTGGCACTGATGAATACAAAACCTTCAGTATTACTCATTCAGTGAAGCAGGGGTAATTGTCTGATGCTGAGACTCAAACACCCTTGAGAGATTGGCCAATTCTGTTTTATAAGCCCGAATACCTGCAAGAAACTGGGAAAAGCAACTGATCCATGCCGCACTACCTGCAGCATGCTTGAGAGTTATTGAATTTGGTAGCTGTGAGTAATTAACATGTTTTGCATAACTGCTACCACTCCTGACCTGTTTAGGGAAGCTTTTTCTGCATCTGTGAAATGCTTCCTGTTGAAAACTGGGACTGAATCTTTCCATATTTGGATGTGTCATTTTCAGGAGTTTTATGGAAGGTTTTCACTCCATGGGCCATGCTGACTTTTCTTACACAATCTTCAACTGCTCAGTTCATTGATTATGCCCCGAATCCACTGTGCCTTTCTCATTAAACTGTGCTATCACAGAGTCTGAAATGTTTTATGCTGCTGGGACCATCCGCCATAGATGGTGCCATCACCATGTTTAACATCTAGTTGCACCCCACCTCAAACACAGCAATATAAAGCCTGTTGCTGGAACCCAATTGGAAAGGTTGAGAAAGGGAACTTGGCTCTCCGGTTGAAAAGACTTGGATATCCTGCTGGACAATGTGATGAAGAGAGCAAGGCTGTCCTCTTTTCCTATGGCATCAGACTCTGTCAGCCTGAGATAGTCATCTTGGTCAGTAAGATACCCAGTGAGAAGAAATGCTCAGCAATGTAGAAAGAAGCTTTGCAAGGATAAGTGCCACCATCTTATCACCAATATCTCACATTCACTTCAACTTTACTATTGCATCCACCTCCCATGAAGGCCAGTGGCCTATCAGACTCCCTATTGCATGTAGCACTTTCACTCAATGGCTTTCATCATCCCATCCTCCCAAACTAGGAATCCTTCCTGCCCTCTATGTTTCCTACTCACTTATTGGAGAAATATAGGCAGAAGTGGGTACTGCAGATGTTGGAGATTAGAGTCAAGATTAGAGTGGTGCTGGAAAAGCACAGCAGGCCAGGCAGCATCCGAGGAGCAGAAAAAAAATCAATGTTTCAGGCAAAAGCCCTTCATCAGGGAGCCATGGGGGTGGAGAGATAAATGGGAGTGGGGTGGGGCTGGAGAGAAGGTAGCTGAGAGTGCAACAGGTGGATGGAGGTGTGGCTGAAGGTGATAGGTTGGAGAGGAGGGTGGAGCAGATAGGTGGGAAGGACGATTGACAGGTGGGGCAGGTGTGGGCACAGGTTTTGCCAGTCCTGCAGTGGCAGGGGAATTTGCCAGGAGGGGAGGGTGGGTTGTTGAGGTGCGTGGACTTGACCACGTAGTCGCAGAGAGAATGGTCTTTGCGGAAAGCGGATGGGGTGGGGAGGGAAATATATCCCAGGTGGTAGGTCCATTTGGAGGTGGCGGACATGTCGGCGGATGGTGCGATTTATGCGGAGGTTGGTGGGGTGGAGGGTGAGGACCAGGGGGGTTCTGTCCTTGTTGCGGTTGGAGGGGTGGAGTTCAAGGACAGAGGTGTGGGACATGGATGAGATGTGCTGGAGGGCATCAACAACTACCTGCTAGGGGAAATTGCAGTCTTTAAAGAAGGAGGCCATCTGATATGTTCTGTGGTGGAACTGGTTCTCCTGGGAGCAGATGCGGCGGGGCGGAGGAATTGGGAATACGGGATTGCATTTTTTCAGGAGGAAGGGTGGGAGGAGGTGTAATCCAGGTAGCTGTGGGAGTTGGAGGGTTTGTAAAAAATGTCAATGTTGCGTCGATCATTATTGATGGAGGTGAAGAGGTGCAGGAAGGGGAGGGAGGTGTTAGAGATGGTCCAGGTGAATTTAAGGTCAGGGTGGAATGTGTTGGTGAAGTTGATGAACTGTTCAACCTCCTCATGGAAGCATGAAGTCGCTTTTCTGCTTTTCTGCCTTTTCTGCTCTTACATCTCATTTAATTACTTCTTTTGCCAGGATGGTGTTGATTTCCAAAACCCCAGTACTCTGTACCCTCCAATGCTATAAGAAAGGCCACCCTGATACTTGGAGTCATCCACCTTCACAGCCATCATCCCCTCTGCATCCTAGCATGACAGCTCCTGTCACATTTGACTTTCCCACTTTCCCCAATACAGCATGAACTGCCCCTTGATTACCCCTGTTATTGTACATTGCCTTAAACCTACAGGACTGATCAAGGCCAAACCACCAGATTGAAATCAGACAGTGCTCTTCACCAAAATTGGTGGCACCCCCTGACTGGTTGGTTCCCCTCTCCCCAAGAACTACTTTCCTCAGCCTTTCAGACATGGACATTTGCTTGAAGCTAATGTAGTGTGTTTGTCATGGTGCTGCAGGTACATGTTGTAGGTTAACACAGTACTGTACAGCAACATGCTAACCCACTTGTCTGTAGTGCTGGCAACCATGACATGCTGCCTGACTTTCAGTCTTTGCTAAAAAGCACAACAAGGCAGAGATGCTGTCAGACTGTAAGTTTACTATGAAGCAGTAACACACTAAAAGGGAAGCCAAAGCTTGAACATCCAAATGCGAAGTGAATGGGTGTTAAGAAGGCAAGCTAAGATTCCTGAAACATATCCTGTGTGTAAATATATATTCGTGTGCAGAGTGATCAAGCTAAAGTATTTGTGAGCTCTAAAGTGTAGTGGTGAAGCTTTGAAGTGTCTTCAGTTAGTCCAAGATTGGCCATAATGAAACAGTGAGGTTTGCGTTTTGCCAGTACTAACTTTCGAGGATGAAGGGCAGAAGTAGTCACTGCCCAAGGAGCCAGCCATGAGATGAATGTGGAGGCCCAAAGAGATACCTGGTGACATGCATCCACCAGGTAACTGCTTCGTCTTTCAAGTTGGGAAATGATACTGTATAGTTTCTTATCTGTTCCTCAGAGAATCACAAACTGCCCAGAAATGTTAGTGAGATTCTAATCTAGCTGATGAAACCTTAAGAGAAAAAGATGACTTTTTTTTTCTTGACATCTCATTGTTTTCATTCTCATCATATTCTTCCAAATTTCTCACCATTGTTCACACTGCTCAAAGGCTGGGAGGATTCCGTCAATACACTGTATTGAGAAAATTCCTCATTATTTGCATATTGTGAGCTATTGGTGTAAAAGTGAAGTCCAAATATTTAATTGTGTGCAATGTGCACTGCTAGACTTGCTGATTTCAAGATCTACCAGATCTGAGAGGGTGCACTAAAAGTCAGAATATATATACCAATGTCATAATATTTGGCAGTGTCCTGTTATTGGCCAGTACTGCTGTTATCTCTATCCATTCAAGTTAGTTCACTTGCTGTCATCCACACTCTCTAAGACTTTTGTAACATTCAATAAAATCTCCAACAATCTCATAAAAACAGCTGATTGTAACAAAAACGCCAAAAGCAACAGAGGCAGCCTTATCAATCAAACTTTGACATTAAAACACATAAAAAAGACAATAGGGTAGGTGATTAAGTGCCTAGTTAAAGGACTGTTTGACAAGGGAATTCCAAAGCTTAGGGCATTGACAGTCGAAGGCATGGCAACCACTGGGGAAGTGAAGAAGGTTGGGAATGTGCAAAAGTCCAGAAATCGCAGAGTGCTAAAGGTTTTGCATTCGAAGATGGGAGAGGTCAATAATGTAAAAGTTAATTGTTCTGAAGAAGTAATGTTCATGTTATATTGACTCCACCCACTCTCTGCTTTCACATACAATTTTTGGTTCTTTTTAAAAGAAGCAGATGTATCTGCACCTGCTACCAAAGGTTCCAGTAATTACACTTGTGCACAGTACTGTGTACAGTTTTGGTCTCTTTACTTGAGAAAGGATGTACTGGTACTGGAGGGGGTACAGAGGAGGTTCACAAGGTTGATTCTAGAATTGAGAGGGTTGGCTTATGAGGAGAGATTGAGTCGACTGGGACTGTACTTATTGGAATTTAGAAGGGGGATCTTATAGAAACATTTAAAATTATGAAGGGAATAGATAAAATAGAAGCAGGGAGGTTGTTTCTACTGGAGGGTGAAACTAGAACTAGGGGACATAGTGTCAAAATAACAGGGAACAGAATTAGGATTGAGTTGAGGAGGAACTTTTTCACCCAATGGGTTAGATAGATAGATAACCTACAGTGTGGAAACAGGCCCTACGGCCCAACAAGTCCACACCAACCCTCCGAAGAGAAACCCCCCCCCCCCCCCCCCCGCATCTATATTTACCCCTGACTAATCCACCTAACACTACTGGCAATTTAGCATGGCCAATTCACCTAACCTGCACAGCTTTGGACTGTGGGAGGAAACCGGAGCACCCGGAGGAAACCCACACAGACACGGGGAGAATGTATAAACTCCACATAGACAGTTGCCCGAAATGGGAATTGAACCCGGATCCCTGGCGCTGTGAGGTAGCAGTGCTAGCCACTGAGCAGGTTGTGAATCTGTGAAGTTCTCTGCCCATTGAAGTAGTTGAGGCTACCTCATTGAATGTTTTTAAGGCAGAGATTTTTGAACAGTAAAGGAATTAAGGGTATGGTGAGCACATGGAAAAGTGGAGCTGAGTCCACAATGAGATTGCCCATGATCTTACTGAATGGCAGAGCAGGCTCAAGAGGACAGACGGCCTACTCCTGCTCCTATTTCTTATGTTTTTATGTTATACTTCTTGTCATTATGCACTAAGCCTTCTTGTTATCCAAGAACAGTGTCTTGTCTGTAGATACTTTATGGTCGTGTATTCTCTATCTCTGCACAAGATAGGGCTCAAATAAAACAAAAACAAAGGAAAATTGATGGTAGGAAACCAGCTCAAACAACTTTTATCCAGTAGCACATACTTGTAGAGGTGGGCAAATATCATAGGAGCGGTCATCTGGAAAAGTATTATGCTTGCAGAGTTAGGAACGAGCAAGGCTATGATGGGTTTGCAAACTAGGAAGAGATTTTTTAAATCAAGGCAAAAAGAGTATTTTTGCATCAAACTGCTTGTTGCAGTAAAATTCAGACTTTCGAAAATCTTTTTCATACACATTGAGAAAGGAGGATTCAGTGGTGTAATTGAAGACAAGGACATTTACCTCTAAGGCCTTATTTGACCGAATGAAAACAACCCAAACTATCCAGCCTGGCAAATTGTACTGACACTGAAGACTGTCCTTGCAGTGAGGCAGAACCTGAGGTTCCTTAAAATTCTTTCTCAAAGTGAGGTGAGGAGGGCCAATTAGGTGCAGCAGCTGTATGGAAAACTTGTCATCTGTCTGACAGGCAATGTCTACGAGGCTGACAAAAAGTCTTCTGTGGCAGTTGAGAGGGACCCTTAAAGAACGTGTGAACAGGCTATGCAACAAAGATTCATCATTCAAGAGGAGTGTTAACTAATGAGGAATGGAAATGTAAGTTTCACAGAGCAGAGTAGCTCATGCCTTACATTGCACAGTTCATGCAAGGATGACCCAGTCTCTGTTACTTTTGTCTCTAGAACACTGAGAATATTAAATATTTTGCATGTATACCTCTGACAAAATCAGATAGAAGTTCACAGTGACACAATGCAAATCAGTTAGAGAGGCTCAGCATGAATTGTGTGGCATCCAATTTGCTGTTCCCAATTCAGAGAAGAAAGTACATTTTTGGCTCGTGGTGATTTTTTTATTGGGATTTGATCATTACCACTTGAGGTAAGAGTAAGCGACAGGTTTAGGATGGCTGTCATGGTCCAGCTCAGTTTTACACAAAGGCACATGCCATTTGCAATGTCAGTTTGAAATCTGACAGGTAGACCTGGTGCACTTGCAGCCAATAATTACAGGGTTCGACAAAGCCTGATTAAAGTAGGATGGCTTCTTGAATTTTAGTCAATGTGGAGTGGCAGATTGAGAGTCTGGGTGACCAATACTTTAACTTGCTAAATAAACAAGAACTCTGCACAGACAGAATACCACATGCCCTATTGCATAAAACTGAAACACAGAACATTATACAGTGAGGTGCACCCAGCCTCGTGGATAAAATGAAGTCTGTACGGACAGATGGTAAACTTTACCTTGATAAAACATTGCAAACGTACAAGGAGACCATTTAGATTAGATTCCCTACAACATGGATACAGGCCCTTCGGCCCAACAAGTCCACACAGACTCTCCAAAGAGTAACCCACCCAGACCCATTTCCTTCTGACTAATGCACCTAACACTATGGGCAATTTTAGCATGGTCAATTCACCTGGCGTGCACATCTTTGGACTGCGGGAGGAAACTGGAGCACCCAGAGGAAACCCACACACACACAGGGAAAATATGCAAACTCTACACAGACAGTTGCCTGAGGTGGAATTGAACCTGGCTCCCTGGTGCTGTGAGGCAGCAGTGCTAACATTGAGCCACCATGCTGCCCTTTAGCCCACATTACTTTCTCTACTCATCTGCAGATCTTCCCTTTCCAAGAATGGGGAGGCAATGACTTTGTGGTATCATCGCTAGACTATTAATCCAGAGACCCAGGTAATGTTTTGAGGATCTGGGCTCAAAACGCACCATGGAAGATGGTAGAATTGAAATTCAATTTAAAAAGTCTGAAGTTAAGAGTGTAATGATGATCATTGAATTGTTGCTGATTGCCTGAAAAGCTCATCTGGTCCTTTACTAAATGTCATAACCTAATTATTAACTCTAGCCAGTAATACCCACATCCCACGAATGAAGTAAAAAAAATTCCTTTTCAAAGTTATGTCTGAAAATGCTTCCACCATCCTTTCAAGTATGATAACCTGAGCTGAATTTAGACAAGAAGCAATCGTCTATTAACAAAAATGGCTTACAAAGTCATTGGAATATCGAATGGATTTCATTTTCCACGTTGGATGTTTTATTGTCCTGAATTCTTCCTTGCCTGATTGAAGGCTTGGCTTCCAATCAGGTGTGAGTCCTTTAAAGAGGGCAGAGGAACAGTTATATCTCAAGATGAAGGATGGCTTTTTCCAGTCCATGATTCTGGAGGGCAAGATATTCAACCATGGGAGAAGATGGAGGTAATGTGTTGTGAGGCAGAACATGTGTGATATCATGGAGAGATCTGTTTCCCAACCTTTTGTATGCAGGGAAGCTGGAGCTTGTGTGAGAGAATAAGAAAACTGAGAATTATTAAATAATCAAGGGGCAAAAGGAGGAGAGGAAATAAATATAATAATTATCCCTAGGTAGATTTTTAATCAATAAGGGAATAAAGATTTATGGGGAAAAGGCAGGAAGATGGAGTTGATGATTACCCACTCAGCCATTATCTCATTGAAAGAGAAAACAGACTTGATACGCTGAATAACCTACTTCAACTCCTCTGTCTAATGGTCTTATGTGCTCTGGGAAGCACAACTGATCCTGTTAGCCTACAAACCATGGCATGATGGCACTTGCCTCCCCTATAAAGTTGTCCTTGCAGCAATTCAACTGCTGGATTTCCCAAGGCCACTGCAAAGCACATAGAGCAGGTTAACTCTAAAGCTGGCAATCTGATTAAACATACACATGCCAGTCTACCTTGAGACAGCATGTCTGCATCTTGTCCTCACTTCTTTAAAAGCTGGCAAATGGCTGAGTTGGGATTGAGATTCTGACTTTTACAGTTTTCAACTGCCATCAGCTCCTTTTTGTATGAGTATTGAGACTAATACTCTTACTGTAGTTCCAGCTGAGATCAGTTAACTCATCATAGACCAAGTACATATTCCAGAAGCTTGCTAATCAATATGCATCAGTAAAGTTGCTTCTGATTCTTGGACAACTAACAGGTAAATGAGTCAGTCAGCTGCTCAAAGAAGCTGCGAAGAGAAAAAAATATCGCGAATGTTGGTCTATCAACCGCACTTACATCAAATAGACAAGTTCTGGAACGCCACATCAAGTGTAGACTTCCTTCTTTTCCTTCAGGCAGAATAGAAGTGGCTCACAAAATCATTTCCAAAACTTACCTTCTCTAAATAGAATTGTAATAGGCATTCAGCCATGATGATTAAAAAAACACAGGTTTGGATACCTTGAACTTTCATGTGCCTTTTTCCAACATAGAGGCAAATTTAGAAAAGTCACTTCTTACATCTCCTTCAAACAACTTCTTCAGCATTATCTTAATCTCCAGCATCAGCATGCTGAAGGACATGCCAAATGCTGGATTGAATCTCCTTATCTTATTTGTTACATAATTGTATTGTCATATTTTAAAGATTTTACTGAATGTATTCTTAGAATTAAACTTAACTTCAGAGATTTTGAAAGTCTAAGATGTCGATTAACTCAGTGGAATAATTAACTAAATGAGAGAGAAATAGCACAAAATTTCCCGTTCCCAAAACAAATCATCTGCTTCTTTTCCTGGTAATCTTTGGTTTTGTTGCATTGGGCATGAGAAGACAAATCCCAAATTTTACAGTGTAGTCATATTCTGAATTCTCAAGAAGTTTGTTCCAGTAATTACACAGTTTCCACCTCTTAGGGCATATCCCAAAAGCCATTGAGGTCAGTGCTTGATGTGGCGTAAAAGATGTCACATTCTGTTTTACTGTGATAGTTTGAAGCTCATTTCATCTTTTGTTGAGTAAATTTTCTCTTTTAAATACAGTTAGTGTGAAATTAATTATAATCCCCCTGACAGTTTTCATTAAATGCCTTTGATAACAGTACTGAGTAATTGAAGTCCTGACCACACATTCCTTATATTCTTTTTACCCCTCAGAGCCTCGCTTTTCATTCCCATCCTTTACTTTTCCTTACCTTCCCACCGACTTGTACTTCTTGATAGAGTGTGCATGTGTGTGGAGTTTGAAACTAAAGAAGCTGAGGAATGTACCAAATTCCAGGCCAATTAAAATCAATATTCGTATTAAAATCTCATATGTTGTTCTTTAAATAAATATAACTTTTAGTTATCTATACTTATTTCTCTTATAATCAACAACCAGTTAGCTTTTAAGTTGCATTTCAACCAAAGGCCTGTCTTGATGCAAAACGTGAGCAGTGGTTAAATCTTTCCAATTGCTAACTTTTCAATTTGCATAATATTGTCATCAAATTTTTCCCTCCCATCTGAAAGACGGCAGCTTAGTTATTCGGGGCAATTCCAGAGGCATTAGGTTCTGTGAAAGTATAGATTGGGAGTGTCAGCAGCCTTTTTAATTAACTACATTATAATCAAGTCCAATCATGTCAACAGAAGTCGAGTGGTTGTTGCTGAGTAAGGATCAGTATAGTGACAGCAACCTTGGCCAAATATTTTTCTATCACAAACGCAGGCACTTTGACAAATTATAAAGCTTGTCTAAGATCTATTAATTTAGCCGATACTGCAGAACAAACCTAGAATATAAAGTAGCCTACAAGTATTAGCTATTCACTGATGTAACCATCTGAACATCAATGCGTGTCACTTATTAACTTTTGAAAAAGCAGATCAGAGGCATGTGTCAGCTGAATAACGTTACCAGAATAAAGGAGATTCAATATTTCAGCACTGCTTGCTATCCTTGCATGTCCCCATCTCAACTCCCATCAAGTGTGATTCCTGAAAAGGTCGAAACAGAAGCAGATCTGGTAGTAGCAGCTAAGTCTAAAAAAAAAATGACTAACTGCCACTGATGGAATAAGGTTTTTCAGCAACTTTATGCTCCAAACTCTGTGCTACAGTTCTGAAGAAGGGTCACTGGTCCCAAAACATTAATTCTGCTTTCTCTCCACAGATGCAGCTAGACCTGCTGAGTTTTCCAGCAATTTCTGTTTTTATTTTTGATTTCCAGCATTTGTAGTTCTTTGGTTTTTTTTGTTTCATGCTACAAAATGTGGACAACGTGAACTCAAAGTGCCATCTGTATAGTGCTGACATATATCCACGGCAATCCAAGTGTCCAGAATTATCTCACTTAAAGTGCTTAAGATTATCAGATTCGGATGCATGCTGCACTTCTGGATGAGATTTTAAGACAAAGCTCTGTTGGCATTCTCAGCTAGATAAAACAAATCCCATGAAACTGTTTGGAAGAAGATCAAGGGAGTTCTTCTGATGCATGATCAGCATTTATCCCTCAACAGCATTGGAATGAGATGACCTGGTCACGTATTTTATTGTTTGTGAGAACTTGCAAACTGGCAGTTTTATTTGCTAGACATAACAGTGAGTAGACAGGCAGGAGGCTGGAAGAATACTGCAAGCCAGGCAACATCAGGAGGTGGAGAAGTTGACGTTTCAGGTGTAACCCTTCTTCAGAACTGGGGATGGGTGGAGGTGAGCTGCAAGTAAAGGGGACGGTGGGGGCAGGGTGGTGAAGTGGGGATAACTGAAGACAGGTAGAGGGTACAACCTGGTTGATCAATGGGAAGAATGAATCTGGTAGGTAGAAGGGGCGGGGGGGGGTGCGTGTGGGGTGCTGGGAAGGTAGTCGGGAATGGGGAGGGAGGGTATTTGAAATTGAAGAACTCAATGTTGAGTCCTCCAGGCTGTTGGTTGCCCAGGCAGAAGACGGGGTGTTGTTCCTCCAATTTGTGCTGTATTTCATTGTGGCAGTGGAGGACGCCAAGGATGGTCATGTCGGAAAGGGAGTGGTTAGGGGAATTGAAATGGGCAGTGGCAGTAAGTCTACCTTCAATGTATTTAATTTGCTGTAAAGTACTTTGGGACATTTTGAGATTATGAAAGTATTATTTAGATTAGATTAGATTAGAACAGTGTGGAAACAGGCCCTTCAGTCCAACAAATCCACACCGACCTTCTGAAGAGTAACCCACCCAGACCCATTTCCCTCTGACTAATGCAGCTAACATTATGGGCAATTTAGCATGACCAATTCATCTGACCTGCACATTTTTGGACTGTTGGAGGAAACCTGAGCACCCGGAGGAAACCCATGCAGATATGGGGTGAATGTGCAAACTCCACACAGACAGTCGCCCAAGGCAGGAATCGAACCTGGGACCCTGGTGCTGTGAGGCAGCAGTGCTACCCACTGAGTCACCATTGCACCCCATCCTTCCCCCCCCCCCACCCCTCTTTTGTCAAACCATTCTTTTGTCAATATGAGACCATCTTTACCATTAGTTTAATCTGTATCAAACTGAACTTAGAAGTTGTGGAATCACAGAATGGTTACAGCAGATCAGAAGACTGTTTGGATGAATGACTCCCTACCACCTCTTTGGAAGGACAATGCAGCCAGACAGGCCCCTAATCTTTCACTATAATCTTCTGGCTTCTTTCCCTTTCAAGAGCACAAACCAATTCCATTTTACAAACTACAAATGAATCTCTCTGCACCTTCTCTGAGGAAGTACATCACAGATTATAACCATATGCTACGTAAAAAAGTTTTTCTTTTCACTCTATTGCCAGTCATCTTAAATTTGTGATTTCTGGTTCCAGATTTGTTTCTGTTGACTCTGTTTCGAGCTATGGTGATCTTGAACATCTCCATTAAATCTCTTCTCAACCACTTCTTGAAGGAAAACAGTCCCAGCTTCTCCAATGTATCCATTTAAATGACATCCATCATTGCTGAAAACACTCACTGTACTGAACAGCTTTTCTGCGCCTATGATGAAGTTACATTCTTCAAGTACAGTGTCCAGAATTGAGGCCAAACTAGAGTTTTATAAAGATTTTTCATGCGTTGTGTATTTTTTAAACTGTATTCTCAACCTGCTTTCCCACTCTTCACCGATTTGTCCAAATCTATCCCCAAGACTCTTTCTTTCTGCATCTCCTGTAGAATTGCACTCTTTATGTTAAGTAACCTTACCTCTTTCTTCTTAACAAAAGTATCGCCCCACTTTTCTCTGCAACAACATATATCGGCGATATATCCATCCATCCATTCCACCGTCTGCCTACATCCTCTGGAAGTCTATCACTCAACCTCCTCCTTGTTAAATCCAGTGAGATACTGAAGTTAGACTCAGAAAAAATTTTTAGATTCATTATTCGCAGTAGTCAGGGGCAGAGCTACACTTGTTGAATTAGAGGAAGTGACAATAGCAATTTTGCAATCTGAAAGAGATAGAAACTGTATAACAAACAAAATTTAGGGTGGGGAAAAATGATATATTCCACTGTCATCTCCTTAATGGTTGCACCAAAATGTGTTGCTTTTCAAATTAGCACCGTCCCTTCAGCAACAATTGGTGCTGACTTGTAGGTAGTTTTGTGCTGGTCACAGAATCCAAATGGCTTTCCAAACTGACTTAGATTAGAATCTTTCAGCCAGCACAAACAAAGCTGGATTTGTATTTCTCTCAGAAGGAAACCAAGTACAGATCTTGAAGCCACTGCATTTTGTTTGATATTGCAAGGATTTTGGGACGCTAATGCCAATTAAAATCGTAGCTTTTACATTTTAACAGGGGACAACATTAGAAATGCAATATGTGCAGTTCATTCCAGTTAGTTTGTGAATAATTTCTGAACATGTATCTTTCCATGGCTTTGGTGTCTAACCTGACTGTAGTGCAGTCTCCCTAATTTGACCTCTGTTTCAAGGGCATGTGTGCAAAATTAATAAATACCACAGTTCTGCTGGCAGTCACAGAGGTCTGGCAAAAAGGCTGTTGAAGCTGTCATTCCCACAGGGAGTCTTGGCTTCTACTCAGTTTTAACGTAACCTTCTCTGGATCCTCAGGTGCCCTTGAGCACCCTACTTGCATAATCTTTGACAGCTAGGAGCTCCTGTAATTTTTCAGAGATCACAGTCTAGTGGGAGCATGTGACTGTTAGAACTCTATGAATTTTAAACCTGGGTAGCTGCAAATTCAGTCTTTCACAGTGACAAATTGGAAGTAAAGGAATCACATATTCCATAACATCGCTTGATCTTTCATTGATTTCCAGTTATTTTTTAATGAGTTTCCTTTAATGCGGAATAACTAAAATGATTTTTATATAAATATGTAGATCTCCACTTGTTTCCATGGTTTGAAGGGGGATTATTAGGTGTTATTTCCATTTACATGCCTTGTTTGACTGAACTGCAATTCGAGTCTAAAGCAAATAGTGATTGAAGTGAATGATGGGGAGTGACTGCCTCTGGCAGCATCTGCTAATCCGTCAGGCTCAGATCCGTAACCTTTACGGCAGTCACAAGCCTGGACGTCAGTCATAGCTGTTTGCTTCAAGCTGTGAAACTGTTTGTCTCTGTTTTTCACTCTTGGCTACAAATTCTGCCCCCTCTGCTTACCTTCAGTCTCTTTCCACATTTGTTATTATCTTCCCACATCTTGCTTAACTCTTCAGGAATAGTAAGTGACCAGACTTTTTTTTTTGCAGTCTCATTCCATTTTTGTAGTATATTTTGTACCCTATGCAGAGCTTCGAAAACAAGGTTTAGTGATTATTCATTTTCAGTTCAGCAAATGTAAGGGAAAAAAAAGTTGCCTTTATCCAGACATAGAGTCATAGAGATATACAGCACTGAAACTGACCCTTTGGTCCAACTAGTCCATGCTGACCAGATATCCCAACCCAATCTAGTCCCATTTGCCAGCACTTGCCCCATATCCCTCTAAACCTTTCTCTTCATATATCCATACAGATGCCTTTTAAATGCTGCAATTGTACCAGCCTCTACCACTTCTTTTGGCAGCTCATTCCACACATGCACCACCGTTTGTGTGAAAAAGTTACCCCTTAGGTCCCTTTTATGTCTTTCCCCTCTCACCCTAAACCTATGCCTTCTAGTTCTAGACTTCCCCAATGCAGGGAATAGACCTTGTCTATTTATCCTATCCATGCCCCTCATAATTTTGTAAACCTCTATAAGGTCACCCCTCAGCCTCTGACGCTCCAGGGAAAACAACCCCAGCCTGTTCAGCCACTCCCTATAGTTCAAATCTTCCAACCCAGACATGGTTTCACCATTTTCAGCATTCTAAAAGGATTGAAGGTGTAACATTTACATAATGCCATGATGCTTCACGTGAGCATTTAATACTTTTGTTCTGATTTGGGATATGGCCCAGGTGCTGCCAGCTGGGATTGGATTGGGTTGGGATATCTGGTTGGCATGAACGAGTTGGACCGAAGGCTCTGTTTCCGTGCTGTACATCTTTATGACTCCATGACTCTATTCAGAAGTCATTCATTAATTATAAGGAGTGTTCTGCTAAATGCACTTTCACAACTTCACTCTGTGGTCCTTGAACAGTGGCAAGAGACAGCTTTGCATATTCTAATTTAAGCCAGAAATTACTTCTTTCATTTGTTGTACCAACTTAAATTTGACTCTGATGTAAACAATTTTGTTCAACTCTGACAATTCCCAGTTTATCTCCTGTTCCAATAGAACAAATGCCACCAAATTTGTGCAATGCTTAACATTTTCTTTCCACACAATTATTTCTCCTGCACTCTACCCTTTTACCCTTCTCCAATATTATTTCCCAGCAGAGAGGATTGCCAGGCAAATTGCCTGTAGCCTCTGCCCATCTGAAAAGGAATGTTAGCAAGCTATACAAGAACAAGACTGTTGGATTGCCTTCTGATGCCCCCCCCCACCCCCCCCCCCCAGCCCGGACAGTGAGTAGAGTATCTTCCATTACATGGAAGTACATCATGCTGTATGGCCTGATCCAGAACTAAAATTCATGGCACTTTTAGGAGGATTTAGAAGGCATGCATTAAACACTTCTTATCCCAATCACACGTTGAAAAGTGTTTTTTTCAGCCCTTGTGAGCACATTTTAACAAGCTTTATGAGTATAACAAGTCAGAGGCCTGGGAAGAGAGAACATGCTTCTGCAGGCCATGGCTCCAGTTCCATAAGCTCTGATGTCACGATGACATAGCTTCTTTCACATCAGTTCAGTTACTATTATTGGAGTAAAGATATGGTTAACCCTTTAGATCACATTCAATCTCTGCAGTGCTCCCATTGAAAGTATATTTCATAAAACACTCCTGCCAGTTTAGATTATATACCAGACTGCGGTATGTAAATGATTTATTCCACATTTTTAGATTTTGCACGTCCTGCTGTATGCCCAAAGGGGAAATGGTGCTAAGAGATCAGGAGACTGACTATCTTTATTCAGGTGCTGTAACCCAACTGAGAAGCTCAGAAAATAATTCTGATCACCACCACAGCTCTCTGTGCTCTCATAAATCAATTCCCGTGTTACATTAAAGACACTTACACAGCCTCTGATACCAAGTTGGGGTGCCTAACAGCAAAGAATGAGTTTTCAGCTGGTGTTAACCTATTGAGACTCACAAATACAGGATGCTTAGTCCCAGATGTAGTAAAGAGTCTGCTTATAATGTGCACTGTATATAAATCATTTCCTATTTTCTCACACTGGATATCAAGTTGGCTCAAAGCTACCTTTATATTTTCTTGCAGGTTACTGTGAATTTTAAATTTTCCAAACACACAAGTGCAGTTTGGTAACAACTGTCAGACAATTCCCTTGCGAAGGATGGATGTCAAAGACCGCAGACACCGTTCCTTGACACGAGGCAGGTGTGTGAAGGAGTGCCGGTACACAAGTTCCTCGCTAGACAGCGAAGAGTGCAGAGTACCTACACAGAAGTCCTATAGCTCAACTGAAACTCTGAAAGCATACGATCATGATGCCAGACTGCATTATGGGAGTCGTGTCACAGAGTTGGTTCACAGGGAATCAGATGAATTCTCCAGACAAGGTAAAGGCGGTTGAGTTTTCTTTCTTATGTAATACAATTGAAGAAAAATTAAACATGGAAGAAATATGAAGTATTATGCAGTTCTCAAAAGTTCATTGCATAAAACACCCTTGATTCATTGTATTTGCAGACTTTTACTTTATATCGTAATGTCAATATTGAAGTTTGCAATCCATTCAACTTTCAGCTTACACAATGTGAATGATAATGTTGAAAACCAGGAATGAATCTCTCAAGGAAGGAGTCCTCTTTATAAGTGAAGGTCTGACTAGGATATCAACTGTCACAATTTGAGCTGTTCCTCAAGTGGAGCAAGTGGCAGCACCTTTCCTGCAGTTGAGGGTTGTCCAGATGTTTCATAGAAGGTTGAAACCTGAGACCTCACCATTTAGTTTAGTTTCCAGCATGTGGATATTGATGTTTGCAATCAACCAACAGAAATGCTATTAAGAGATTGAATTGTTGTTTGTTTGTAAGGCGTGGAGTGTGTTCCAGTAGAAGCTGTCGGATTTCAGATGAGTATGTGAGTATTATTGCGGTTCTGTATCAATGGTGATGCTTCGTTTGCTGTCAGCCAGTGGTGTACTTCGAGCAGGATATTCTCTTTGTTGACCTTAAGAACCTCAATATCCATTTACATAAAATGCACTTGAGTTGTGTTGATCAGAACACCCCAGATATAAGCTTTGTGACTTCTTGGAGGTATCTATCATGTTTGATGGTGGGTTCTGAGCCAGCCTAAGCAGGAGTACATAGCTTCTGGATAGACAAGCCGTGTGAAGCAGACTGAAATGTAACGACAATCTTAGGAAGAGAATGAACTGAAATAAGTATAATACTGTGTGACAGGCAAAAGGATTCCTCAGGTAACTGGCAAACATTTTCAGTAACATTTTTAGACCCATTCATTATTTGAAATATTAGATCGTTCATTGTAGAGGTGGCAAACTGCTCAGTCCCCCCAGAAAGGAAGTCGGTTTACCACTGAGTGTGGGACTTCCACTTGACTGAACGGAAGGTCCACCCTTGTGAGCTGCCGGCCATTCAGTAGTTGGTAGTGTTTACTGGGATTGCAAACAGGCCCACAAATGTCATCAGTGGATCCTGGATCCAGGTAAGTCTCTCGATTTTAAGCTGCTGAAGAAAAGAGAGGGCTGCCTAACATGGAAATAGCTGAGGAGGGTGAGAAGGAGGATTCTGGAGACCAGCTGAAGAGGATTGAAGATTGGAGTAACATCTTGGAGGGTCAGAATTAACACATAGAGTATACCCCCTTCCGCATGAACAATGAGCCTCTTCCCTTGCTTCACACTTTTTTACAATGTGTGGCATAAATAATGGCATTCCCACTCACATCCAGCTGCCCAGGACAACCATGTTGAGGCTTCAGTCATGTAACTTTCCCATTAATTGACCTGGTAACAAGAATAGTTGAGTTTTAATCAATTTTGATGCCTGCCCAGTATCATATTATGGTTATAACAGCTCTTGGATAGAGGGGAGAATGTTGGGTGTGAAGACAAAGAACTGGTGGGGGTGGGACAATGGGAGTCCACAATCCAAAGCCAAAATACTCAGGACATCTCAGTGAATTGTTGAGCATTCAGATTGAAACCATGAGGCCTGTGAGTTTCCTCAAACTCTTTTCCTATTGGAAGGATGTTTGAAACTTGAAAGGGTTCAGAAAAGATTTACAAAGATGTTGCCAAGGTTGGAGGATTTGAGCTATAGGGAGAGGCTGAATAGGCTGAGGCTGTTTTCCCTGGAGCGTCAGAGACTAAGGGGTAACCTTATAGAGGTTTATAAAATCATGAGGGGCATGGATAGGATAAATAGACAAGGAATTTTCCCTGGGTTGGGGGAGTCCAGAACTAGAAGGCATAGGTTTAGGGTGAGAGGGGAAAGATATAAAAGGGACCTCAGGGGCAATGTTTTCACACAGAGGGTGAATCGTGTATGGAATGAGCTGCCAGAGGAAGTGGTGGAGGCTGGTACTATTACAGTATTTAAAAGGCATCTGCATGGATATATGAATAGGAAGGGTTTAGAGGGATATGGGCCAAGTGCTGGCAAATGGGACTAGATTAAGTTGTGATACCTGGTCGGTGTGGACTAGTTGGGCTGAAGGGTCTGTTTCCATGCTGTACATCTCTATGACAGGAGGATAGTGGGGTAAGGTATACAGGCACCAGACCCCCCCCCCCCCCCCCCCCCCCCCCCCCGGGGTTGAATGTTTTCGATTAATTAGATAAAGGAAAGCCCATGCCAATTGGATGGCTGTCTGATAGAGGATAATAATTTAAGAGCTGCATGTTGCTCTTGTGTTGGTAATAACTCATCATTAAAGATCCCAGCATTTTACTTGAAATACATGCTTGCTCAGTAAACAAGTATTAGGAGTAGGCAAATCAAGCCCTCAAGCCTTCATTTTGCAAGTATCCGTTCTGTGGGCTTCACTTTAGAAGAGGTAGGTTTTGCTTTTCTCTGGATGTTGGTCCCACCAGTTTGATGAAAAGACAAATAAACCTCGAGCCACTTGAGTAACTGCAGTCTGACTCCAGGAGATAACCATTTGTGTCCAGTTGATCCAAGCAGATCAGGTTTGGATTCTCAAAACAACATTAGGAATCTTTTCCAGCTCCCAGCCATGAGCCACATCTTTAAATGAAAATCCCGAATTGAGCAAGAGGTGAGCTTGACACCAAATTGGTCGTCAGGAGCTGGAACTGTATGGCTTGATCCATGCTGGAACCCACTGCTACTTTACAGAAAAGAAGAAGCAGACCAGCAGAGAGCCAACAGTTGGAAGCATGTCCCAAGTGCCCATTAAAAGTATTGCACCCTTAGCCTCGAACTCCAGTGATTTTCTATCAAAACAAAGAAGTCATGTAACTGCATTGAACCTGATCTCTCTTCATGAAGGTTCACCAACCATTTGGGTCTGAGGTGATTTAGAATTTGAACATACCCTTCTGCCCCTTCCCAGCTTGTTGGTAAGCTTCTCAAATATTTGGCCACAAGTGGGTTCCTGACTTGCTTTCTCCCCCTCAGCTCAGTCCCATGTGACAGCCTTTGCTTTGAAAATTCCTACGTACACTGGAAAGCTTGGGACATTGACACATCAGACTGAGTTTCATCTTTGAGGAGGTTAGTCAGAGCCAGAAACTTGCACAGCTCGGCCTACCTTGGGTGAAATTTCCTGCAAAAGTGGAATTTTCATTGCAGTGAAGAAGGTTAGTGAGTGGCGGTGCAGTCTCATTGTATGTTATTAAGTTCATTAGACTGTTTAAGCAGTTCGAGGAGTCATTGGTTTTGTACAGCCGATAAATGGGCATGGAAGTGTCAATGATTGTGCTGGAGGAAATGAGAGGGTATGGGGAGGGAGGAGGGATGTAGGGCCAAGGGTTATGGATAGGGGCATAGAATTTCTCGGGGCTCTGGTTAATACTATTTGAACTCACCATTCAAAGGTTCTGTCATCCGGACTCTGGTCACACCACCTCTGCTGTGAATAATGCTTTGAAGAGCTGGCCTGAATCCATAAAATCAATGAAGGATCAGAACATGTCTATTCCTCCAAGAAGTTGACCAGGTTCGGGGTGGGGATTGTGAGGTCTCGACCTAAACTAGCTTGGATCGAGACCTCACAAATGCGACTGTTAAAACTGGCAAACTGTAGGAATGGGGTCAGGAACAACATTCCCTCTAAGCTGGGTGTACATTCGTTCTGAGTACCCCCACATTCCACTCCACATGCTGACACATTGCCTCCAGGTTTCAGAAGTTGCTGCTGCACACACACACCTCAGTGATCTGCGCACAGAAAAGGTTCGAGAGAATATTAGTCAGGAATGCCAGAGTCGGCTCCTGGCTGCCATTTTGACTGCTCCAGAGACTCCCCAAAATCCTGAAAATCTATCCTACTATCCGGTAGCACTAGTTGAAAGCATGTCTGATTCTATTCTGACTCCCAAGGATCCTCTGCCATGAGATCTGTTGGGTTCTGTCAAATTCTGATTGTCTGTAATTTATTTTAAATTATTCCCGAAAATACTTGACATCTAACCAAACATTTTTTTTCCTTCAAGACTGGTATTCGTATTTTGTTGGTAAGGTTTCCCAAATTTTTGAAAAAAGGCTTTGACATGCTAAAAGAAACTGCGTTTTTAGATTTTAGTGAAATGATTGAGGTAACTTTAAGCATTTTAGTAAATTAAAATTGAAACAAATTGTTGTCAATTCCATTTGACTCTATTGTCTCCTTTGCAAAGCGAAATGAAAAAACTATTTGAACAAGGAATTAGAAGCAAAACATAATTTATTGAAATGCTATCAAGGATAAAGAAATAATGACGAGCATATGTTTGCCGTTCTCTTACCGGACAGAACATGTGAAGTTCAAAAATGTTCGTAATCGGGCAGACTTGACTTGTGTGGGGTTCTTTGACGTGATAAACAGACAACTCCATTTTTTGAGATGTGTTTATGCCTGGTCCCATTATTTGATTATTTAAATGCAGCAAATGAGTAGAGGAGCTGCACACCAGCATTATTTGAGCATCATACCAAACGAATTAGGGAGATTTCTACAGTTATGTGATGTCAGATCAGGTAAATGCATATCTTTAATGGTTTCAGCTAGCTGTGCCTTTGGGAGTTCTATATGGTAATTCTCCTGTGAAAATGTTGGTATATGATGAACACGTGACTGGCTTCAAGCAATTAGAACCAGTTATCGTATTCAGCAAGAAATGCCTAAAAGGGGTGTCTTTGTTCAACATTGCCATTGTTCATTGGGTCAATTAAGTCAACATTTCTTTTGTGGCTAAAGTAGCTCATTTGAAATTTTAAGCTGTTCAGATTGGGAGGCAATGAGACATAATTAATGAGAAATATGTGCAGAAAATGGCAACATCTAAATATTAAACATTGCTACGCATGAGATACAAGATCCGTTAACTTATGTCTGTCAGTTACTTCAAAGAAATGGTGATAACATAAAAGACATCTCGGGGCATAAATCACAGCTCCAGCTGTTGAGCTTTGGTTATAGTGAGAGAGCTGAAACGCACGGATAAACTGAAATTTAGGTCTTCTATGTGGAACTTAAAGCTTCAGCAAGAAATTAAACTGATTCTTTGAGAGTGGTATTGTTTATTATTAAGCTATACAAGAAAGTGCTCTGAGAAAGGTTTGAGTGATAGATTTTCTTCTGTGTTTTAAACACTAATTTTTAAAAAATCACCTATTAAGTGCAATTTCAGTTCAGAGAGATTATGTCAGCTTAGAAAAATGCCCTTTATTCATATGTGCAAGACAACAATATTGGACAAAGCCCAAATTGTAATCCAAGATATGAACTTGCATGTTCTGTATGCCTTTTAGCCACCATTGTTGGTGCCCAGAAACTGAATGTTAACTTTGTAAGTTTGATGTCATTGTTTATGATAGTGTGCAAGCACAAGCTTTCTGATTTTTATAAAAATGATCAATGTATGATTATAACATTTGTTGTTGCTTTTTAACACAATTGTTGTGGATCTCAGAAGTAATAGAATAGGAAAACTTTGTGTTTGGAGTATTCATAAATGAAATATGATGACATACCAAGTTCTGAAAGATAAGTTTGTAGGATAAATATAAATAGTGGGATTGATGAGTCATTGTGACTTCCTGCAGCTTGTTTAATTGCCTTAGTGGCTTGGAGAGAAATTTCCCCAGAGTTTTTGCTAAATTGGTCCGACATTTTTGCCTTTCCCTGGAGATTGTCAATCGAGGGAATTTGTGGGAGCCAGGTCAGTGGTGCTCTGGCTAGATAGGAGAGGGTTTTTGGATTGAACAATATTTCTTTTAGAGTATGCTGAATAAATTGCTACATTGAGAATAATTTTAATATACTTGGTGCACAACAGGTTTATTTTCATTTCTGCCCTCCTATTTAATAGTCAAGTGTGTACTTGCTCTCTCCCTCCTCTATTCCCCTCATGACAGAGCCTAGTTTCTCTAAGAAAGCTCATGTAGAATCCTTACACTTGGGGATTTCTCTCACAGCCACTGAGAAGTAGAAGATCAAGTGTTAGGCTGAGTAATTCATTACTCTTTGGACTCCTTTCCTGCCCATGGGGATACTGTAGGCATTACTATCTGTTATAGTGCAATAGCAAGGTCTAGATTGGGAACCCACTGTACAAGAATGATGGGTGCAGCTCCTCTGAGGCAGTCTCCACTAACAGCAACATTTAAAATCTACCTCTTGCTACAGTGTAAAACAATCCATCTTCCATATAGCTGCATTAATTAGCATCAAGGAGCTATTATTTACAACTCATAGTCTGATCTCTGTAAAATGATTTGAATATCTGTTTCTAAAAAATCTTTTAAACCATTTAGCTTCAGTTGGGAAACCATCTGCAATCTAATTAGGCTGGCAGTCTTGGAAAACATCTTGCAAACCCAAGAGAATGACATTACCTAACATTCTTCAATTTGAATATTTCCTTCGTGTTGTTCAACTTTCATCTTCCTCAGCTTATTTTGGGTTGACATTTTTCTCTCCAATTGCTATTCACATGCAAAACCTCTCTATGATTCTGGGCGGATATAGAATTGAATTTTTCCAGCCCACTCGGAAGAGGGGGTAGCATGCCCAATGTCTTCCACCACCAGCTGGCATGGACATTCCTGGAGACAAATTAAGTTGCTATAAGTGGCCGGTTAATGGCATCTTCTTATCCCTTCTCGTGTCGTAATGACAGTTATCAAGGTAAATTGGAAGACCACCAGATAAAGCTTGGGAATCTCCTAGCAGGCTTTGACAAGGGTGCCCTCCTTTATCAGAACTCTCCGGTCTGTGGAGTGTACTCCTACAGCAATAGCTGCCCCCATATCAATGTTACTGTCTGCCCTCAGAGAACATCAACACCACTGCCACGTCCAAACAATGTAAAGCTCTCTGAGCTGATTCTGAGAGCACATGGCCTTTGATGCAACCTCAGTCTGAAGGTGCAGACCCATGAGTGGTTGCTGCTTCTGCATAGGGATGACAAACCCACCCAAGTGGCTTCTGTCAACTTGGAGCCAGACTCCTACATGAATCTGGAGAGTTATAGGAAACTATCAGACATTCAGAGATGAAAGATCATCTCAACCTGAGATGTTAATCTGTTTCTTTCCACAGATTCTCTCTAACTTGCGAAGCTTTTGCAGCAACTTATTTCTTTAAATTTCATAACATTTAGATGTTTGTTTCTGGACTGCACTGCTGCAAAGGCAAGCAATTTCATTACATGAATGCTGGACACCATGTTGCTTTTTATAAAATGATAAATATCCTCATGCAAATCACTAAAAATGAAAGAAACAAATAGTTCCATTTATAGTACTTTTCACAACTTCGAGATATTCCAAAGCTTTACAGCCAGCTGTGCATATCTTGAAGTATAGTCATTTGCTTTTGAGAATGAAACATTGCATCCAATTTGCGTTGATTAAAATCTCACAAACATCATTATGATAACAACCATAAAATCTATTTTAGTGATGTTAGCGGAGGGAGCATGTTAGCTGGGACATCAGGGTAACTCTCCAGATTTTCAAAACTATATATGATCTGAGAATGCACAATTTTCCATCTTATTTGAAGGATGCCACCATCTCAGTACTGCCTTAAAATGGCAGCTCTGTAGTGGTCTTTGAATTTTGCAACATTGATGCAAGAGTCCTACCCATTGAGCAGTGGCTGAAGGTGGTATAATGATGCAGGATTGCAGCAGCACCAAGTCATTATATTAATGTTGCTGTGGTTCTGTTCGCCGAGCTGGAAGTTTTTGTTGCAAACGTTTCGTCCCCTGTCTAGGAGACATCCTCAGTGCTTAGGAGCCTCCTGTGAAGCGCTTCTGTGGTGTTTCCTCCAGCATTATAGTGGCCACTATAAATGCCGGAGGAAACACCACAGAAGCGCTTCACAGGAGGCTCCCAAGCACTGAGGATGTCACCTAGACAGGGGACGAAACGTTTGCAACAAAAACTTCCAGCTCGGCGAACAGAACCACAGCAACGAGCACCCGAGCTACAAATCTTCTCACAAACTTTGAATTATATTAATGTGCTCAGGCTTGGATATCCTGGTGACTTATCCGCACTCTGGACAGTTATCTTGTCTACTGATACCTTCTCTACCCTGTCTGTCGGACTATAAACTGATAGGCTTTTCTATGTAAGCTTTTTCTCTGTCTGAACTCTGGAGTCAGAATTGAGATGGCATTTTTTCAAAAAAGTATTTATCATTTTTATATATTGCTTTCAGCAGTTCATAATGCAGGTCATACACCATCTGTACCACAAAAAGCAATCTACTTTCCTGCAAGAAATTTGTAAATCTCCTCCCTCAAAGTAACAGGGATGCTTGTGATGGCATGCAGCATTGCAGAAACCTGCATGCAAAGTCTTTTGACATTGATAGGCTACTCCAGGAGATTGTCCCATTCCTACTATCCACCTTAGATATACCGGAAGGATTTATCAGTTTACAGTGAATCTGGGTGGCCATGTCGTGGATGTACTTACCATGCCATCAAGTCCTAAAATAGGAGTGACCATACAGCTTCTGTTTCAAAGGCAAGGACACGATCCATTGTGCCAAATGAGCTCTTACAAAATCTGTAAATGACCTGGCTATGGATCAGGTACTCCTCTGTGCTTTTTACTTCAGTGACAGCTGTGATGATACTCAAACATAATCCTATTTGCTAGCCTGACTTCACAAAATATAGTCTTGTTTGTAATCACCTTGGCATGCCTGACTAACTGCAATGTTGGGCTCTCCTTCCAAAACATTGCAATGACACTATGTCACAGTTTCAACGGCACTGAATTCCACGATGTTGATCATTTATCAAAAGGTGTGTAAGTGTACTCGAGTTCTTCCTGATTTGTCATTATCAAGGCCATGTCATCTCCTGTCTTTTCATTAAAGTTCATTGATCCGTTTTTCGGAAATATCGATTGTCCATCAAACCATAACCCGCAAATAGTTCATTCATGTTTCCTGCGGCATTTTCAACCAAAAATTGTTATTTGAATGCTTTGAAAAGTACAATAATTTAAGTTCTAATGTAACTTTATTTCCTCTGTCAGCCCTGTATTATTAATGGGACAGCTGGGTTTTCTCACACCTGGTTATCTGTTGTCATAGGTCTTAGATGGGAATTTCACCCTGATAAACGTGCACCCAGTTATCCTGTGGGGCTGCTGTTTCTGGGCAGTGGAACCAACAGTCATAAGGGCTCACTACCAACCAAGGAGATTACCATTGTAATATGCATTTATGATGTGTTAATTTGCAACACATTTCCAATTGTTTTGAGCATACAAGATAGCAAGTCTGAAAGAGGCCAGTTGAAAACTCTTAACATCTGGGAGTTTCCACTGTGAAAGACATCATTTTCTAATGTTGATTTTCATGATTGAAATGATAATCAATGTCACATTGAAGTGATTGACCCAATAATATGGTATAATTTCCTTCAAACTTTGAGACAAATGTTTGAAATTGAGAAATCTATTGCCAAGTGGGTTGTTGCAATTTGATGTATTTCTTTGCTTATTCTTCGCTCAGCATGAGTTAATTGACTGTAATAACAAACCTGTTCTCAGGTGCGATTAAAGTTTTTATTTTCAATTTGACTCCTAATTTCCCATCACTTCAGCTCTGTATTTGAAATATTTATGTATCCATCATTTGCTGCAGGCCTGCAGGTGTCCTATTTTGGCAATGAATGTTATTCTTTTCCCAAAAAATCATGCTAAATTGTTTTTCATGACTTTTGAAGTGACCACTGCTGTTTTTTTTTTTGCTGTCTCTCTTTGTACCCACCTGTGAGTTTGAATCCTTGCTCCCATTCATCTCTGCATGACTAGTGTTTGGCAAACAGCCAGACAGTGCAGTGATGATAGAAAAGCAGGATAATGGAGACAGCAAGCCTCTTTAAACCACTTCAAGGACTCTGGTTATTTATTTATTTTTGGATTTTCAAAAAAAATGTTTTCTGGATGAGGCCATAAGCTGATTTGGCGGATGATAGAGAGTTGGACACATGACTACAAAACAGAAGTTGCAACATCTTTCTGAAATGACAAATTTAGCTGCAATTGAACCAAGTTCAACAACAATGGAAAAAAGGCTTGATCCACACATTAACGTTGAAAATATGTGGTGTAAGTCGAATGTTAAGCTCTGAGCTGATAATGATGTAAAATAGAATGATACTCCTCAGCAATGTGAAGCTCATTCTACTTAACACAGTAGCAGGTTTAAAACCTGACTCTGGTTTCAGGCTGCATAATACTCTATAATTGTGGGTGTTGCTGTGAAAAGAAGCCACTTTGCACAAAACTATATTTGTAGTGTAAATGTAAAATTTAAAATAGAAGGGTTAAACTCAACTCATGAACAGTATCTCAGCAGCGTGCAGTGTGGTACAAGTTCATCTGCTCTGTTCTCAGTCAATAGATAGCTAAACTGAAATTACTAAAATTATTCAGCCACAGTGGAGTCTATTGACATCATATATTCATGGACTCATAGAATCCTTTATATCACAGAAAAAAACTATTCTAGCTGTCTGTAAGTTTATTTTGTTCAGGTGCCTATCCAATTTCCTTTAGAATTCATTCACAACCTTTCTTTACCTCACTGAGCCAGCAAGTTCCAGGTCATTATCATTTACTGTGTAACAAATGTCTTCCTTGTATTACTCCGTCTTGTCCAAAACTTTACATCTGAGTTCTGTAGTCCCTGTATGGTCAACTTATAGGATCAGCTTTTCCTTCTATCTCACCTAAACTCACCATAATCATGTGCATCTCTATCAAACCTTTCCTGAATCATCTTTGCTACAAAGAGAGTAAGCCAAGTCCTTCAACAAGTCTGGTAACTAAAATCCCTCATCCTTGGAGTGATTTTGATGTATTTTTTCTGCATCTTCTCAAGGATATGTGGACCTTTCCTAAAATGTGATGACCAGAACTCTATGCAATACTTTCATTGTGGGTTTAACCAGAGATTTATATAAATTTAATATAACTTCTGTGTTTTTGTTCTCAATATCTCTTGATGATGTTCTGGATCCCTGCCATTATATTCCATCACATTTAAAAATCTAGACACATAAACCCCTAGGTCCCTCTGTCACTGTAAACTTTTCGAATTGTGCCATCCTCTCTATATTTCCTCTCTCTATTTCTTCTGCCAAAGCACATCACTGAACACTCCTATGTATTAAATTCCATCTGGCACTTATATGCAGATTCTGCTGGCTTGTCTGTATACTTTGCAGTTGTTTGCTATCATCCTCATTGTCAGCTATATCTGTCGGCTTGAACTCATTGGTAAGATTTAATGCTATACTCTGCATTCCAAAATCATTTATTTAGATGAGAAAAAGCAGTGGTTAAAAATGGCAGTGGTTCTAGCACTGATTGTTGGGGAACACCACTATTGAGACCTTGCAGTTTGCAAAATATTATGACTTTTACTGTGATTTTTTGATTTCTGTCCTTCAGTCAAATTTTATCAAGCTACTGACCCTCCTATCCTAACCTTCAATTATGTTAAATAGCCTTTTAGAAAGGCTTTCTTAAACCTTCTCACCTCAAACCAACATCCATTGCTTTCCTTTCATGAAATTGTCCTGTTACTTCATCAAAAAATACTGACTGAAGTTATTAGTGTTACACTATGTAAAGTAAACTGTTGCCTTCATTCTACAGTGCTTGGAAGCATTTACAATGACAGCCACAATACTGCTTGTTTAGTTTTTAAAAGACTGGAGCAGGGCTCAATTGATTAGTACAGGCCATTAAGTTAATCTGACTCTGACTCCGATCCAGTCATTTTTGTTAACACACCCAATTTACAACAAATTATCTAAGTATGTTTGTTTAACACTGGAAAATGTCCAAAGTCATTTTACAAAATTATAAATGGAAAAAAGTTGCCATCAAATCAAAGAAAGAAATGAGGATAACTAAAAGCTTGGTGAGAGAGAGAGAGGCTTGCAGGAGGATTTTAAAGGATAAGAGAAAGGTGAAGGGAATGAAATCTCAAGAGAGGGCATTCTAAGAATCAGCCCAGATAGCTGAAGATATAGATGCTACTGATGAAAGGTTTGGGTAACAGGATGTTAGGCTTCGAGGAATGCTGAGCTCTGAAAGGATTGTAGTATTGGAGGAGGTATGAAGCTATTTCATTCCACCCTGTACAACTAAGGTCAAAAACTGATCAATAAACCTAACCTCTTTGGAATCACAATTAACATGTTGGTCTCACTGGAAATTTCCTTTCATTGTAGTTTCATGGGTGCCTGCTAGTCTTAGAATTACAAGTTCACTCATAAAATAAAACTCTTGATGGATTTGTGCAATTATTTTGAAGAAAATAGAGGGTTGTATACTTTGCAGTTTCTATAAGGGGAGAGGAGGATCAGTAAGATTGATATGGTTGTGTTTGTTTTTAGATAAAACCAATGGTTTTAAGTTGCTTGTATCAGGATGGAAGAATACTTATGGCATGCCTTTGTACTTCAGGATAGGCTCACATTCAGGTATGAAGCTATTTCATTCCACCCTGTTCAACAAAAGTCAAAAAATTATCCATAAGCCTTACCTCTTTGGAATCACAATTAACATGTTGGTCTCATTAGAAATTTCCTTTCATTGTAGTTTCATGGGTGCCTGCTATTCTTAGAATTACAAATAAGGTGAAGCTAAAAAGTAACGTTAAGTGCAAACATAACAAAGAGGTACTCCTAGAGCAGAGTTTAGACAGACACAACATTTCAGGGCTTAGAATGAGTGTAAAATATGCAAATAATGACCCTTCTTGAAACAATCTATCAGGTTGTCTGAAGAAACTTATCAGAAATTGTAGTCGTTATTAGATCTTGGAATTTATGTACTGCTTCAATAAAATTGCACAGGACTAACAGACTAATTCACTTGTCTTTTCTTCTGCTCTATATAAAGAATTTATGTCCAAACTGCATCGCATGATGTTGCATATGTACAACTAAAATTCAGAAAAGTCCACTCATAAAATGAATCTCTTGGCGGATTTGTGCAATTATTTTGTAGAAAATAGAAGGAGATATGCTTTGCAGTTCTTATAAGGGAAGGGCTGGATCAGTAAGATTGATATGGTTGTGTTTGTTTTTTAGATAAGACCAAATCATTTTGAGTTGCTTGTATCAGGATGGAAGAATACTTATGGCATGCCTTTGTGCTTCAGGAGAGGCTCAAATATCATTAAAATAAAACAAAGAACTGCAGGTGCTGGAGCTATAAAACAAAATCGAAATTGCTGGTGAAACTCAGCTGGTCTAGCGGAATCTGTGGGAAGAATGCAGAGTTAATGTTTCAAGTCCAGTGAGTCTTCATCAGAAACAGGGTAATAACCGACTGAGTTTTGCTAGCAATTTACATTTTTCATTCACTGAAATTTTCATTCACTGCCTGTATTTTTGATTCTTATTTTTGCACTCTGCCATGTCTGTTGCTGGAGCTAGCCTTCAAAGAATAGCATTTTAAACTTTTAGTTTTATAGCTTGACATTATGGGATTTAAATTCATGACTTTTCAGTTACTCATCCAGTAACAGAACTACTCAGGATACGGTGCTCACATTTCAGGATTTTGAAACTGTTTATGCAGTTTCCCAACTAAAGGAATGAGGTGTGAAGTTTTAAAGCTGAATACAAAATGCCAATCTGGTAATGTTATGGTAAGAAGACAGCTACATAGTTCAAGACCTGGGGCTGTCTTAACACTCTAATTCCAGGCATGCATTCACATATCATCATGTTCGATTTTATATGATGTTTGTTCTCCCACACTCCATAAAACAGTGCTAAAGTTAACAATTTCTGTCAGTGCTGTGAACTCCAGGAAGTGGATAGCACTCTCTCCTTTGTGAACCTACGTTTATTAATACAGTGGGACTGAAATTATAACACTGTGTTTCTGTCGAGAGTTCTGCTCACATAAGGATGTCTGGTGCAGTGATCTGTAGATAGTTGCATCATACAAGAAAGTTTTGATGTGCAAAACAGGGAAACAAAACACATGTCGAAAAATTTATGCTTTACAATGTTGTAAAAGACATATTAACAAGGCCTCAATCTAAATTGGAACGTGTTTAGTGATTTGAAAGAAGAACAGAAAAAGATGCCCATCATCAGCTATGAGAGTGAAAAAAGTCCATACTGGATGACACCAAAAACAGGAACAAAATTAAGATGAAACAATACTTGAGATTGGAAACCAAAGGTATCGAATAGGTAGCTGCAACAGAACAAGAGGCAAAATAGAGGGAAATAATGTAACATTAAAAAAATATGAAAGGAGCAGGGGCAGGCCAAGCCCCTTGAAAACAAAAAGTGCTGGAGCTCACAGTGGGTCAGGCAGAATCCATGGAGAGAAAGCAAGCTAACATTTCAAGTCTAGATAACTCTTCATCAGAGCATCTAGACTCAAAACGTTAGGTTTCTCTCTGTCCACGGATGCTGCCTGACCTGCTGTGATCTCCAACATTCTTTTTGTTTCAGTTCAGGTTCCAATATCTGCTGTAATTTGCTCCTACATAGTGTTGACCAAACCTCTCATTCAGTGGGGTTGAGCTGAAAACAATTTGTTCAGTATGAGGTAGAGAAAACACTTCTATGTTAAAAAAAGAAAATTTAAAAATAAGATCATTCTTAGTGCTTTGATGTGGAATTGTAAGTGCATTTTGTACTTTATAGAATATATAGTTTTTTAGGAGATAGAACATATTTTGAATTTTGCTCATTACAGGATATTGTTTACATTACTTAAAATAGGATTGTCACAATACAAGTTAAGAGCAGTTTGATAACAGAACATTATAACCATTGTAAATTCTCACTGTTCTATTTTGATTTTTGACAAATGCTATTTTGCTTACAATCCACTAGAATTATTTTACAATACTGGCACTCAAATCAGTTATCATTATCTTCCAAACTGCAGTAACCGCAGTCAACTAATTTTTAAATACCTACTCTATTTTTGTACTGTGACGTGCTCGCCTGAATTTTGTAAAATACAGAACAGTTGTTGTTGTCATCAACATGTAAGCCAGAAAATTAGTTTGGTGTTGTCTGCAGATGAATGCTTAATGGTTTCATATGGTATTCCCTGTACTATTATAATAGGGGAGAAGTCAGCCCATTTAAATTAATGTCTGTGTTAAAATAGCAGATAGAATAATATGGATATTTTAATCATTTGTCGACTGATATCACTGGCAGTAGATTCTAAACTCTTATCCTACAATCTCTGACCTCTTGAATTTTTAATCCTGAGCAGGAAAAAGCATCATAAAATGTTTACATTAAACGTTGATACCATCAGGCACATTTTCTGGTGAAAATTTGAAAGAGAACTATCAAGCAGAAAAGATGCATGTCAGCCATACAACAGTGTCATTCAGTATTGTTATCCCTCCATCTCCAATCTTTCAAGATGTTTATCATACTACCTCCAATCCTTCAACATTTGATTTTTCTTATTTAAATCTTTTGTATGTTTATACTTACATTTCCACTTTTACCTCACCATCTTTAATCATTCATTGAGTTGCAATTTGTCTATTTCCAATTGTTAGTTACATTTATCCCACTGCCTCCATTACATTTATCCTCCCTCTAATCCTTCATTCTATTTATCTACCATACTATGCTTCATTCTTTTTATCTCTCTCTAATCTTGAAGGCTTGGATGCAGAAGTAATAAATGCACTCCAAACCCTCACTGAACTTATTCTCCCTGCATTCTCTCCTTCAGTTCATATCTCTATATCTCCAATCATTCAGCGATTTTGTGGAACATCTTATTCTCTGTAATCCTGATCTTGATGATCCTGCCCTTTTGTTCATATCAACAACAAATGTACATTTAATTTTCTTTTTAACAGAGGAGATATACTTATTATATATTTTGTTTCTGCTGACATTGTTTCATTTCCAAAAAAATTATATCCTAATCGCCAGTCTGATGATGAAAAAACAATTTTGCTTTTAAGCTCTTCAAATAATGTTTCCTTAAATCAAGTGGCCTCATACACCTCCTCCTTCATGTCCCTGAGTCAAATACACCAATTAGTCTAACACTAAGCATATTGCATCATGATTGTGTCATACATTATCTATAAAACGGGGTCAGGCTTCAACTGAACTTGTATAAACAGTCTATTCCACTTGCTTATCATGCAAGTATGATGATATTTGAAATAATTACAGAAGTTAAAGGTTTCAATTTGGGCTTGTCTTCCTGAAGATAAACCTTTTTAGTTGGTTGATTATAGAAGCAGAACCATAATAACTGTAATTTTGCAAAAGCATGGCTTCTTTAGATTTAAGCAACAGTTGATGAATAAGGAAATTCAAGATTCATCCTTTCAATTTATCCACTTTTACATGTTTTGGCCTTTGTGTCAAGGAATGCAAACATCCAATTCTTATGCCTCCATTTCTGCTGCTACCTAATTCACCACAACAAAATGATTCAGTAAGCAGGCAGTAAGCTGAGATCCTGCATAGAAATTGAGAGCAACTGGAGTCCATCTGTTATTCCATGATGCTGCTTTCTCCCCACATCCTTTGATCCCATTCCTAGGCTTCCAATTGAAGATTTTGTTTTTATTATTCACTCAGGCAATGTGTGTAACACTGGCTGGGCCAATATTTATTTCTCACTCCCCTAGTTTCCCCAGAGAGGCTTGTGGTGAATCCACTTTTTGAACTGCTGCATATAATGCAATTATGGAGGGAATTCCAGGATTTTAACCCAGTGACACTGAAGGAATGGCAATATATTTCCAAGCCTGGATGGTGAGTCGCTTAAAGGTAAACTTACAGGTTATAGCATTCCCATCTATTTGCTTCCTTCTAGATTGTAGTGGTCATGAGTTTGCAAGGTGCTGTTGAAGTAGGCTTAGTAAATTTCTGGACTACGTCAAATCGAGAATCCACACTGCTGCTACTGACCATCAGTGCTGGAGAGAGTGAATGTTTGTGAATGTGATGCTTGTCAAGTGGGCCACTTTGTCCTGGATGGTGTCAAGATCCTTCGCTGATATGAGTTAGAGGGAGGATGTTCCACTTGGTATTGGGACGGACTTTGTCAGGGATGAGGTGAGGTTTCGAAAAGTTGGCTAGAAGGAAGTCATATCAGCCATACATCTCCTACCCAAGGCATGAGCAGGATCACTTATAACTCTCAATTACTTTACTCTTCCCAATAAACAAAAAGCTGAGACTGGGCAGGAGGTGACCCTTAAGTGGTCAATAATTAGTCAATTAAGGGCCTCAGTTGGAATAGAAGGAAAGTGGATGGGCTGTGGGTCTCATCTGGCACCGAAAACAATCTTTCTTACCTCCTGCACTTCAACCCCCTGATGACAATCCCTTCCATGTGTCCAACTTGAACATCCTGACAGAATTCTCTTCTTGCCACCTTGTCTGCTCCTCCAATTTAAATTGACTAGCTGTTGGATAGGAATCCAGAGAGAACCATGAGAAGCAAATCTCAAGAAACTCATTCACCAACATTTCCTGTTCATAACCCCTATTTAATCCATAAAAACTCTGCTCCAAACGTGCAACTTCATTAATGTTGTGGCCTTTGTGTTTATTTGGAAATGTAAAAAGTGTTACCAACCATAACTGCGTATTCATTATATGACCCTGTGGTCATTGCAGATGGTGGTATTCCTTGGATCTGTTCCCCTTTTCCTTCTAATTGGTAGAAGTTGTGAATTTGGAAAGTGCTATCTGAAATGGTTTGGTGAGTTGCTGCAGTGCTTCTTGTAATTAATCTACATTGCCACTTTGTTGCAATGATGGAGAGAGTGAATGTACCTTTGTATAAATGTACCTTTCTCTTGGAGCAATATATGAGGAGGTCCAGCACAGATCCCCAGCCTCTGAGAGGTCCAGCGCAGTCTCCAAGCCTTGGGGAGGTCCAGCCCAGACTCCTAACCTTGGGGAGGTCCAGCCCAGACTCCCAACCTCGGGGAGGTCCAGCCCAGACTCCCAACCTCAGGGAGGTCCAGCCCAGATGTCCAGCCTCAAGGTGAGCCCAGCATGGAAACCCTGCTTTAGAAGTAGTGTAACGCTGAACTTTTACCTTAATTTCTTTATTTTTCTAATTTATGCCTCAGATTTTGTACACATGGATCTTTATACCTAGCTTTATAAGGACTGTAATGCAGACCTTTTTGTTTATTATTTTCACTTTTCTCATTTATACCTATGATCTTGTACCCAGGTACCATTGCACATAAGATGGTGCTGGAATGGCAACTTTGTGCATTTTTCACTCATGTATTTCAATACTTGAGTATATATGATAATAAAACCAATTTTAATTCTATATTCTAGGGTCAGTCAGAGAAAAGGTAATCCTAGACCCAGTAATGGAAAATGAGACAGAATTAGTCAATGGTCTCACATTAAAGATCATTTATGTAACAGTGATCACACTTCATAAACTTTCATGTTCTGTTTGAAAGGGAAAATTGTTGATCTATAACTAGAGTTTTGAATCTAAATAAATGGCTCTGAAAGCAGAACTAGTGAGGGTGAACTGGGAAACAAGGTGAAAAATTAGGTCTCTAGACAATCTTTTAAGGAGATGTTCAATGGCACAGTGAAAAGCAAAGGCTCGCTGAGAGGGAAATAGCATTTATGGTGAAGTGATGGAGTTAAAAGTACACTAAATTGAAAGAAACCTTGTACAAGTTTGCAAATTAGTGATAGGTCAAAGGCTTCAGCAGACGTTAATAATGAGCAAAGAATGGCTGAAAAATAGGGACAAATAGCAATGTATGAGAGAAAGCTATCTAGTAATATAAAACAGATAGTAAGAATTTCTATAATTAGTTGAATAGGAAAAGAGTACGCAAAGCTAGTGTTGGTCCACTGTGCAATGAGTCTGGGCAATTGATAATGAAAAATAAAGAAATGCCTGAGATTTTTGTTGGGTATATTATGTCTGCTTCATGATAGAAGACTTAGAAGTCTTCCAAACCTAATTGAAAAGCAAATAGATGTGATGGGATAATTTAAAACAATCTCCATCAGCAAGGAAATGATGATAAGAAAGCTGTTGGATCTACAGGTGGACCAGTCCACAGAACCAGGAGATCAGCATCCTAGAGTTTCATATGGGATGCTGGCCCACATTTAAAAAAGCCAAAAAAAAAGCTTTGATTCCAGAAGAATTTAGAATATTAGAAAAAAGCAAATGTAACACTTTTATTCAAGAAAGAGAAGATATAAAGCATGAAACTGTAAGGCTAATTAGCTTAATATCAGTCATATGGAAGATATTAGAACCTCTTATTGCGGTAGTTATAGATACTTGGAAAATCATGATGTGATCTGAGGGATCCAACATGGCTTCATGAAAATAAATCATGTTAAACAAATCTATTGTAGTTGTTTGATGAAATAACATTCATAATGCTAGAGAGGATCTGGTAGATGTGTACATGGATTTTCTAAAAGTTTTTGATGAGATGTCATGTCAAAGTTTGCTGTACAAGTTACGAGCACAAAGTTTATGGGATAAAATATTTACATGGATTGATATGAGGAAACAGACAGGAGGGATATTATTTTTGGGTTTGCAAGCTGCAACTAATGGAGTCCTCAGCTATTTACAATCTGTGTCAATGATTTGGATGAGGAGGTCAAATGTGTAGTACCTAAGTTTGCTGATGATACTAAAGTTGGTAGAAAAGTAAGCTGTGAAGAGGAAGTACAGGACTTGTGGAGGAATATACACAGATTAAATAAAAATTTGGCTGATGGCATGTAACATGAGTAAATGTGAGCTTGTCTGTTTTGGCAGGAAGAATAGAAAAGCTACTACTTAAATAGAGAGAGGTTGCAGCACTCTGGAATAGAGAGGTGTAATGGTGCTGGCAGGTGAATCACAGAAAGTAAATGTACCTGCACAGCAAGCTATCAGGAAGGCAAATGGCTGAACTTTAAGAGGCAATCAGATTTCTTCCCCCATTCAACCTGTAGTTAAATAACCTGATTTTATATCAATCCAGCATCATTCTAATGCCAGCTTTTACATGCTGATTTATTGCACTAACTGAATTCAAATTCCTCATCTGCCTTAGTGGATTTGAACTCTTATCGCTTCATCATTTGTACAGATTGCTGTAACAGAGCCACTGTAATGAAGTTCTCAATTAGTGATGGTATGAACATCAATGCAAGTAGATGTTTTATGATCAAAAGTAGGTTTTACCAAATTATCTTGCAAATGGACAATTCTACTTTACTTTGTATTCATGTGCCACGTGGTATTCTGTAGAATTTATTTGCGGGCAGGCAACATTCCTCCAAAACCTTTGTCACTGATATACCATGGCACACTGCTATGAGAGACACCAGAGTAGATGTAAAGTGGTATATCGCCTGATTTTTTCATACTCTTTCCTTTCTGATGGGCCTGCAAAAATTTGCATTTGCCACTTGTTGGAATGTGTACTAATGGAAGTCACCATGTAAGGAACCCCTTATAAAATAATAATGCAGCCATGAGTGTTGCAATACACTGGGGCATCTGTCTGCTGTTACACTTTACATTATCTAACATTTCAGCTTTCACTTTCCTCTTCAATGCTGCAGCCATTTCACTAACACATAGAAATATTTTTACGCTCTGTCATCTCAGTCATGGAACATGTGCTTGGGAGGTGAAAGTTTCACAGTTTCAGGACCTTGGTTTCTCAGATATAATCATTATTGTAGTGTATATTGTAAATGTTAATATTGTTATCGAACACTCATGATGAAGCACATCTTGAATAAAACCTTTAAACATTTTGCCAAACTCTTAAGTCCCAGCAGAATTTCTAAATCACACTATTGATCCTGTGTGATGCAATAAAACAGGATATTTTCTGTAGGATTTACCCTTAGTCCCACAGGATCTTGAAGGATTACTTGTAAAACACTTCATGAATCCTACAGGACATTTTATTTTTGGCAGCAAGCCCGGTGAGATTTTTTTTTGTTGGCAAGGAAAGTGAAAGAGCTCAAAATGCAAGTTTGATTTTATTATTTTATCAGTTATAAGTCCATGAAAATAGAAATCAAAGAGGGATCATAAAACAATATGTTCATTAAAGTTAACAGGAAAGTTAACATGCTGAAATAATAGTTCATTATTGGAAGAAAGACATACAGGACAATGTATCACTTTTGCTACCCCTATCCAAAAAGGGGTTCACAAATATGAAAAGAAAGGAAAATAATATTTTCTTTTCACTTGTAAAAGGACAATAATAAGAATACAAAAGAAACCACATGAAGTGAGGGACAATCAAAATGACATTTTATTCCAAATATCATTTAGACTATAGGAAAATAATAGCAAAGGTTTCAATGTATTTGTACAGTGGTTAACTAGTACATTAAAAGAAAAATATAAATCTTTATATCCCAGGGCGTAGGATGCAATGATCATTGGCAAGATAAATGGTTTATCTTGAGGTTAGTAAGTTATAACTAGTAGGGTGCCAAAGGGATCAGAGCTGGGGACTTGAATGAATGAAATCTGCAGCCACATTTGCTAAGGATGCTAAGTTAGATGGGAAAGCACATTAATAGGACAACATAAAAGGTCGAAGTTAAGCCCTCTTCTGTGTTACATTTACTAGTGGGTGGTATTTAGGCATGCAGGAGGGTGGATTTGGAGACCATGCTGCCTTCCCACCATTGCTCCAACCAAGTCTCCGCAAGGATGATCTGTGGACAGCCTTCCTGCCATGCCAATGTTTGAGGCCATTAAATGGATCTAAATGGCCTCATCCCATTGCAATATTCACCCATGTTAGAACAGGAACCTCACCATGTGGAAAGCTCCTAAAGCAAGCCCTCTATGGTCTTGTGGTGTTCTGGTCCTGTACAGTCAGACATAAAGTGCCTGATCGAGGCTCCTGGCACTGGGAAGGATGGACCCCCTTATTGTCATCGTGCAACTTCCATTCCAACCTCCTCACCATCCTGACTTGGAAATATATTGCTGTTCCTTCACTGTCGCTGGGTGAGAGTCCTGGAATTCCCTCCCACACGGCATTCAGGGTCAACCTACTGCAGATCGACCTCAGTGGTTCAAGAAGGCAGCTCACCATCACTTTCTCAAGGGCAACTAGGGACAGGCAATAAATACTGGCCAGCCCACATCCAGTGAGTGAATAAAAAGTCCCTTTGCCCTTTCTGCTGACCTCCTTCCCAGGAGCCTCATCTTGTAACCCACCCTTGTGCGATCCCTTGCTTGTTCCCAGGTCCACGGTGATCCCAGGGCTATGGTGGGTGTGGCGTCAGCAGCAGGCACTACTTTAGATTAGATTAGATTCCCTACAGTGTGGAAACAGGCCCTTTGGCCCAACCAGCCCACACTGACCCTCCGAAGAGTAACCCACCCAGACCCATTTACCTCTGACTAATGCACCTAACACTATGGGCAGTTTAGCATGACCAATTCACCTAACCTGCACATCTTTGCACTGTGGGAGGAAACCAGAGCATGCGGAGGAAACTCACGCAGACACGGGGAGAATGTGCAAACTCCACACAGATAGTCACCCGAGGCTGGAATCGAACCTGGAATCGTGCTGCCCTTCTCCAGTGCATACTGCCAAGAAGTGGCTGAATGGTCGGCAGCCACCAGCAGATGGAATCTGTCTGCAGGGTCCTTGATCTGGGGAAAACCTGTTATTGTCCAGAAGTCTGACGTTTACAAAGAGAAGACTCACGGCTCTTGTCAGCTGTCCAACCAATGGTGAGATCCCCTTCATTTCCTTTTAACTATCTCCCAAAGACTCTGGAAAGTCATATAGTTATGTTAAGTGAATAGGCAAAGATTTGGCAGATGGAGAACAGAAGGGCAAATCTGAGATTGCCCATTTTGGTGGTAAGATTAGAAATGCAGACTGCTATTTAAACTAGAAGAGACTTAGAATGCTGTGCTGAATTGGGATCTGCAGGTGTTCATATATAAATCACAAAACATTATCATGCTGCGATTAAAAAATAATAAGGAAGGCACATTTATTGGAAGGTGAATGGAGCTCAAAATTAGGAATCTTGCTACAACTCTCTGTGGCATTTGGTGAGACCGGACCCGGAGTATCCTGCATAGTTGTGGTCTCTTTACAGATAGAAGGATATATTTCCATCAGATTCAGTTCAGATGACATTCATTAAATTGATTCTGGAATGGTGGAGTTGTCTTCTGAATAAAAGGTTGAACATAGCAGACCTTGACTCCCTGAAAGCCAGAAGAATGAGAGATGATCTTATTGAAACAAAAAAGATCCTGAGGGGCTTTGACAGAGGAATAAAAGAGGATACGTGAAAATAAGGGGTATCCCCTTTAGAGTTGCAATGAATACTGGGTTATGGGGGCAGAGAAGCAAGTGAAGTTAGATGTTAAAGCATGTTATTAGGAGAATATAGATCAACTGTGACGTCATGAATGGTGGACAGTGTTCATGGTCTGAATCACATGCTCATGTTCTTTTTTACTTTTGTTCTTACCACTTACTTCTATGTGGTTGGTGGTTAACATAGAATATCACTGACATAAAAATCTGAAAAGTAGGGCATTTTCCTTATTTTAACCATCCGTCACCCTTCCCTCTGCCTTCCCTTCACCCCACCCCAACTTCCTGCCATTTTGAGATTTCTGCTTGGTTTGGAGTAAGCGTTCTAGAATGGACTGATTCTGATCGAACCAAACTGTGATTGGTGATAAACCAACTGGCAAGACATTTGCATAAAAGAAAATGGAAAGAAAACATCCAAAGCTGTCAAGTTACAGAGGTTTCTCTATCTTTTTCTTTCATCCTTTTCTTCCTGGTTCTCTCATCTCATGCCTTTGTTGATGCTGGAGGTCCCACACTCCTACACGCAACACTGGCACAGATATAGGTCCAGCATTAGCATCGGTCTGTAACTAATTTGTAACATATTTTCTTAATGCTGCCAAACACCTCCTGGGTAATAGAATAAGAACACGTTATTTGACAGTGCTATCTGTGGTTTATGATATCAATCATGTGCTGCATCGTAGAATGGAGGAAGAAAGGAAATCGGATCTCAAAGCTTTTCCAAATGATTTAGCTTTTTTTAAATTTTATATTTATGAGTATGATTCTTTGAAGTATTTATCTGGCAACTTTCAATGACAAAAAAACAAGGCCAACCGTCTAATCCTTTCAATGCTTCGAAGTATGTCAGTGCTCGCGGCACACGGATCAGTTATTTTGTTGTTCTGAATTATTTTTTAAACTCATACTGTGTGGAGAGAAAAAAATGATCAGCATGAAAAGAAGGATTAACAAAGCTGCAAGAGAGCCCTGCGTTTTTAATTGTGCTCTGTCATTCAACCAAAAGTGCCCAATTTTCCACGTTTAACAGCTGCACTGACTGATACCTGTTATTCCAGATATCACAGATACCAGATGTTGGGGCAGGGCAGTGCCTGTTCTCTTTGAAGCTTCCTTTGGCAGTATTCGGCTTCAAAGATTCTCTTTTAATTTGAAAAGCTCGGTTCTTTGTAGCGATATCTTCAGAAGTCAGAATCTATTTCTGTCTTTCCTGCTTCTTTTTTTTAATCTCCTTTCCCCTGGTCCTCGTTCTTCATTCATTTGAGTCACTTATTTTATGTTTGATACATTTAACTTTTGTTACTGTTATTCAAGACATTTTTTCACATTACTTAATTCAAACTGGCTGTTGTTTTTCCACTTTACCAAAGAAAATATACACAATATGTTCAATTCAGGAACTGTTTCACGATTTAAGTGGTGTTTATGTTAGGTATCTTATGGGTTTCCAGGCAATATTTTGAGCAGTTATTTGGGAAGCTCTCCTTTGTACATGTCTCAATATGTTTTAAATTGATTTTCTTCTGCTGCCTGCACTGTTGCTTTGAGTGTCACATGCTTCTGTCCTCTGCTTTCACCTTCCATCCTTCTGACCAGTACTTTTGACAGACAATGTCCATATTCATAATAATAGCACCAATTCTTCTCTCCTCTGATACGTGATAATAGGGCTATTACTATTCAGGTACTGAGCCCCAGAACAGCTGAGACCTCCTTTCATTCTGTGCTGCCAGACTTTAACCATATTAATTGTGTATGCAGCTATGCCAAAGACTCCAAGACTCAAGTTGACGTTCTTTTAAACTCATGACATTCTCATCATTGCAGGCTCGGTTCATTGCTATCAACACCTTTCTTCACTTTTGGAACACTACCAACAAATGAACCGCACTTTGGTGGTGAAATTCTCACCCATTCTTCCTTTCTAAGTATTGATTTCCCTCTATATTAGTGTCTGCACTGCTAACCTTCACTTGGTTAATCTAGTGTAGAACTCTGGAGCTCATGCCTATTCCTATACAATCACCTCACACTCAAATTGCCCATTACTGCATGACTCCAATAATTCCCCACACCACAGCAAATCACTGTCAATTATTTTCAATATTTTAAAGGCCAGACAGTAACACCAACAGCGATTTATGTTTATAATTAGCACAATTTTTACATAGCAAAATATTCAAATGCATTTCATTGAAACATTATCAAACTAAATTTGGTACCAAGGTACAGAAGATGATATCATCGAAAAAGAACAAAGTTTGGTCAAAGAAATTGTTTTTTAAAAATTCCTTAAAGGAGAACAGAGAGGTGGAGAAGTTTAGACAGAGTTTTAGAGTTTAGGGATTTGGCAACTGAATGGACAGCCACAGTTGGTGGAGGGATTAAAATTGAAGATGTGAAAATTGGGGCAACACAGTGGCTCAAAGGTTAGTACTGCTGTCTCACAGCACTAGGGAACTGGGTTTGATTCCAGCTTGGGGTGATTATCTGTATGGTGTTTGTACATTCTCCCCATGTCTGCATGGGTTTTCTCTGGGGGCTCTGGTTTCCTTCCACAGTCACAAAGATATGCAGGATTGGCTATGCTGTAGTATCCAGGGATGTACAGGACAGGTAGGGGGCCTGCGTGGGATGCTTTGTGCAAGCTGAATGGGCTCTTTCTGCACGATAGAGATTATGCTGCCTAAAAAAATTGTTGGTCTATGTTCTCCAAAGAGTATTTTGGGTACGCCCATTGTAGATCTTCTGAGGAGTTTATTTTTTTTCTAAAATGATGTGTGGTCTGGTCTCCAGTATGTTTTTGAATGAGTTTAATGAGGTATATTCTGAAGAATATGCTTGTGCATATTTTGTTTAGCTTGCTCGCATGTATTCTGGGCATGTTTGTTCATTTGAGTTAGAGTGGATTTTCTTGGGTATATTCTGAAGGGGTGCTGGAACATATCTTTGGCAGTTCAGCAGGATACATTATCATTAGTCAATTTGCTTGTATGCATTTTGCTGAATAATTGAGCAACAGATCTTTGCAGTGTTCCAAAGTAATAGCTGATCTGGGAGTTCCTATTTTAATACATCACAAATATATTGAAGTGGCTCATCTACTAAAAATGAATAAATCACTTATGAATAGCCATCCATCCACAGTCTGGTCTGCTGTATTTGGTTCAGAGCAGTGTTAAAATTCCAAACCACGTAAAGAGCTGTACTTTTGCAGCAGCCATCTTGTTTTTGGACATGTTGAATGATTGGTATACTTGCAGAAATGAGAATATAGAGTGACAGAGGAAACAACAGGTGAAAGCTATCATTGTGAGACGGGTTCCAGTCAATGGAAAACAACTGCTGAAAGAGAGAAAAAAGCAAGTGATCAGAACATGGAAAGATGGATTGAAGGTTTAAATGCTTGGGAAGAGGGAAAAGGGACATGGTGTCAAAATAAAAGCTGTAAAAGCCAGTAACACTGGATAATTGACGGTAGAAGTATCAATTTGTAAGGATCGAGAGATGATATGGTGAGAGCTTTGTTTTTTTAATTTGTTCATGAGATATGGGCATCACTAAGCTAGCTAGGCCAGCATTTACTGACCATCCCAAACTATTCTAGTGACTTGCCTTCTAGAACCACTGCAGTCCCACTTGCTATAGGTACACCCACAGCGTTGTTAGAGAGGGAATTCCAGGATTTTTACCCTGTGACAGCTGAAACAACAATATATTTCCAAGTATGGGTGAGCATCTCATGCCTTTGCTACCCTTGTCCTGCTCAGTGGTTGAGATTGCAGGTTTGGGAGGCACTGCTGGAGGAGCTTTGTTGATCCACTGCAACTTTAGAATCATAGAGTCATACAACATGGAAACAGATACTTCGGTCCAACTCATCCATGCCAACCAAGTTTCCCAAACTAAACCAGTCTAGCTTGGCTGTGTTTGACCCATGTCCATTTAAATCTTTCCAATCCATGTAGTACGCTCTGCTGCCACCACGGTGAAGGATCTGTAATAAATAAACAAATGTAATCTATAAAAACAGACTGTAAGGTATGATATCTATTTTTTTTTAAGTGGAAAAGGTTACATTTGAAATATTAAACTGAAACAGATGGTTCAGTTCCCAGAAAAAGCAGTTACTGTTATGTTATTAACTCCTTCCAGAAGAACTGTTTGGACAACTGTAAACAGTTGATGTTTCAGGTTGTAAGAACACCAGCTGCAATAACTGATATTTAAGTACAGCCTTTAGGAAATTAAGTATTTCAATGTTGTTAGCATGGGAATAATTATGGACCTGGTGTTGGGATTCCAGACCAGGCAGGCAGTATACCTTTCTGACATTATATGGAGGTGGCAGTGTTGGACTGAAGCGGACAAGGTTAAAAATCACACAACACCAGGTTATAGTCCAACAAGCTTTTTTGGAAGTACTAGCTTTTGGAGCGCTGCTCCTTCACCAGGTAGCCGTGGAGCAGGATCATAAAACACAGAATATAACAAAAGATTACAGTGTCATGCAATTGAAACGACACCCTCATAAGAACAGGGTACAATGCTCAGCTCATCGATCACCAGTTCCAACATGCCACTGCAAGAAACCGTAATGACCTCCCAGGAGACAGACACGGGATGCATTCGATAGAATACCCTTCATTTTCAAGTACTTCCCAGGAGCGGAGAAACTACGCCATGTTCTTCGCAGCCTGCATCATGTTATCAATGAGACCTTCCCTACGCCTCCACTTCTCACCTTTAAACAACCATCAAACCTTAAACAGACCACTGTTTGCAGCAAACTGCCCAGCCTTCAGGACAACATCAACCACAACACTGTACAACCATACCATGGCAACCACGTGTCAGAGTGTCAACATGGATATCACCATTACACATGGGGACACCACCCAACATGTACACAGCAGGTACTCATGTGACTCGGCCAACGTGGTCTATCTCATACATTGCAGACAAGAATGCCCCGAGGCATGGTACATTGGCGAGACCAAGCACTTGTTATGACAACAGATGAGTGGACATTGCACAACTGTCATCAGACAGGTGTGTTCCCTTCCAGTCGGAGAACACTTCAGTGGTCAGGGACATGGGATCTTTGGGTGATCGTCCTCCAAGGCGGACTTCAGGTTACACAACAACGTAATGTGGCCGAGCTGAGGCTGATAGACAAAGTCAGTACCCATGAGGATGGCCTCAGTTTGGACCTTGGGTTCATGTTACACTAGAGGTGACCCCACTACACTAGACACACACTCACATAGACCCTCTCTCATACACACCCTCTCATGGGCTTATACACTGTCACACTCATGCACACACTCTATGAAGCATGCACATATGCAAACACACTCTCTCTCACGTGCACTCACACTTACATGCAGACACACACATTCTCTCTCTCTGTCTCCTGCACACTCACACATATAAGTTTATGGGGTGAATTTGCATTTGCAGACACATTCTATTTTGTTCAAAAAACACACAATCTGCAGGCAGTCAATCCATGTGACATTTTATAAATTCCTACTTTAGAAATAGAACCAATCTGACACAATATTGGGATACAGACAAACTCTAACCTCACACCTTTAATGCATTGTCTGAGCTGAGATGTCACTTTTTTTTAATAAAACCTTAAGTTACCTTGAGAAGGTGACTTGGAAGAAGTTCTGGGATTTACATATTAATTAACCATTCTAAAAGATGAAGACTTAACAGCAATCTAAGTTTGTTCAATATATCATTTCAGTTGCATGATACTGTAACCTTTTGCTATAAATTCTGTGTCTTATGATCCTGCTCCACAGCTAACTGATGAAGGAGCAGTGGTCCAAAAGCTGGTATTTCCAAATCTTCCTGTTGGACTATAACCTGATGTTGTGTGATTTTTAAGCCTTCAAAGAGTTAGATATCATCACAACTTGTGCCATTCCAATTAGATATGTTCAAAGGTTAGAGAATGGGAAAGTTAGAGGAATTTTAAGGAAGAGTTTTGACAGAGTTGTCTAAAACAAGAAAACCTCTGCCCCAGTTTAAAGGATGAAGGTAAGAAAGATGTACAGGAGCTGGAGAAACAAATTCTGCATCACTGGCAGAAATTGTAGAGTGAGGGAGGTTTTAAATTAGGAAGAAATTTCAATATGAGAGCAAGGACTTTGCATTGGATTTGGTGCAGTGTGGAGAGCCAAAATGAATCATAGTGAAGTTGGGAACATTGGACTGAAAATCTTGATCTAAGTGAGATTGACAAAGATGGCACTTTCAACAAGTTGGTGTTTATGGATGGTCACTGACAAAGTGCCAGTGTCTTTACATTGGAGTACACAAGTGAAATGTGTGGATAGAGGCTTTATTGTGTCAGAAAAGGAGGTGAAATAGGACCATATGTGAATGTAAATGGATTTGGTGATGAACAGTATCAAGGGGATGGAACTTGGATCATACTAAGTCACGATACTAAGGATAAGTGTAAGTACAGCAGAGATAATCAAGTTCTGCAAAGAAGACAGCCTTTTCAGTGATGTCAGTGAAAAGCAGTCAAGCAAGGTTGAATAGTGTGTGGAGGGATGGATAGATGGATTTTGCTGATTCGTCTGAAAGTTAAAGGAGATAGTTTGCTGAAGCTTTCTCTCAAACAGTTAAAAGGTAGGTAATATTCCATTATTGTGTACATCTTACATAGTCTAATGAAGGTGCTCAATGGACATCAGTCCTTTCAGACCCAATGCTTTCTTATGTTTTCAATTAGAAAATCAAGATTGAGGGTAAGGATGAGAAAAAAGAGAAAACCATTATTGTAATTACACACTGTTGTCGTATAAAGCACCATTGCTCTTAATTGTCCTTCTCAAAAGATCCAAAGAAATAGAATGCAGTCAAATAAGGTAGACATGAAGGAGCCATATATGGAAAGGAGGTTTTCAGAGGGTTAGGGACAATGACAGAAGTGAGATGGAGAGAGACTGAGTGCACAGTCTGAAAAACATTTGGCCCAAGACATTCATTTAACATAAGTGACTAAAGAAAGTTTAATTCTTAGTAAGTTGCAGAAACTGGGAGAGGACACATAGACAAATAAATGCATAATAAAAACAAGCTACATGTTTGAAAACTTTAGATATTTCTCATTATTTTGGAACAAAAACATTTTAAAACATCTCCAACCAGAAAATTACTGTTTCAAAAATCTAATATCACTAATCATCCAATAAAAAATGAAAAAGTAAATTTGGCTATTTCACCTCACCCAATCCATGAGAGAAAGTTGAACAAAAGTGGTGAGATCTAATCTCCTGTAAGTGAACAGCAATAAGCTGTATTAAACAAAACTATGAGCAGAAATTGGTAAAACAGGCCATTTTACTTGTAGACAGGCACAAATTCAATGTGATCTGACATAGATCCCATTGCATATGTTCAGTATCTGTATCCAGAGAGAGGGTATTGTTCTCTTGACTTGACAGGATAGGATGGAATTGACTTTGTGTGCATTTAGCAGCCGACTTCTCTGTTTCATCTCCACACATATACTGAAGGGAATCAGCTTCAGACTTGGCAAGTGGCATATGGTGACATGTAAATGAGGAATGACTGATATGGTTGTCAACACACAATAAAATAAAACACTAAGACATCATCTTATTCATCCATAAATCATGAACAAGATCCATCCATGTACAAAGAGATGAACCTAAATTTTAGGTAACAAGAAAAATAGCAAATGATTTTTTCCAAGCTGAGATTTCACCAAGCTGAGATTTTTGATGTATCATTGGGAAAGTCTTCACAGATCAAGGAAATACATGGTAGTTATCAACACACTAGATGTTCATGATTCCCAGAACATTGATATTGCTGTTTTTCTGATGCTGCCTGAACTACTGTGCTTTTCCATCACCACCCTTTCCGACTCCACATCCTGTAGCTGTGAACCTGAGGTAAGAGTTAAAAAGTGGATCTGTAGAGTGGCTCTCCTCTACAAGGAATGGAACATTTTGCCATTCTTCTGTGCTTGTCTTCCTTTAGGAAGGTGAGGAACAATTGGACCAAAGGAGAGCGCTCTCTGAAGCACAGTGAAAAGGATTAGAAATTTCATAGCTATCAGACCACAGTACACTTTACATTTAGTTTCCTGAGGGGATCAATACTGGAGTTCAATTTCAAAAGGAAATTAGTTATCGGGGATCCAGGAGCAAGACACCTAACAATCATCAACGAATGCCACCACTCCTAAGTGGAAATGAAATTTATTGCATCACAATCATTTCAATTAGGTGTATAGGCTCTCTGCAGTGTTATATAGGCAGTGATCCATCAGCCAGGAGAGTTATGTTCATTTCGGCTAAACATTCCATTTCCCATGGTTCCAATTTGTCACCATGAGAAGCGAGTGCGATATCTCAGAATGGCAGATTGTTCAAAATCAGGATATATAAACTGGCTAACTCAGTGCCGGTGGGGTGTCATGTAGCATCTCTGAATAGGAGAGAATGTGTTGCATTTCGAATTTAAATGATATATGGCAACATACATAAATATTGTATGTTAACATAGGTTACCCAGCAGTCACCTTGATGCATTTACAATACAGCATTTTCATGTACTTTGTTCTTTGTGTAACTTTGGGTGACCAAATATTCTGGGTGATCCATATAACAATTGGATCCATGCAACAATGATGAAATAAAATACAACAAAGCCCATTCAGCCACCAGAGACTTTGAGAGCAAGGATTGGAATGTTAATCAGTATGGAGCACCAATTTGCAATGTGAAAAGGTACAATTCATTGTCTGCTCAGAAAATGTTGGAGAAACTCAGTAGTTCTGGCAGCATCTGTGGAGATAGAAACAGAATTAACATTTTAAGTCCATGACTTTTGTTTCAAACTCAATTATATCGATAAACTTCATTGTGTTCAAAACGTGAAGAATGGAACTCCAGTAGGAATCCGTGCTGGGTAGGGCAGAGCCACTGACCGTCACTGAGGAAGGAGATGCAACTGTGGAGAAGTGTTTTGACAAGCACTTTGTATCTCCCTCCTTCGTGTTGGGCAAAGAAATGAAGGTGAGCAAGCTGGAAGATTAAAATGGAAATACTGTTGGAAAGAAGAGCAGAACTTCTTCGAGATCGGCATGAGAAGTGCTAGTGAATTGAACACAGCAAAACACAACAGATGCTGAGAATCTGAAGACACAGAAAAATGATGGAGAAACTCAGCAGATCGGGTAGACATTGTGGAGAGAGAAACAGAATTAGTGTTCTGAGTTCAGTATGACTCTTGTTCAGAACTGTATCTTTTTCACCCCAGATACTGCCAGCCTTGTTGAGTTTCTCCAACATTTTCTCTGTTCCAGTGAAAACAAGTCAAGCTTATTCAGCCCATCCTCATAACACAAGCTGCTCATTCCAAACAACAAACCAGTAAACCATAGTTGAACCACCTTAAAAGCATTTTAAATCTTCCTGAAATTAGGAGAGCAAAACTGCACACAGTAGTTGAGGTGTGATCTCAGCAATACCCGATATAACTGAAGCATAGCATCATTACTTTTAGGTCCAATTCTTTTTGAAATAATGGATCGCACCCCACTAATTTTCTTGCTTATGTGCTGTACCTGCATGCTAACCTTTTGTGACTCACGTACTAGATTTCCTAAATCCCTCGGCACCTCAGAACTGTACAACTGTTCTCCATTTGAGTAATACACTCCGTTTTATTCTTCCTGGCAAGGTTAACAACTTATATTTTCCCACATTATATTTGTGTTCCTGATTTTTCCCCACTTACTCAACCCATCTGTATCCATCTCCAGCTTCCTTGATGCTTCTTCACAAAATACTTCCCTATCCATCTCACTCTAATCTGCAAGTTTAGCGACCATATATTCACTCCATGCCTTCACTTGATCGAAATTGCAAAAAATTGACGCACCAGCACAGACCCCCAGGAGACTCCATTTGTCATGTCCTAACAAAGACAAATACTCATTTCTCCATACTGTCTGTTCTTTGCCAACCAGGTAATCTTCTAACCAAATTTGTTCACTGCCCACTACTCTGTGATCTTTTATTTTTAACCATTGAAATTATATGTGGCAACTCGTCAAATGCCTTCTGGCAAATCTAAGTATAGAATGTCCAAAGGCTTCCCATATCCACTGCGCATGTTACTCCTTCAAAAGAACACCAATAATTTTGTTTAATATGATTGACCTTTGACAAAACCATTTTGAGTTTTCCATATTATCTTGGGTTTTTCTAACGGTGAAGCTGTAACCTCTTGAAGAGTAAATTCTGAAACCTTCCCATGACAGAGATGAAACTAACTTGCCATTTAGTTACCTGTTTTCTGCATCTCACCCTTCTTGAATGGAGGGGTTATATTTGCTACTTCAGTCCAATGACTGATTTCTTCAATCGAGTGAATTTTGGGAAATTTACACCAGTGCATCTGCCACCTCATTAGGAACCTCTTTTAAGACGCAAGAATAGCCTATCTGGACTCTGAAACCGGCAAGCACACAGTTCCATATGTTTCCTTAACACCGCTTCCCCCATGACAGTAATTTTTCTAATTTCATTTCTCCCTTCCACTTCTTCATTTAAAGCTCTTGTAAAATAGCTTGTATTTTTATGATTATTTTATTTTATTATTGTGTTTTTACAATGTTTTTTGCATCCTCTATAAAGAAAACCAAAGAAAAATATTTGTTTATTTCACCCATTCTTTCTCATTAAATATTAACTACCATTAACTCCCCACTCCCACTCCCTAAAGAGCCAACATTTACTTAACTTACAATTTTGTTTGTAAAATCCTTTTAGAAATGCTTGCTATCCTATTTACATTAGTAGCTAGTGTCCAGTCACAATCTAATTTCTTCTTCCTGATTAATATTTTAGTCATTGTCTATCACTCTCTTTATTTTGACCAATCAACGAACTTGCCATTCAGCTTTGCACTGTTATATGCTTTTCCTCAAATCTGATTTTTTTCCCTAAATTCTTTAGTTCATCACGAATGCTTAATCTTCTCTTTAGATTTTTTTTGTAGTTGGAATATGCCTACACCGATATCTCTGAAATATCCCCCAAATGTCAGCTACGAAGGGTGGAATCTGATTAGCTCTTACAGAGAAAGCTGGTGAGACCTATCCAATATCTGGAGCATCTTGTGCCATCTTTTAGTGGTGCACGAGTTCTCACTGGGCAATGGCGAGTTGTCAATTAAGGGGGGGGTTAGTGGTGGGAGTGGTTTATAGCTTGTTTGCCACCCTGTTGTCATCCCCACTTGCCTCATTTACTATTCAGCTCCCTATTTTATCAAACTCACCGAGCAAGCTAGACATTGAGAGTAGTCCACATGGAAGCCAGAGCAGGTGACTGCTGAACTCAGCTTACTGCTTGCTCTAAAGGAGTTCTGTGTTGGACACTGGGCACCAATAGCTCCAGGCATGCGACATGGAGATCAGCAACTGCACCCCACAGTTACAGAAATTACCATCCAACGTACGCCAACCTCTAACTGACCTCATGGCGCATCTCTGATTCACTTACTGTATGCCTTTACATTTAAATGATAGAGTTTGGCTGTACTGGTCGTATCATTGTAATACTGCAGCGAGGACACTGTGCACTCAGGGACACCTACTCGTGGGCTGGACCAGGCTGCATTTTCAGTCTCTTGACTCACTCAGAGTCTGCTTGGATCTTATAGTATCTTTGCCTTGCCTTTCTGTACAGATCCTTCTCAGCCAAAGATACTGGACCGATAGTACTGCTGTATTGCCTTGTCACCAAGGACGGTCACAAAGGCAGGAAGCTTGTCATGGTTCTCAGCAGACCTCAGTCAAGTCAAGGGGGACAACCTTCTCTCAGGAAGTCTTGGCATAGAAAGTCAAAGGCACTCTCTGATAACTGTCCAGTGGCCAGTCTCTCACTCGGAGCTTTCAGAGACAGGCTGCTCCCCACTGTGGCACGATGGCTCAGAGGTTAGCACTGCTGCCTCACAGCACCAGGTTCAATTCCAGCCTCGGGCAACAGTCTGTGTGGAGTTTGCACATTCACCCATTGTCTGCATGGGTTTCCTCCAGGTGCTCCGGTTTCCTCCCACAGTCCAAAGATGTGCAGGTTAGGTCAACTGGCCGTGCTAAATTGTCCATGGTATTAGGTGCATTAGTCAGAGGGAAATGGGTCTGGATGGGTTACTCTTTGGAGGTTTGGTGTAGACTTGTTGGGGCAAATGGCCTGTTTCCACATTGTAGAGTATCTAAAAAAAATCCAAGTAAAGAGTGAGAAGTCAAATGTTACTCAGACCAACACTGGTGTTCAGTCTTTCTGCCCTACTGGGACTGCTTTCCTCCTGGAATGAGAATAAGGCAGGAATTAAAGGAGGTGATAATGGGTGGCACAGATGTTAGTTTTTGTGTCCAAAGTGAGTGTGAAGGCCGCACAGTGGGGATGCTCATGTAGTTGTATTAGGGGTTAGCATGTGTGACAGCAAGTAAGGGAAGATGCTGTAGGCATTAGTGAGAGTGGTAGGACATGAACCTTTTTGAAAGATAAATTGAATGTGTGGTATTGGAGAGATGATGGTGGCTGTCAGAGTGAAGAATGTTGACATTCTTCCTACATTGCTAATATATTCCTGCAGATGGCTGAGACTGCATTAACCTGGGTGGCAAAATCGGACCAAACTAGCAAGGTCTGATGTCATGGCCTTCATTGCTGGTCCTGGGGGGGAGGGGAAATGAGGAAGCTCCGTCTCTATGCCACCTCATTCAGCAGGAGCTGCAGGACCATGTCTGCAAAGTGAGGCACTGAGTTCACTGTCTGCAATGTAAAACAAGGGCAAATGTCGGGCACCATGCATGGTAGCTCAGGACTGACAATACTTATCCAAATACCACAGTCTTTTAAAGATGGCATCTCTGCATTGGATGCTAGTGAATTCCAAGATGTTGAATTGAGTGGCAAGTTGGTCCTGGAATGGCACATGGCAAGATAGAGTTGGAATTGGATGCCATAGGAATGGAGAAGTTTGTTAATGAGAAGAGTTTGAATTGGTAACATACAGTGAGAAAACTCATTCAGCCTAATGGTGGAAATCATTCCAAAAAACTCAGTGGAACCCACACTTTACCAGAAATATAGTAGATTCAGCCTTATATCTTTATTGATTTATCTTCTAGCCTCATATACCAGTTCAGTTCACTTTTCATACCTTCATAGTTGCCATTATTTAGGTTATACAAGTCTTGGACTCAATCTTCTCCCTTTCAAACTAGATATGAAATTCAATCATATTATGGTTGGTTTTACTGAATCTTTCCTAACTCTGAAATCATTAAATAATCCAGTCACATTACACAATACCAAATTGAATAAAACTTGCTCTCTGGTTTATTCCAAAATGTTCTACTGTAAGAAACTATCTCAAGTGTTCTATGATCTCCCCATCCAGGCTGCTACTACCAGTCCATATATAAATTGAAAGATCAGATAGAAGTCACACATGATTATTGCCATCCCTTTACCAAAAATGACAAATATTTCTTCCTTTACACTTTGTCACATCTTGTGATTACTGTTAAAGACCCTATAGCCAACTTCCACCAGTGATTTATTTTCCATACTAATCTTCATTTCCACAAACTGTTTCCTTGCTTCCATCCAAATCTCCTGAACCAAAGTTTTCTCCAACTGCCATCCGTCATCAACAGTGCTGTCTCTCCACTTAGGTTCCTATTTTTCTTTAATATTCAGTGGGACCAGAAAGGTATCACCTGGTATCACGCACATTTTAAGTGAACAAGGGTATAGATGGAGACAAGGACAGCAGTAAGTCTGCATTGGGGGCTGCATGATACCCCAACCTCTGCTCAGCTGGATGCAAGAGATGAACGTTCCCTCAATACTCAGGACCTGTGTGCTATTAATTTGTTTACTTTCTTACAAATGTTACAGCTTTCAGATACACAGAGCCTTTATTTTTCTCCTTTGTTATTTAAAAGGTGAAAATTAACAAAGTGATCGTGATAGACTTCTCCTGAAGCCTAAACAGATGCAGCACTTTTTAAGAAACAGTCTGCAGACCCTGT